>NC_022016.1:44929855-44961007 GCF_000317375.1 Microtus ochrogaster | reverse complement strand
AGAGAGAGAGAGAGAGAGAGAGAGAGAGAGAGAGAGAGAGAACTGCCTTAAATACAGTGGACTCAGGCAGAATGAATAAGGAGAAGGAGGCAGTGAGCTGGGTGCTGGTAAGTGTTTGTGCCTCTCCATCCCCAAGCCACTGTAGACTGAATCTCTCCTTAAGTTTTTTCTATCGGGTATTTAATTACAGTAATCAGAGTGGTTTCTAAGACTGAGCTATTACATCACCAAAGATGACCGTTGTCAGTTCTTACTGGCTCCACACCTAGCACCTCTTCTCCTGCCAAGAGGTTAAACGTGAAACAGGTGTGGTAATCCTGGCCCTCCGAAGGTTTAGATGAGAAGATGTCTCTGAGTTAGGAGTTAGCCTGGGCTGTATTGCATGACCCTTGTCTTGACCCCCTTCCTCAAAGGGAGGCAGAGCTTCTTCTTCCTGCCTTTGTGAGTGTGTATCTGTCTTGGGTTGTGATTTCTTCAGTCAACCGAATGTGGCCGTCAATGTGTTCCGGGGCCCTCCAAGGCCAGGTCTGGAGTGAGTTGGCCACTTCTCTTTCCTCCATTTTGTAACCTTCACTTTTGAGACTCTCTTTTGGGGTCTGGTTCTCCAGCCACAAGAGACCCAAGCAGGTGGAGAGTCTAGCAGAGGGAGTCCTGGGAGGGGCAACTGAGACGTCAGTCCATCACCAACCAAGAGGGAACCATCTTGGAGACCTGCCCATACTACTCATGGCACCTTAGGCTTTTCCAGTTCTGAGCTTGTGTTTCTGTGGGTTCCAGCAACTCCCTTCCAGATCAACAGCATGGAGTCAACACTAGAGTATGCAGAAGTATCCACAGGGGATGGAGAGGTTCAAGTGCAGCCACCAACAGTCTCTTCTCCTGTGAGCCTCTTCCTTGGATGTGCTCTGCTCTTTAAGGATGCCCGGGGAGAGTTAAACACTGCCATCATCCTCGCCAGCACCAGCGCCACCTCCAGGTTCCAGGTGACACCGGCTTCTTCAGCGTCACTGTCATCATCATGAAAAATCATCATCATTATTGTGTCTCATCTCTCAAGCAACTACCCTTTGGCATTCGCTCTCACAAGGGTCTATGGGGTACTTGTTAACCCTTGTTCACAGATTAAGAAGTCAAGGCAAGTCCTAGTTAATACAACCTGTTTGTTGGAGACTGTTTACAAGTGAACTTGGGCCCTCGCTTTGTGTCCTAAAACCAGAACGAGACAGGGGAGGTAAGCATCGGCCCCTGTGGAAGCATCATGTTTGAATCCATATAGCATCTCATCCATTCCAACCTCATAGAGGAGGGCTGGGGATATGGCTCAGTTAATAGTGTGCTTGCCAGGCATGCATGAGACCCTGGTTCAACCCCCAGGATGTAATAAACTGGGTGTGGTTGTTGCACACCTAAAATCCCAGTCCTCAGAAGGTGGAGGCAAAAGGATCGGTTTAAGGTTATCTTTGACTCCACAGTGAGCTTGAGCCAGCCTGGGGTACGTGAGACCCTGTCTTGAAAACAGAAGAAGAGGAGGATAGAGTGTGGTCACCAGAATCTGGACAGGATAAAAGGAAGAGTGGAGGGGAGACAATGACTTGATTGTAGGAAATCTCTCTAGGGGTCCAGGGTGTAGGGACAGCAGATTTTACAACGACTACACTTTAGAAACGATGGCAAACAGCCAAGGCTAGGAGACTCTGGTCATTTTTACCCTGCCGCGTGTCAACTGATCCCACCGTATCTGTGAGGAGCAAATGTCACTGTCAGCTTGAAAGCATTTGGAAATTTAGGGTCACCTCAGAGAGCACGAAGAGGTTCGATCAGTGAGGAACTTTCCAGATGGGTTCATTAAGGTTGGAAGACCCACCCTGGATGTGGGGGACACGAGTTCATGGACTGGGGTCCCTGACTGAACGGAAAGGAGAAAGCTAGGTGGGGCCTCAGCATTCACCTCTCTCTGCTTCCTGTCTGCGGGCGCAACCCGACCAGCCACCTCACGCACCTGCCGCCATGCCTTCCCCACCATGATGGACTTCGCCCTCAAATGGTGATCCAGAACAAACACTTGGGAAGTTGTTATTTCCCTCAGCAACGGGAAAAGTGGCAGTGCCTATGAACAAGCAGTATGTGCTGATTAAAAACATGAAGAAATTAAAGAGAAGTAAACTTGGCTCGTTGGAAAATTAAAGCCCAGATAAAAAGGGTGTTTGCTGCTACACACACGTCTCCTCTCTTCCCATCAAGCTCCAAGAACTAATGACTGCTGGGGGCTCTGGGGTGTTTGGGATGTCAACAGTGTTAGTGAGCACACTCCAAACTCCTGCGATGAGAGTGGCAATCTTTTTAGGGAATGAGGGGAAAAAAGCCACCCCCTGGCACCAGAAGGTGGCAATGACGGCTGCATCTGAAGCCATCTCTACCTCTTCAGTCATGGGCTGGGGCTGAGGGGAAGCCAAGCGTCCCATTTTGTTTGCTGTGTGCAGCCTGTCTTTCCAAAACCAGGCAGGCGCTAATTAGATAGCCACTCTCGAAGATGCTATCGCTAACTGGAAGCCATCCAAATTGCTCTCTTTGTTCCAAGCCTTTGGAAGATGTCCCCCTCCCCAGCTCTCCTCCCCAGCCCATCCTCACATGCCAAACCTCAAGGACCACAAATACAGCTAATTATGTCAGCACGTCCTGGTGCTGGTGTTCTGGATAGCATCTTTCATTAGCACTGACCTTCCGGCTGCCTGGACCTGTGGGAGCTGGGGGAGGAGGAGTATTGGCTACCCCTGTGGCATGGCAAAGCAATGAAGAAGGAGGTGGAGGGCATTGGTGACATCTCTAACTCGCCCTAGGCTGAGTGTCCTCCTTCTTCCTGTACCCCCCCCCCACAAGATGGCAGTAAACCACGTAGTGAGGATGACATCATGTCTCCGAGGGGCATAGACAAATAGTCCCTCAAGGTACCTTCACATGGTCTCTGGAGTGAATTTTGTGTAGGCACATGTATATTGGCTCACAGGTACATGTGTTCTCTCTGCATCTTGAGGCCAGACATCATACTTCCGTCCCTTCCCTGGTTGATTCTAGGTAGGTGTCTCAACCCCGAATCAGGTCCCCAGTTTCTCACTGGTTGATTCTAGGTCAGTACTCTACCACTGAGTCAAACCCCAAACCCCTCACGAGTAGATTCTAGACAGGCGCTCCACAGCTAAACTATGTCCTTGCCCCTCACTGGTGAATTCTAGGCAGGTGCTCCTCCTCTGAGCCACACCCTAACCCCCCACTATAGGATTTGAGGCAGTACTCTGTCATGGAGCCACATCCCCCAATCTCTCACTTGTAGATGCTAGGCGGCAGGTGCTCATCCCTGATAGGACATCATCCCTACGGGGTACCGGGATGGTGGGAGGCCACTAAGAGGGAGGTGAAGAGAGGCCACTTACCACTTCCCGTCTTCAGCTTTCAAAGTGGTTTCTCTTAGCATCACCAAGGCCACATGGAGGGACCAGCTGCTCATCCTTTTCTTGACAAGAGTTTTGGTAACTCAGACCCTGCCAGCCTGTACCTTCCTGAGGCTCGTCAGCCTTTCGGAGGAGCGCGTGGGAGCGTTCCCCAGGCTGCCCACCCATCCATCACTCAGCTCATTGGAAACAGGACATAAGGCTTCATTTGCATGACTAATAATGCCGACGCCATTGAGAAAGGGGGTTGGGATTATGACTGAGACTCAGGGAAACTGACAAGATGTGGAAACTATGGTAACCTTCACTCCAGAGGGCAGGCTGGCTCTGACAGACAAGAGGGGAAGATTTTCGTTTCTTCTCCTGCCCAGAGTATTTGGCCGGCATCCCAGTTGCCTCTGCTGTGGAGAAGTCACTCTGAATATGGCTCCTTCTCTTTGTTTGTGAGAGTCACTTATAAAAGAAGAGAACAGTCAACACTGTGCTGGCCCAGATCCGAGCGTCTCCCTTGATTGGACCAGCGATGTGTTCTTTGTCAGGGTCCCTGTGAAGTGAATCCCGTGCTGGGTGCCAAGGACAACAAGAACTTGCTGGTCTGGATAAACCACGTGACGGCTGCTGAGGGCAGATGCTGGCTCAGTCCTGCACATGCGTAGAAACATTTGTGACCGTGTGGCCCGTGGACCCAGCCATTCCTGTATTCTCGAGGTCAACTTGGTCACCAATGAGTTATTGGGGTTCCTGGCAGGAGCTGGGAGGACCCAGCAGGGAGGACAGCCTCATCACCCTGCCCTAGGTGCTGAGTGGGCCTAGGTGCAGCCCTGGTGCTCCCTGTCTGGCTTGCAAGAGTTGGAGAGTCTCTGCTGTTTCCGTAACCTCTGAGGAGGAGCCTTCTGGGTCTTGTAAGCTTAAGTTCCCAGACTTTGAGAGGCTTGCTGATTTTCTCAGTCTCCTCTCTCTGGGAGGGAATGTTTGAATTCAGAGCAAATTGCTAACCTAAGGTATTCGATATCCCAGTCTCTCTCTCTCTCTCTCTCTCGTGCACTGTTCTGGTTATTCTAGGCATTCAGTAGTGAAAGGACAGAAGCCAGGCCCACAGGAGACACGCCCACAGGGAGTGAGCCCACAGGACCAGGAGACACGCCCACAGGGAGTGAGCCCACAGGACCAGATGGGCTGAGTTCTCATCAGTACCCATTACCTCTCCCACCCTCTTGCTGCCTTCTGTTTAGTGACCAGGAAGCCCGTGCTATTTTCATGTTGGGCAGCTGTCCAAGGCCACATGTGTACACAAGGGAAGAGGTGGGCACACAGAGAAAGGCTGCTCAAACAGGACAGGTGGCATTCAGGAAAGCTGGCGTGGCTAGAGCCACAGGTGTATCTAGTTTCAGGGACATTCCTTCAGGTCACACAGGGTCCTGGGCTGCTCTCAGAGGTGGAGGAAAAACAGGCTGGATCTCAGTGGTGGACCCAGATGGGCACACAGGGGCAATGTGTACTCAGTGCAAAGCCTCATGCCTCGGAGAGCAAGCAAATACAGACATGGCGTGTCTTGGGAAGGCTCCCCTTAAAATGAAATTGTTTATTTGCGCAAATCTCTTTAAAAATTCAAAGCAAAGCTAAATTCTTGGGATACACAGTGGAGTTCAACCTCAAATTTAGAAATATTCTCTAGCAAACCCCAAATCCTGCAGTGAGCAGAACTTACCTGCTACAAATCTGCATGCTGACTTAGGGTGTGTTGGTTCAGTGTGTGCTGGCTCAGTGTGTGCCAACTCCGTGTGTTCTGGCTCAGTGTGTGCTGACTGACCCAGTGTGTGCTGGCTCAGTGTGTGCTGTCTCCCTATTTGCACTGTTTGATCCTTGTTTGCCATTGTAAGTAGTACCATGTTGCCCCTGGCAGACACCACAGACCAGGAACCCCTACTCCCAACACCCTAAACCACAAAAGACAGTATAGGAAGTAACAGTCTTGATTGTCAACTTGACTGTATTGAGAACACCATGGAGACAAGGCTGAGGGCATAGACTAGGAGGAAATTCTCAGATTAGGTTACACATCAAGTGTTCCAACCTACACAGCACTGTCAGATAACACATGTACACTACGGTGATGGTGACGGTGGTGGGGGTGATGGTGGTGATGGTCATGGTGATGGCGGTGGTAGTAGTGATGATGGGGGTGGTGAGGATGATGGTGACTCTCTTAGTTAGGGTTATTATTGCTGTGATGAAACACTGTGGCCAAAAGTAACTTGGGGAGGAAAGGGTTTATTTCATGGTTCCCTATCACCGTTCATCAACAAAAAGTGAGGGTAGGAACTCAAGCAGGGCAGGAACCAGAAGGCAGGAGCTGATGCAGAGGTCATGGAGGACCTCTTGCCTGAAGATCAGAGTGCAAAGCTAAGCCACGAGAGGCCAGAGATTGGTGGCACACATCTTTAATTCCAGGACTTGTGAGACAGAGGCAGATGGATCTTTGTTAGTTCAAGGCCACCCTGGGCTACACAAGATCGAATCTGTCTAAAAGAGAAAGAGCTCACACCAAGGTGATCCCAGCACTTGGGATCCCATGCCTTTAGTCCCAGCACTAGGGAGGTGGAGACAGGAACAATATGGCCGGGTGGAGAGAGGAATATAAAGGGGGAAGAGATAGGAACTCAGAGGAAAGAGGATATTGTGGAGACAGGATCTCACCCCTTCAGTTTGAAGATCTGGCAGAGGTAAAAGATCTCTCTAGTGGTTGGCTGCTTAGGTTTTCTGATCTTCAGGTTGAACCCCAATATCTGTCTCTGGGTTTTTATTATTTATGCCACAGATTAACTGCTGAGCCATCTCTCCAGTCATGGAATTCTTAATCTGAAAGTGTATGATTCGTGTGTGTGTGTGTGTGTGTGTGTGTGTGCATATATGTGTGTCTTCTTCCCTGTGTGGACACGTGGAGGACAGAAGTCAATGTGGGGTGTCCTCAGTCACTTTGCTTTCCACTCTATTGCTTGAGACAAGATCTCTTGCTGAACCTGAAGCCAGCTGGGCTTGATTGGCTTCTCAGCAAGCTCCAGAGGTCCTTCTGCCTCTACTTCCCCAGTGCTGGAGTTACAGACGTGCACCATAATGCTCAGATTCTAGGCAGATCCTGGGCATTGAACTCGGGTCCTCACACAAGCGCTTTGCCCCCTGAGCCATCCCCCAGCCCTCACTCACTGGTTCCTGTGTATTCACAGTCATGCAGCCAGTGTCAGTATTTAATTCTAGCACATTTTCCCCAGTCCCCAAAGAAGCTCGGCACACACATGAGCAGTCACTCCTCATTCCCCTTAATGTCCCAGCCCCTGGCAACTACTAATATGCTTTCTGTTACTATGGATTCCGAAACAGGCTGTATAGATGGAATTGCGCACTCTCGTCCTCCGTGCGTGACTTCTTCCATTTAATGTAATATTTTCAGAGCTTATACATTATGTGGTTTAGATTGGTCCTTCGCTCTTTTTGATGGCCCCACCACATTGTTCATGCATTTATCAGTGGATGGGCATCTGGGCTATCTTCCCTGTTTGACTCTTAGGAACACTGCCGCCAGGAACATTTTGCATTTGTTCTTGCATGAGTGCAGTTTGGTTCTTCTGAGCATCCGCCTCAGCTGTGCCTCTGTCTCTAAATTGAGAGGTTCAGTGACAATGCCATGTTTAACTGCTGGAACAGCTTGTGACCTCGCCTCTACAGCAGCTCTCTCGTGCATGCCCACCAGCACTTAAGTTATTTTGTACGTGTGCGGGTGTTTTGCCTGCATGTATGCAAGGGCACCATGCCCACGTGCAGGACCTGGAGAGGCCAGAAGGTGTCAGATGCCTTGGGACTGAAGCTGCATGGTTATGAGTCACCCCGTGGGTGCTGGAAACCAAACCCTGGCCTTCTGCAAGAGCAGCTAGTGCTTGTGACCACCGAGCCATCTCTCCATCTGTCTCTTCGCCTACACGCTAGCATTTTTTATTTTTTCCACATTCTTGCCAGGCCTTGCTGTTTTCCATTTCCAGATGATAGCCATCCTTCCTGAGTAGGGCATGGTTGCTCCTGGTCACAACTGCATTTCCCTAGTAACTAGTGATGCTAAGCGTGTTCTCATGAGCTTATTGGCTGTTTGAGTACCTTCCTATTCAAACTATTTGCCTATTATAAATTGGATTGCTATTATACTATAGTACTGTTGGGTCATAAAGGAACTTGATATGTTTTGGGTACTAGACTTTTATTTCTCCTTTTGGAGGGTTATAGTGTGTGTGTGTGTGTGTGTGTGTGTGTGTGTGTGTGTGTGTGTGTATGCGTGTGCGTTTAGGTACACATGCCATAAGACACGTGTTGAGGAAAGAGAACAATCCTAGGGTCTTTCTGTTCACTACTGTGTACGTCAGGTTAGCTGGTCCAGGGCCTTCCAGGGATTCTCTTGTCTTACCTCCCATCTTTCCACGGGACTACCTGGATTACAGGTGCACACTGCCATATCAGGCTTTATGTGAATTCTGGGAATTTGAGCCCAAGTCTAATGGGAAACCTCCTTCAGCCAATGGCCTTTGAGAGGCTGGACCAAGTTGGGCATGGCCTTGGGTACTAAAAAGGCGCAGGCAGCCTACTCTCCAACCCCCCATCCCCCACACCCCGCTCTCACACCTGGATGCTGGATTCTGTTCCTGTTCCCTGTTGTGATCTGTGAGTACCCCTTTAAATTCACGCAAACACACATATACCAACATATACATACATGCTCACACACTCTTACAAACACACACACACACACACACACATACACACACACAAATGCAGCTGGTGCCCCTCTATTCCCTAGGTCTTCACTTTTCCACTTTTTTTTTTTGAGGCAGGGTCTCTCTTGTGCTCCCCCACTAGCCAGCCTGGGAATCTCCAGGTCAATCTCACTCTTCTACCTCCCATCCCACCATGTGAGCCCCGGGAATATAGATGTGTTTCCATCTTTTATATGGTTCTAGGGATAAAGCTTATGTCATCAGGCCTGCCTGGCAGGTGCTTCTGCTCACTGAACCATCTCCCCATCAGGACCATCATTTCTTTATCTATGTGAATGCAGTCATCTTGGTGTCAGCTGGGGACTGGCTCTAGACACCCTTCTAGCTTCTCTAGTGATGTGTTTCCCTCTGGGGCTCATCTCTCTTTCTTTTCTTAGAAGGGCATTTGAGGCCCCAAGTCTAAAACCTCTTTGAATTTCTCTTTTTTGGGGGGAATTTCAGGGCAGGCAAATATCAGCAAACACGATATATCTTTGCTTTTTGAGACAAGGTTCACGCATCCCCAGCTGTCCTTGAACTTACTAGGTAATGGGAGGATGACCTTGAACTTCTGTTCCTCCTGTCTCTGTCTCCCAAGTGCTCGGATTGCGGCTTGTGCCATTGCACCTGGTTTATAATCCAGGCCCTAAAGCAGCAGGTCAGGCAAGCACTGTACCAACAGAGACACATCCCTAGCCATCAATCTAACTTTCATTAGTTTATTTTGCAGCCTCCATGAACTAGTCTAAGGGAATAGAAGAAGAAAATATTGCTTCTTGTGTGGAATATAAATAAATTTATCTAACAAAAACAATTCTAAAGAATCTTTAGGTGTATGTGAATGCAGTGGCCTCAGGGGCCAGATGGGGGCGCTGGGCCCCCTGGAGCTGGAGTTGCAGGCAGTTGGCAGCCACCTGTCATGGGTACTGAGAACTAAACTCAGGTTCTCTACAGGAGCAAGCAGTAAGTGCTCTTCATTGCTGAGCCATCTCTTTAACCCCAGGAAGAGAGGCTTCCATAGCAGAATGGAACCTGGGCCATGGCACTGAGAGTGCCAAATCCTAACCATCAGACCATCCTAGAGAATCAATCCATCTACTTTTTAAGAAGCTTAAAGCCACAAAGCTTATCTATGTGGTTCTTGAAGCATTTAAAATCTAGAGGATTTGACCGCACATTGTCTAGCTAGTTGTGAATAAAACCCAGATCGAAGACGGATGCTGGTCTCGTTTCACGAACACAGTGGCTGCCTGCTCCATGCCTGGCTGTCCCCATCAGTAGCCGAGCTTGAAGTTTGTCCTCTCATTTGACCCAATTTCAGGGGAGGCCTAGGCCAATCCAACTCCTGGTTATAGAAATAAACTTACCCATCACCTCTTCCCAGTGGCTCTGTGAGACAGGATCACCCCCTTTTTATAGATGCTGAATTCAGGCCCAGTGAGAAGGGAGAAGAAGTTGAGCCGTAGGGGACTGCTTCCAGTAAATGACTATGTTACACATCCTGGAACCATCACACAGTGTTGCAGAACCCTGCTTGCCAGATCTGTCCCAACGGCAGAAATGGGCCTTATCTGGCGAGCTCATTCACCGTGTGCAAACGGTCCTAATTGCTTAAAAACAGTGTGCCGTCTTAAGTAGGTTAAACAGTCCCTTCTGCAATCTTGTTTGTACTATTAATTTGAGTAACAAACTCTTAATGAAGGCAGACAGGCTGAGAAGGGGATTACAGAATCCTGTTTGTTGGCGTTGGGTCTGGGGGTATTGGCTGCCGTGTGCTTCCCAACTGTGCTACCAAGAGCTCTTGGGATAAGGGGCCTCCAAATGTAGCGGTCGTCTGAATTATTAAACGTGGGCAAAAACCAAAGTGGCTTCTTATTCTATTACCGAAAACCATAAGAATGTTGCCAGTGCAATCTTGCCAACAGAAGGTCCTGCCGGGCCCGTTCAGCAAACAGATAAGACTCCATTTTAATTAGTACACTAATGGTCTATCAGACAAATGTGGAAGAGAACTCCATCACAGTTTATTTTGCTAAGTGGGCTCCATGGTGTTCCCTGCAGCCTGACATCGGTGCTCCACTGCTGTGCAGCCCAAGAGTCCCCATCAGACTCGTGTGGCTCCGTGTACGAGTCGGGGACTTGTGCAGACCTAACTTCCAGAAATCTATCGGAGAAGTCGAAGATGAGAGAGCTGCTGAACTCCACCAACTACGGGTCCAGGCTGTAAGCCCTCTGGGATCACTGGGGAAGAGAAGGTGTGGCCGGGGTCTGTGGGCAGAGGTGGGTTGGTTAGCAGCCAAGTTGGTCCATATGGCTGCCAGAAGGACCAATCTCTAGCTGCCCGTAAGTCTTGTGTGATGTAGACCACCGCCATTCCACAGATATTATACCCTGTGTGAAGAGTAATAAATACTTAGCAAGATGTAGAACCACCGAGGAGACATAGCTCTGGGTATAACTGTGAGAGAGTTTCTAGACTGAATTAATTTAGAAAGAAGATCCACCCTGAATGTGAGTGACACCATCCCTTAGCCTGGGGTCCGGGACTGAAAAGAAAGGAGGAAGTGAGCTGAACCTCAGCAGTCGCCTTTTCCTGCTTCCTGACTGCAGGTGTCATGTGACCATCCACTCACGCTCCTGTGCTAAGACTCTTCTCTTCCAACAGCTAGAATAATGTCCTCTTTCCTCAGAGGAGGGCACTCAACTGTCACATTGCCTGTAGGCAAGTCTATTGGGGCATTTTCTTGATGAATCGTTGACGTGGCCAGGCCTAGCTCACTGTGGACAGTGCTCCTGACTGATACAAGAAAGGTACCTGACTGTGAGCCTGGAGAGCAAGCCGGTAAGTGGCGCTCCTCCACGGCTTCTGCTTCTGTTCCTGTCCTGAGTTCCTGCCCTGATTTCCCTTGATGGACTACAACCCGGGAACTGTAAACCAAATAAACCTCTCCTTCCCCAGGCTGCTTTGGGCCATGGTATTTATTACAGCAGCAAACAAGAAAGATGCCTCCTTTTGCCAGGCACTTAGTCGCTGCCATGAGGAAAACAAGTAACACACTCGAAACTGGCACCGCCGATACATCCCCTCCCAGGTGACCTGAGGGACACACTGGATGATGCCACCCTGTGCTTAGACACCATTAGTGTCAGACATTGGTGACTGGTGTCATTCTCTACATGAAGTGCTCAAGGTTCCTTGGAGGAAGGCGGGACCTTTGAGTCTGCAGCATCTATGGTATCAGGTCACAGCTCTAGGGTGTTTGTGTCAAGGGGGCTGTTTGTGGTTTGCATGTGGCTTGTCCCCCAAGGTTCATGTGTTAGACACTTAGTCACCAGGGTGGCAATGCAAAGGACAGAACCTTCAAGAGGCAGAGTCTAGTGGGAGGTAGCTAGGTTATTGGAGGCATGGCCCTGGGATAGATTAATGCTGGACTCGGAGGGAGTTAATGCCAGAAAGACCGGTTTGTTATATAAAAAAAAAAAATAAGGCTGGCCCCTCCCTCAGCTCCTCTTGGGATCCCTTCTTCATACTCCTACCATTGATACCAGCCACCACTAGACCATGGTCTGAGCCCAGAACTGTAAGCAAAGTAAACCTCTTTTCTTTGTAAGCACCTAACTTTAGACATTTTATGATAGCCACGCCGGGCTACACAAGATTGGTCCAGTCTAAAAGAGAAACAAAGCCAGGTGGCTATGGCTCACACCTTTAATCCCAGTATTTTGGAGTCATATGCTTTTAATCCCAGCACTAAGAAGGTGGAGACAGGAAGAGATATGGTTGGGCAGAGAGAGGATGAGAAGGCAGCAAGAGACAGGAGCTCAAGGCATTCAGTCTGAGGATTCGTAGAGAGAGGATCTTGCCTTATTCAGTCTGAGGATTCTATAGAGGTAAACATCTCTCTAGTACCTGGCTCCTTAACGTCTCTGTTCTTTCAGCATTGACCCCCCCCACATCTGACTCCAGATTTTTATTATTAAGACCAATTAGGATTCACACCACAGTCTGTCATGTAGAACCCTGGGAGAAAAGAGGCATCAGGTGCGGGCTCAGGAAACCGCGATAAGATATGGACATCCATCAGTGAATCTGCACCTGCAGAAGGAACAAGGGAGTCAGCTGAGGGTGACATGCTAACGACAGAGGAAGCCAGGATGAGGACGGTGACTCTACCCTGCTGCGGCCATTGACACTCTTCCATCTAACAAAGTCTAAAGTAAAAGTGTATTAAAGGGGCCTGGAGAGATGGCTCAGCAGTTAGGACTCTACTCTTGCAGAGGACCAAGGTCAACCAGCACCCACATTGGCATCTCACAACTGTCTGTAACTCCAGCTTCAGGGGACCCAATGCCCTCTTCTGTCCTCCTTGAGCCTCACATCCCCACCCCCAGATGCATCTGCAACCCTGGAAGAGAGCTGCTGAGCCCGTAACCCCAGAGTATGGTGAGGTAGGCTGGAGGGTGCCACAAGTTTAAGGCCAGCCAGAACTACATAACGACATCACATCTCAAAGGAAACCAAAACCAAATGAGCGGATTGTGATGACAGAATTCTCTGAAGCTTTCTAGGCAGGCTCTAAATAAAACCCAGACTTCTTACCCTGGCTGACAGTGCCCCGAGACCTGGCCTTGTCTAACTAAGCACCCTGGCATTGCCCTCGGTCTCCACTTGCCTGTTACCCCAAGTCTTGTGAGTCTTCGTGTGCCAACTTCAGTACCATTGTTTGGAGAAGCCACCTTGAGAGCAATCTCATGCCTCTGCTGTGTTTGCTGTCCCATCTCCTTCCTGTGCTGGAGTCTGTGCCAGATTGTCATGATGTTATCCCTCAGTGCCCACCCAGCCACCTTTGAGGGAAGGGGACCAGATGCATGCATGTCAATCATGTTGACTGACTAGCTTGCCACCCCCTCCCTGAACCTCACTGTTCCCTGAAATGGGGTGCATTTTCTAGTGTCCAGTATACGTCACAATCTTGGTCTTCTGGTTTTCCCACGCTGCTCAGCCATGCTCTGTGTGTGCGTGCATGTGTGCATGTTTGTGTATGTGCACACACGTATGTGCACATGCATGTAGATAGCAGAGGGCAGCCTCATATGTCATTCCTCACAGGCACACCACAGAGTCTTCACTGGCCTAGAGCTAACACAGTAAGTGGGCAATCTCAAGGGACCCTACCGTCTCAGCCTCCCTGGCAGTGGGATTCCAAGTGCACTCCGATTACGTAGAATCCGAGGAATCGAACTCATGTCCTGAAGCTTGAAGGACAAGCACTTATCAATGGACGCGCCTCCCCAGCCTTAACCATTCTCCATAAATACAGTCCTTGGCCTGGGTATCCTGCAGCTGGGAAGAGGTGGTCACCATTTAGTCACAGCTGCTGAGTCCTACATCCCTGGAGGACTTACAGTGCGCACAGTGAGGACCCACGGAGATCCCAGTCGTTAGCATGCTGCATTATCTGCTGTTTCCAAACGATGTTTTGTTAAAATGCCACAAGTAACTAACTGAGCCAGAAGCCTGAAAAGTGCGCAGGGAGTCGAGATGCTCCCTTGTCTTGCCCATGGGAACGTAGAGGGATGTGGTGTCTCTGAGAGGAAGCCATTCTTCAGATTCTCCTGCCCCAAAGCTTCCCACTGAGCTGGCTGCTGTGTGGTCTGTGGAACCTTCCAGAATGAATGAAAAGCCAGTCTATCTTCGTGCTTAAGGCGTGTTTCCAATTATCTGTGCTGACAGAGAAGAGAGTATCTTCCTCCTCAGAAGAATGTTGTCCAGAGGGGAAGTCAGTGTTTACAGGGGGGAGGGGTTGGGATGCGATGTGTGCAGAGTTCCCTTTGTGCTGAGAGCTACCCTGCCCAACTCTCCATTTGTGAATGGCTCAGATGGTAAAAACGTTACACTGTGTGTATTTTATCACAATCAAAAGAGACCCAGGGATACATTTTTAGAACTCAAGTCTCAAAAATAGTCATAATATTCTGATGGGAGAGAAAAAAATCAGCATCAATCGTGGCGCAGGGGAGAATACATTTTTTTATCTTTAAAATCACGAAATAAAGAAATCAAGCAGCAATGGGTTGTTTCTAGGGGGAATGGCTTCCACTCTCTTTGGAGGCTGTATTTTCCCAATTATATATCCTGCAGTAAATGTTTATATATCTTTTGTAATCGGAAAAATGCTTAAGAAGACACAGGCTGTGAATGGGCTTCCTGCTGGTGGACTGTGTATTTTAAAGTCATCCCAACGGCAAATGTCATGCTGTGTTGTATTTTAACACACACACACACACACACACACACACACACACGTCTTTTAGCGTGTAGGGGAATGAGTGTGTGTGTGTGTGTGTGTGTGTGTGTGTGTGTGTGTATACATTGAGGTTACAGAAGCTCCCAGTCAAACACAGTTTTATGTGGAAGCTGAGGATCTAAACTCAGGTCCTCACACATATGAAATAGGCACATGACAAACAATGCCGGCCCCCAGGCCCCCAGGCCTCCAGCCCCTCAGTCCCCCAGCTCCCCAGTCCCTCAGCCTCTCAGGCCCCAGCTCCTCAGACCCCCAGAACCCAGCTCTCCAGACGCCCAACCCCTCAGTCCCCCAGATCCCAGACCCCTAGTTCCCCAGTTCCTGAGCTTCCCAGCTCCCCATCCTAAATGTCTTTGTGGGGGTGAGGGGGTTGGGAGACAGGGAGGACGGCAACTAATTCTGGAGACCTTGCTTCCGGGATTCTTCCTGGGTCGAAATTGCCCCCAGCAACTCTCCACCCCCATCTGGTCTGGACGTCGGAGGAGGCTGAGTACGTGGAAGGGCAGAGATGGAAAGAATCAGAGCCCTCTAAAACTCCTAGATCCAACCCAGGCAGGAAAACCTTCTCTCCAGGGAGGGTCGGGCTTGATTTGGCCCCCTAGGATTCGATTTAGTTACAGAAGGTTCTTGTTTTGTTTTGTTTTTGCGAGAATTCATTCCATTTATTGAGATTCAAATTGAGGCCAGGTTAAAGCCGACCCTCCTCTGATCTAGTAGGTAGCCCGCTGAGCGTGATCGAATCAAGGTGATTGTAAGAATAAACAGCAATCTTCAACGGGGTAAACCGGGCTCCCGAACTGAGCGAGGCCGCACCTCTTTGACACTCATTACAAAGAAAGACGTCTCGCACGTGGGTGGTGTTCGCCACCTTCCAACGTGCTTTCGCCGTTTTGTTTGTTGTGCCACGAGGTTTGTCTGTTGAGGTGGGTAGCTCCAGAGCATCCCCCCCACACCCTCTCAAGAGCGGTTGGGGAGAGAGAAGTGGGGGGAAAAGCTGGCCTAGAACAGAACTGACCCGAATGCGTGTGGGGGGTGTGGTGGGGGCGGGGGAGTGGCCCAAAGAGCAGGGGTAGGGAAATTGGGTCTAGGTTGATCCCAAGTGATTGTTAAAGGGACCTTATCCAGCTTGTTCCTGGTAGGATAGGGCAGACTTAGGCCCTCAGAGCTCCCAACCCCCAAGGCTGAAGTGGGAAACTGATGAACCACACCACCTGTATGTAGTTTCCTGGAGCTCCTTCGGGGGCGCTGAAGTCTGGGCAGTGCCAAGGCTGTTCTTGGAGCTAAGGCTGCTCTGGGTGGGCCGAGCACCTTTCAGTGCCCTGGAGGATTTAGGCGGGTAGTGGGATTGCAGAGCCATGGGCTTTCCTGACCTTGTGTGCCAATAGGGTGTTAAGCGACAAGGAAAAGGAGCGACGCAGCCCCTCTCACAGACAGGAAGGCAACCTGGTGACCTGGGAGGCAGGTTGTGAGCCCCGTGCCGGGGGACATTACAGACAGGGCACAGTTAAGTTCCATAAAAGGCCATGGTGGGCACCAAGAACACACTCAGCTATTGCCGGTTACTTCCTGTGGTCACCAGACAGATCTAGGTAGCTTTCCAGCTCCTCTCCCTTGTAATTGGGTGACCCTGGAAATTTCGGAAAGCTACTTTGCTGTCTTGAACTCTAATTTTCTCAGTGAAAGTGGTGGCATTAGCTTAGACTTCACAGGCCTGTTGTGGATTGTCAGCTGCTACCAAGTCAGTGTCTCAAACCATAGCCACCTGCTTCTCATATGCATTTCTGGATTGGTGACTTGTGCCAGGTACAGCCCTTGGTTCTGTTGGGCTCAGTTCCAGTGTCTGTGGTCAAGGTGAGTGGGTGACCCCAGGTTAGGGCCTTGGTTTGCTGTTGACTGGGATAATTGCTCCATGTCGTTGTTCTGTGGCTAGCCTGGGTTTGTCTCTACAGTGGCAGTCTCAAGGCTTCTCTGAGCAAGGTGAGCAAACTCTATTCTCAGAAGTGCCTCTGGGACTGGGTAGATTGTCAGCAAAAGGCCTGTAGCAGAACCCTGAGGATTTGGCTTAGATCACTAGCACCTAGGTTTAAAAAGGGTGTGGAACTGGGTGCCATAGCTTGCACCTGTGGTCCCAGTGTGGTGAAGCAGAAACAGGCAAAACCCTGGAGCTCACTGGCCAGCCAACCTAGCTGAACTGGTGGTTCCCAGTTTAGCGAGAGACTCTGTCTCAAAAATATAAAGTGGAGAGTGACAGAGGAAGACCTGAGTCCTGACCACCACATACATGAACACATATGTGCATATGCAATTCACAGGAACACAGACAAAGATCCATATGTACACACACACCACACACACACACACACACACACACACACACACACCCGGTTAGTTTCCAAGCCTCCCACAGAGGTCAAGGCAAGTCATGTGACCAGATTCTAGTGGTGAAAGAATTGATGGGCAAGAGAGTAAGGAACTCATTTATCACACTTTGAGGATAAAATGAAATCACAGATGCCAGATGAAAGTGGCAGCTATTTGGGAGGCTAAGGCAGGTGAATCCCTTGAACTCAGAAGTTCAGCACTAACCTGAGTAACATAGCAAGACTCCATGACGAAGCTTGGTTCGGAAGGGTCATGGGTTGGAGAATTGTGTGACTGCTGATGAGCTTCCTAGAACTGATTGGTCCCTGAGGATCCCATGTTACCAATGGATCCAACTCTAATCAGTGGGTTCTGTTGATGGAATTATAATTGGAACCATCTAATTATGATGGAAGATGATATTAAAGGAGGAGGCAAAGCCTCGTCAAGGGAAATAGGCCACTAGAAAATTGAAATTTGCCTGGTCCTTTGATATTCTTTGCTCTTTTTCCCCTGGCCTGAGCAGCTTTGTCCCACCACATGGTCTTGGCCTGGAGGCTCTGCCTTGATAGAGTCATACACAATGGATCCAGGGGTACATGGTTGACTCCTCTGAACCCGTGAACCAAAGTAAACCTCTATTCCTTTAAACTGTCCCTATGTATCTGCCATGCCGGGAACACCTGATGCCCAAGTCTCCTTAAAAAATGAAACTTTTTTTTTGGATTTTTTGAGACAGGGTTTCTCCGTAGCTTTTTGGTTCCTGTCCTGGAACTAGCTCTTATAGACCAGGCTGGCCTCTAACTCACAGAGATCCACCTGCCTCTGCCTCCCGAGTGCTGGGATTAAAGGCGTGCGCCACCACCGCCCGGCATGAAACATGTTTTAAATGACACAGAGAGCTTGGTTGGCTTGGGTGGCATCTGTCTGGAACTTCAGTAGGAGGATGCCTGCTTTGGGATAATGCTTTTGTACACTGTAAAGTTTGTCACTCGTATTGCTTTAATAAAATGCTGATTGGCCAGTAGCCAGACAGGAAGTATAGGCAGGGTGTCCAGACTAGGAGAATTCTGGGAAGAGGAAAGGCAGAGTCAGTCACAAGCCAGATGCAGGGGAAGCAAGATGAGAATGCCTCACAGAGAAACGGTACCAAGCCACATGGCTAAACATAGACAAGAATTATGAGTTTAAGTCATAAGACTTTATTAATAAGCTGTAGGGCCCCGGTCTGCCCTTGTTTTGGGGGTGCATTTGCGGAGATCCTTATACAGCAGTTAGGTAAATAAGGACTCCCCCAAATCTGAATAAACTGGCATTCGGCTGGTCTCCTTTTGAATGACCCTGGTCTCTGTGTGTGTTCTTTCAATCTCCAGGCCCTTGCTCGACTCGCGTACGGTGCAGTGGCGCACAAACTGTACCGAGGGTGTAACACAGAATCGGGTGTTATAGTAAGCCTGAGTTAATAGGCTAAACAGTTTATAATTAATATAAGCTTCTGTATGTTTCTTTGGAACTGAATGGCTGTGGAACAGGTGGGACAGAAATTTCCATCTACAGATGCCCACAAGTTTGAGGTTAACATGGTCTATGTAAAGAGTTCCAGGCCAATTAGGGCTACTTAGCAAGACTCTATCTCAGGGCTGGAGAGATGGCTCAGTGGTTAAGAGCTCTGACTGCTCTTTCAGAGGACCCAGATTCAGTTCCCAGCACTGGCATGGCAGTTCATAACCTTCTGTATTTCCAGTTCTAGGGGTTCTGATGTCCTCTTCTGGACTCTGTTGGCACTAGGAATGCATGCAGGTGGCACACAGACATATATTCAGACAAATAAACTCGTACACACAATAAAAAATAAGTCTTTCTAAAAAATCCCTTTTCAATAAACAATGAGTTTATAAGCCTGAATGTTGAATTAATATGTAGATAATGATTGCATTTCTCTCTGGAGATTCTCAGCATTAAAGATGGATCTGAGAAGGTTACATTATTCTGGGCACTGATCTTAGAATGATCAGAACTCTTTTATTTCTTGTACAGGGCTTGAAGTGTCTGGTAATGATATTCTCTTTCCTTCCAATGATGGCCCTCTGCAAGCTTGGACCCTCTTGTCCCCTCAGATCACACAGTTACAGGCTTCTGACTCCTGGCTAGGCAGGGGCTATGCTTTGGTCGGGTATGGAAGGAAAGTACACAAGACAGAACTTTGGCCTTCTGCAATTTAAAGATCAAAAAATCCCCTGACCAGAATCTCTGATAGGAGAAAAACTGAGGCATAATTGGTAAACAGGAGAACTTATGGGATATGGGAAGAGAAAGGAACCACTTACCTTGGAATGTGACTGAAGCCTCTGACTGTCTGAGAAACACACGTTCCAACAGGTTTAGCAGCATCTGCAGTGAAGGCTTTCCCACATAGAGCACTCCTTCCACACATGGGCTGCTTTTCTTTCTTTTTCTTTTTCTTTTTGTTTTTTTTTTTTGAGACAGGGTTTCTCTGTGGTTTTGGAGCCTGTCCTGGAACTAGCTCTGTAGACCAGGCTGGTCTCGAACTCACAGAGATCCGCCTGCCTCTGCCTCCCGAGTGCTGGGATTAAAGGCGTGCGCCACCACCGCCCGGCTTTGTTATTTTTTTTTTAAAATAGCTATGACCCAGCTTCACAACCTGAATGGACATGACTTTGAGTAGGGCTTTATTCCTTCCTCAAGACGTTCTCTTGGCATCTCCAATCAGACCTTGTTTATGTGAATGTACCCTACCTGCCTGAATCCCTGAGAGACTGAGTTTACTTTACGGATTGTCACCTTGCCGTAGCCACCTGCAGGTGGTTCTGCAAAGACAATGAAGTGTGGGTCTTACTTTCTTCCCGTGGGCCTTTTTCCTTCTCTTAGCCCCTGTCTTCAACTCCATTCTAACATATATTTATTAAACCCCACTCAACTTTTAAAAGAAAATCACTTAAATAAAACAAGGTCTCATGTAGCCCAGGCTAGCCTCAAATGTGCTACGTAGCCAAGGCTGGCCTTAATTACTCCTCTTGGCTACACATCCCAAGTGCTGAGATCACAGATCTGCACTACTGTGACTGGCTTAAATAGTGAATTTTTTTTTTAATTTGGTGCATTGTCCCCTCGCCATTTTCTGCTATCTGTGAAGATAGCAGCCAAGCCACATACCCTACCTTGGCATCAGGGAAGGATGGCGGCTTCCATCTCTACCTTGCATCTGCAGAGCCCTGGGGCTGAGAACGCTGGTGTTTCCATCGCTTTGCTCACAAAAAAGGCCACGGAGACTCTGCTGCCACCTCATTTTTGGTTTTATTTTGACCCGCTTCTCGCTTTTCAAAGGACCGGAGGCTGGAGCTGTTTTCAGAGCTTTCCCTCCAGGTTGTCCTTTCTTCTGTTCCCCAGCTCCCCGAAGGGGCCTCCTGCCCTGGTTTCATCTCTTTCTGCTGCAGCCTCACATCTGCCTAGGGGCTGCTTCTAGCTTCAGCTTCAGGGGACTCCCAGGGGGTGGGGCAGAGCCACTATGGACTCTTCCAGGTAAGGATGACAAAGTCTGGAAGCTCTGGATGTCTGTGACCATGTCTCTCCCTGCCAGGGTGTGCTCTCCCCTTTCTGAGGAGTGGTTACTCCCAACCCATAAGGGAAAGGTGCTCCTTTGGAGCTGGAGGGTTTCCAGGGGGCCTGAAGCTTTCTGATATTCCTCCGAACTCTAAATCATCCAAAGAAAATGGCAGTGTTCTGACCTGAGTAACCACCAATCGGCAAGCAGGTCGGTCCTGAACTTCCCTCCCTGCCTGACACAGCTGGTGCTTATGTGTCTGAAACCCAGACGCCCTAAAACAGGACTAGCTTTCATCTTGAGAGACCTCAGACAAGAAAAGAGCTTAATTCACAGACAGCCTGGCTCCTCAGAAGCCCTGGGCAAGGGAGCTGGGGTGTCGGGAGCGGTGGAAGTGGGGGACCCTGTCCTTCCAGCTGGACCCTCCAAGACAGCTGGGAGTTCTTCTGAGGAGTGTTCTGGAGCTGTCCTTGAGATTTTGGCTTAACAGGAAGTGTCTTATTCTCACACTGTGCCCCTCGAGCTTGCTGGGGACAAACCCATTTTACAGATATAGGCGCTGAGAGAATGAAGGTTCATAAGCAGAGGACGATTGGTTGGCATGGGTAAAGTGAGGTCGGAAAAATCCCAGGGATGGGGCTGGTATCCAGCCAAGGTGAGGTTGGCTTCCAGCACTCTTGTTTGTCTAGCGTATCTAGTGGGGTCTCATGAATCCCAGACTGACCTCAAACTTATGATATAGCCAAGGATGACCTTGAATTTCTGAGTCTCCTGGCTTTACCTCCCAAGGGCCAAGTTTGTACACATGGTCCCACCACGCCCAGTTATTGCAGTGTCAGCGAGGTAACCCTGGGCTTCATGCCTGCTAGGCAAGCGCTCAACCAAGCCACACCCCCAGTCCCTCTAGCACACTTTTAAGAAATGAAGTCTTCAAATTTTGCCTCTAGGGAAGGTTTTTCCTTAGACTCCCACCTGTAAACGGGGCCGTGATAGTGAGGAGCTGTGTACAGAAGCGGGTGTAATGTTGATGACGTCACTGCACTGAGAACCCTGTATGAAGGATGTCTGGGCCGCTCCCTCCCACCAGCCAGCTTTGACTCTCTCACTGAGCATTCCCAAGGTCAGCTGTGTGTCCTACAGTTCGAAAGGGGCAAAGCCCCAATTCTGGATAAATGTTAGAGGCTATGTTTGTTTTGGCAGCCGTGCGCTTCCAGATAGGACTTGAGCTGTCTTCTCTGATTCTGGGGGAGGCTTCAGAGAAGAATAAGGAAACAAAGACCATTTTATTTATGATAGAAAAAGAAATCAACAGGGGGACAAATCCACAGGCTCAAAGGGAGGGGAGCCTGTTTAAACAGAGTGAGATGCGTTCACTTGCTGGAATATTCTGTGACTATTGAAATGATGTTTACCCAGGGTTTGTAATAACACGGAAGATGCTTATTCTGAAAACGCCGTGTGCAGAAGGAAGCAGCAGAATTGTATGTTCAGCACAAACACACCCGAGCAAAACCAATCCAAACAAAACCCACAAACAGAGGAAAGGGACCCGAGGGGCACGCACCCCAGCAGGAGATGTCTTTGGGTGGCAGAAATGAGCTTTCTTATGCCCTTCTCTATCTTCCAATTGTCTCTTTATTTATTTTTGTACAAAGAGGGCATGGACTGGCTTAACGTGGAAAGTAACTCAAGCGTCATTTTCCTCCCCCCAAAAGCAGTAAGACCTCTTACTAGAAAAAAGCAAGGCAGACGGTCCTCAGAGAGCCGGTTGACACTTAGGTCATGCGGAAGCTGAGGCCAGGAGGCTGGTGGACCCCAGTCTACTCCCCAAAGTCAAGTGGTCAGCCTAGACTCCGAGCCCACGGGAAGCAGATGCCAGCTGGCTGCCCCCAGCTGCAGACATGGACATGGTACCTGTGACTCCCTGGTAATTGTGCCGGCTGCTGCCACCAAGTTGGCTTCTCCCAGATCTGTCGTCTACCCCTCTTCCACCCTGTGGTTGTCCTCCTCAGAAGCAGCTCCCTTCCTCAGCCTTTGTGGCAGAACCATTTGCCTTCCTGCTCGGTGCATCTCCCCAGTTCCTCCTCAGACACTATCTCACCAGGAGGCTGATCAGAGCACTTCCCTGGCTTTGCCCTTGTCTTAGCAGTTACTTGAGCTAAGTTCAAAGTCTCTCTTCCTGTGCTCAGTCTACGAACCAGCCTGCTCTCCTCCATTGGAACCCTGTTCCCCAGCCACAGAGCCGTGCCCAGTCCAAACAGCCTGCACGTGTTCATTTCACCAGTGAACTCTGACCACCGTGTCTAAGCTGGGTTCACTGGGTTACTTGGCTCCACTGTAACCCCTTCCATCCCCCAAACCAGCTCCACAAGCCAGCTCTGACGTACCAGCCATGATTGCTGGGTTTCTGTTTTGGACAGTTTGGAGGTCAGGGATATAGGAATTGATTAGTGATGTCTGCCCCAGAGAGCATAAGGGAGGCACAACAGACTGATCTCAATGGCCCCTCTCTCTATAAAGACCACGCTCACCATTCGCTGGTTCCTACCATTGGTGTGCCTCAGGCTTCTGAAAGTGTCTCAAGTGTGTTCCCTCTTCTCCTGGGTAAAATCTATCCCAGGCCCTTCTCAGGTCTTCTCGGCTTGGCTGCCCTCAGACATAGGCTCGCTTATGCCTGGGATCTGGAGGTATCTTCCAAAAGCACCTTGTCTTGACCTGGGACCACCATGCCAGGTAATCAGTTTTTTTTTTTTTGTAATCAGATTTTTCTTTGGGCTGCCAGCTCACAAATAATGACATGGAGAGTTATTATTAATTATGAAAGCCCGACCTTAGCTTAAGTTTCTCCCATTAGCTCTTACAATTTAAATTAGTGCATGTATTTTAATCTACGTTCTGTCAGGTTTCTCATTCCCTCATCATCTCTCTGCACTGCCCACTCTGCTTCCTCCGCATCTGGCTAGCAGCTCTGCCTTCTTCCTAGAGTTCTCTCTCTGCCTAGAAGTCCCATCTATACTGCCTGCCTAGCTATTGGCTGTTCAGCTTTTTATTGCACCAATCATAGCAATACATTTTCACACGGCGTACGAATATCCCACAACTGTCTTTGGCTCTCTTTACTGAAGCGTTCCCTCCCACAGAGGTTGATGCGTGAGTATTGACATGGCCTTGGCAGAGGGCAGGGTTCCCTCCCTGAAGACCCACCATGGCCCAGATAGCCTCTCTCACTCAGTTCTCACTCGAGAATCAGTCAGCTGCTTCCTCCTCCCAGGTCCTCAGCCAGGGATAGTCACCTTATATGGTCCAACAAAAACCTCTTCTCATCTCCATGACAACCTCCTCCTTGAATCTACATTCCAATCCTGCATCTTCCAAAAAGTTCCCCAGCCTCAATTCTAGCAGCTGTGTGGCCACCCATGGATCTGCTTGGTCATCAGTGGGATCTGGGGAGGACTTTAAAGGGACACAGAGCCCAGAGTGTTCTTCTCCTCCTTGTCAGGCCCACCCCAAATGTGACTCACACCTCGTGGTTCCTGGGTGGTTTCAAGAGCATCAAAAAGTTGGTTTTTTGCCTCCCTCAGAATGGAACACGGGCATGGCAGAGTAAAAGGTGAGACCAGGTCCTCTGTCTTCCTCTCGGAATTGGGTCTCCTTGGAAGTTCCACTGGGATCTCCCCTCTCCTTAGCTCCATCCTGGACCTGCTTCTCCTTGTTCCTTCCCATCTGACCTGGCAGACAGGATGGCTACAGACAGGGAGAGGACCGTGCTGATGAGCTGAATAGTGGTGGCCGTCCTGGCCTGCAGGCAGAGAGGATTTTGAACTCTGAGGAGAGTGCTGTGGTCAGGTAGGAGTGGACATGGCGATGGCCTAGAAAAAGGGGAGTCTAAGAACCACATCCGGATCCCATCTCCCAGGACTTCGGCAGCACAACGACTAATGTTCATCTAGTAATCACATAGAACTTGTGCTCAGATGGAGGCTTCTCTTCCTTCCAGCACACAGAACTGGAGGCAACCGAAAAAGAAAAGCGGGCGGGGGTCAGTGTGCTCCGCAAACAGGTGTCCCCGTGGGTGCCTTCAGTTTTAGCTCTGCCAGTCCTTCTGGCTGAACCTCTGGGCTATCCTGAGCTCCTTCCTGCTCCTGCCCAAACCTGCTCCTTCGGTTGTTCACGCCTGTGCTTTAGATGCTTCAAAGTGGGTCCCAATGCTGGTCTGTGGTTTGTGGTAAATCACAGAAAGTCAAGCAGCTTCAGGGGTCCCTAGGGGTCCCCGGCACCTGGAACTGTGATCAGGATAAGCCTAAGGTCCCGAGTTTCAGTGGGGTCCTGAAATAGCCCCTGCAGGGTATTCTAATTTGAAGTACAGTGCTGGTCTGTCACTCTCACAGTTGTGGACACCCACTGTCCTGGAATGCTGGGCCCTGGCTTCACCATTTCAGCCTGCCTGCCAATCAACCACGGAGGTGCAAGAATTCCCCCAAGGCCCTGTAGCCTATGGTGGAGAGATAATTTTCTACCCCTCTGCCGTGTTCCTGCCTCTACCTCTTATCCAGAGTGATGGGCAGAGAGTTTTGCTGCATCCCCATGGAGCACCGCAGAGAGGCTGTTAGACAGGGGTTTGCGGCATATCAGGAAAAGGAAGAGTCAGGACGGCAGGCAGGAGGGTGCCCCGTGCAGCAGGGAAACCCTGTAGGTCCTTAGGCACAAACCTGGGCGAGATGTGGTCGGCCAGGAAACAGAGCATGCGCTTGCGCCCCACACAGTAGATATGATCATCCACCACGGCACACTGGAAGGCTTCAGGGTAGGGCAAGCGGTACGTGGCGCACTCATACCAGAGGCGGGTGCTGGAATTGCAGCGGTACACGCTGATGCCCAGGCTACGGTTGAGGTCAAAGCGGTAGAGAAAGCCATTGACGGCCACCATCTCAGCGGTGCGGTCCTTGCTGCCTCCCGTGGGGCCCGCCCACCAGCGCTGCTCCTGGGTTGAGAATCGGAGTAGCAAGTAGCGCAGGCTGCCTCCAGTGACAAAGATCTCATTGGCGCACACTGTGGCTGTGTGTGCCAGGGCAAATGTGTCATTCGGGAGTGGCGGGGCAAAGGTCCAGCGGTCCACTCGAGGGTCGTAACGCTCCACAGTGTTCAGACACTCACCTCCAATGGCATAGAGGTGCCCCTCAAGGGCCACCAGCCGGCAGTGCGGCCGGGCCTGGTTCAGTGGGCACACCTCACTCCAAATTGCAGTCAGTGGGTTGTAGCAGAAGACACGGTTGGAGGGTTGGCCCCCGGGTCCCTGACAGCCAGACACCACAAACAGATAATTGAAGAGAGTACAGACAGCACAACCCTGGGACATGGCTTCCACGGGCAGCTGGGCCAGCGGGTGCCAGGCATCCTGCACATTGTCATAGCAACAGAGGCTGCCACTGTCTTCCTGGGGACACACATCGGCCACCACCAGGCGCTTGTGGCCACGGAACCGTCGCTGGAGGATCAGCTCTCGTTCTGTCCCACTCAGGCCCCCGTAGATGGCTGTGCTGCGGAGGACCTGGAGGTAGTTATCACTCATGACCTTGTAGGCTGCCTCCTTCAGAGCCTCTAGGCCCTGCCTCTTGGCCAAGGTTAGCACCTCGAAGCAATTGCCCAGGTCCAGGTGGACTTCCTGAGCTGAAGCCGGGGTGAGCTGGATGTGGAAGAAATTGGTGCCAGCTACGAGTTGCACATGGGGCTCCCCATGGCTGCAGGCTGAATCTATCTGAGCTTTCTGATCCAGGTGGGCAGGAGGGGGCGTCCTGAAGCCTTCAGGCTGCAGCTGGAGCTCCGGGTTCTCAGCGATCTGCAGGAGACTCACCTTTCTGCTGAAGCCTGGTGTGGAGGGGGATGGCACAGGAGGTGGGGTCATGACTTCAGCTGTATTCTCTGGATTATCAGCTGGGCCTCTGGAGTTGTCTCCTGTGACCAGGGGCTCTGGCCCAGGCCCAGGGGATGGAGCATCAGTTAGAGCTGCCGTGAAGGGGACGGGCCTGGAGACAGCCTTGGATGTGGACTCCACAAAATAGTCATATACCCTGCCCTTCAGCTTTGGCCCCGGTCCCTCTGCCTTCTGTATAATATTCTCCTCCATCCGGATCCGGGCCACGGACGAGAAGGTGTAGGAGGCATTGGTGGCTCCTTCCCGCTGCTGCGTGGCCAGGCCCATGTCTGCAGCAGCCTGGAGGGCCCCAGCCTCTCCTCTGCTGACCCCTGTCACATGGGTGAAGGCCCAGCTCTGTTTCATGTCACTGCTCACCACTGTGGGATCAGTGCAGCAGTTGGGGGCTCCCGGGTCCCCAGACCCTGTTTGCTCTGGGGGTCTGTTGTCTGGCCATGGAGAGCTCTTGTCACCCACCCAGCAGCAGCCCACTCCTGGAGCAAGTCTGGCTGGGGAACTTATGGGTTCACAGCCCAAATGGGGGAGGTGGGGAGGGCTGGGCTTACCTCTAACAGCTGTTCCGGCTTCTTCCTGGCCACCGCAGGAAGGAGGCACCTGCTGAGAGTCTGGGCTCTGCCCTCCCTGATTCTCACCGGAGCCTTTCCTTGTGAACTCCCCAGATCTGGGGGTGACCACTTGGCAGGAGTCTCCTGGGTCCTCCAAGCTGCCGTCCAGTGGGGCCCCAGCCCCCTTGCTGGTCTTCCTGCGTCTTGTCCCCCTTGGCAGGGTCCCTGGAGAAGCCCTCTGGAAGGCAGCTTGCCCCCAGCCCTCTGCGTCATCATCTGCCTTGTTATTTCTCCCTGCTTGCCCAGCTGGGGCAGGCCTGGACCTGTAGAGTTTGTAAGCCGCAGTCACCAGGAGCAGCACAGCTGCGGACAGCACCACCTTGCTGGTCAGCTGCATGTCCAAATGCCAGTTGTAGGTCTCTGCTCCAGCTCCGGTGGGAAGCATGCTGGCCAGGGACAGAGGAATGCCAAGAATCTGATTAATGATTGCCCAATAAGGACCAGTTCCTGGATCCTGCTGCCGAGTGGGAGGGAGTCCCTAGCCGGTTCTGGCCAGCTGAGTTCCTGGAGCAGAGGTGACTTTGTGTTGGCTGAGGTGGCACTGGGGCAAGGGATGGTTAAGGTCACTGCTGGCCTCTTTCGATCTTTCCCTGAAGTTGGGGGGCAGGGGTCCTAACCTGAGGCTGAGCTCGAGATCAGCCTCCTGCCGCGGCTGGAGAGCACTCGGAGTATCAAAGAGGCAGGAAGCGCCTAGAAGATCTGTCACCCGATACCTGGAAGCGTGTGCAGCTGGATTCTGTGTGCAGTGTGTTTGTTTTCTCTTTTGCAAATGTTTGGGTGGGAGGCTTGGGTAGCTTTTGTCGTGGGGCAGGTGGAGCCACAGGTCCTGGGCCAGTAGGGACGGTCCTGGCCCCAACAGAGGGGTCAACATTTAACTGACCAGGCGAGGAGGCAGTGGGGGAGGCTGAGCCTGGGCCAGCAGCCAAGCCACTTGACCAGGCTCTTGACCGCTTCTACCATCTGGGTCTGACAAGCTGAGGAGAAACCAGCCCTGAAGCAGATGGGGAAATGCAGTGCATCAGAGAAAGTGAGACGCTAAAACACACCCTCTTCTTTAGGAAGGAGCCAACCTCCTAGGCAAAGAGGTCGGTGGAGGACGGACATCCCTCAACCTGAACCCACATGCACGCTAATATCAGCATTGCGGACCGTGGACCCAATCTACCCAAGTTTGCTATTCACCATGTGACCTCAGGGGAGTAACTTTCCTTCTCTGTGCCTCCATTTCCCTATCTGAGAAGTGGAGGGGGAGGGACGGCAGGTGGACAGGCTCAGGTTGTAGTTAACACGTGGGAAGCCCCTTGTTGCTAAAGCTCTAGGAGTCTGAGCTGTTCCTATCCCTGCTTCTCTGGGAGTCTCAGCTGCTCCTATCCCTCCTCCCCGCACACACCAGGGTCCTCTAAGGGTTCTCACGGGTGGGTGCAGAGGTCACAGTTGCAAGGAAGTTTCCAAGTCAGTGAGCAAGAGCTGGGCCCAGCCCTGCTCTGCGGAACCCTCCACCGTGCCCAGGATTCAGGTGGCTGAGCTGCCTAGACGCCCTTTGCACACGGTCTACTCTTCTTTTGGTGTTGTCTTCTGACTGCAAAGTGAAAATAAGATCCATTTGGAGGGCCCAGGAACTTGGTTCGTGGGAAACGCTACACTTGTGTGTGTGTGTGTGTGTGTGTGTGTGTGTGTGTGTGTGTGTGTGAGCGCGTGTGTATACATACATTCCATAGCATACACGTGATAATCAGAGGCCAACCTTAGGAGTCTGTTCTCTCCTCCCGCCGTGTAAAGCCTGAATACTGAACTCAGTTTGCCGGGCTTGACTGAGAGCTTCTCTACCCACAGAGCCATCATGCTGGCCTCCTAGGATCCTTACTCCCTTATCAGGGTGACCCCTCTACTCCACAGCCTCAGTTTACCCTTCTGTGTTATGTCCAGGTTCAATCAAACTCCAGGCCTCCCTGGGTCCTTCTATGGTGCCTCACTGAGCTCTTCATCCTTCCGAACTGGCCTTTCCTTCCTCAGCCTGTTTCCCAGGCTTTGTTCTATCCAAAGGCCCCAGCAAGGCGTTTGTCTTCTGTGCGATTGACTCCTAGTGGTCCAGTGGAGCTGGACTTAGTGGAGCAGATCCAGCAAGGGAAGGGCTGTCAGCTGAATCAGGTGGGCTTTTGGTCAGATCAGAGCTCATGCTCACACATGAAATGGTGGTCTCCACCTCTCGGCGCTCTACTTGTGAATGTTTGAGATGTGGCTGTATTGCTCCTCTGTTACAGGGAGGCCACCAGAGCAGAGAATGCAGCCATGAGAAACTCATGGTCCTCAAGAGGAGGGGGAGTGTCTATTGGGGGGGGGGCTCCAGAAAGGTCAGAGCACAGAGGGATAGGGGAAGTCAAGGCTGAGCATTGCTCATCGGGAAGGTCATAAGCCACAATTTGTGCAGAGAAGGCAGAAGAAGGGAGACTCTGGGGTCCCTGGAGGCAGCATTTCCCTTCCAGGGTGTTAGGATTCTAGTTCAGGCTTCCATCTGCAGGTGAACAAATGCTACCTAAAGGCCATAAATTACAGACTTTTTTTTTTAAAGTCTCTGTTTAGAGAAAACCGAAATAAACAAATGAAGACAGAAGTGAAATTAAAAGATAATTGGAAGCTTATATCAGGCTTCTGTGGATGCGCCTGCCTGCCACCAATCTGGTCTCCTGCGTGCTCAGGCAGGATAAATTGAGAACTCTCATGGTAGCCCCAGGGGAAGGCTGAGCCCTCACGTGGCTGCCACACAGATCAACAGGCTCATTCTGAGCAGGCGTCTTTGCATCCGCATCCACTAGGCCTCTGCTGTGCCCAGATCACTTTCCCAGGGTGGAGCTCGCAACCCTGGTGACCATGGTAAGTGAAACCCAGGACTGAGGAAGGTTGGTGTGGAGAATGAGGGACAGGGACACTAGAGAAACGTGGAAGACAGATGTGTGCCCTCTTCATGTAGAGTGAGTGCCTTCATGTGCCCACACATGAGGGAAGTGTGTGGATCTTTGGAGAGCAAAGGTCAGAGATGAGTTGACCCTGGTTTGGCCAATGGGGAAACTGTGGTTCAGAGTGTATGGGCCAAATGTGGGGGCTCACTGCTGGAATCCGGGCACTAAACAGTCAGAGGGAGGTGAATTCAAAGTCGGCTTCAGTTACATAGTGAAACTGTCTCAAAATACACACTCACACACAATCACTCACACGCATTAACTCACACATTCACATACTCACATTAAGACTCAAACATGCTGGGCAATGGTGGCGCACGCCTTTAATCCCAGCACTTAGAAGGCAGAGGCAGGTGGATCTCTGTGAGTTCAAGGCCATCCTGGGCTACAGAGTGTGTTCCAGAGCAGCCGTGCTACACAGAGAAACCCTGTCTCGAAAAACAAACAAACAAAAAAAGACTCAAATTCCTTTGTGTTCACAATACTTATACACTCAAATAAACACTTCTCACACAACATTCACCCTCACCCTTGCACACACACACACACACACTCTTATTGAATCACACTCTCAAACATTTATAAACATCCTCACAAACACACTCGCACATCACAGCCCTGTGCTCACACACACCTTTTTACACACTCACAACACCCTCAAATATACACATGTTCACACTGACACACACGCACAACATTGTTAAGCAATCACACTCACAACCACACAACCCTCAAACTCTCTTCCTCACAGGTAATCACAGTCACACTAACATACTCTCATACATGCACAGTGTTGCACACTTACGCACACACTCAAAGGCCAACACACAGTCACAGAGATACATGGAGTCTTACATATGCGCAGTTCCCACACAGACTCACAGCTCACATCTCTACACATCCAGATACACACTCTCAGATGCATACAAGCACAGTCTCACTCACTTACACACACAGCGACATGAATTTACACATACACAGTGTATGTGTATATACACCTGCCCTCCACACATGTTCTCACCTTCAAAACATACACAGACTCTCACATGTTCACACAAGCGTGCTCAACAGAACCATATGAAATAACACCATCGTTTACACTTACACGATCTTACACACTCACCTCACACTCGCATAGTCACAGGGACACAGTCTTTTTTTTTTTTTTGGTTTTTCGAGACAGGG
>NC_022016.1:44928009-44929755 GCF_000317375.1 Microtus ochrogaster | reverse complement strand
CTAGCTCTGTAGACCAGGCTGGTCTCGAACTCACAGAGATCCGCCTGCCTCTGCCTCCCGAGTGCTGGGATTAAAGGCGTGCGCCACCACAGCCCAGCCAGGGACACAGTCTTTACTGACATGCTCTGACACACTCGTGTCTGCCCACAGAATCACATTCTCATACACTTGTGTATACGTGAACTCACACAATATTCGCTTGTGCCTTCCTGCTTACACTGATGCACCCACACAAAATCATACATACAATCACACACAACGGGGTCTCACGCACACAGACCACACTGCCACACACCATCACACACTTGCACCCTCACTCCGTCTCATACCCACGTTCACTTGTGCACATCCAATGGGCACTGGGATTATAGATGTAGGTCGCGGTGCCTGGCTTTTGACGTGGGCCGTGAGGATCTGAAGTCAGGACCACAGGTTTCTTCAGCAGGCACCGTGACAACGGGACCATCACTCCCTTTAGAGATAAAGAGGTTGCGACTCCTAGGAGACAAGAGTGCCTCCACATTCAAGGTCTCTTGCGGAAGTCAGTTTCCTCTTTGACCTTGGACCATGGACTGCCCACGTTCCAGGTGAGCCCAGATCAGCTGCAGTAACACCAGGACTCAGGAAAGGACAAGGCTTGCTGTGGTTGGTGAAAGGGGTCCTGGCCTGGAAGGAGTTTCCAAGTCTTGTCATGAAGGGCTATGCTGTTTAGATTTAAGAAATAAAATAAACGTGAGTAGTGTGTGCCTATGAATTTGATGGCGAAATTGACTGTGAAATTCATGGTTGCCATAGGAGACAGCAGCCTGTCCTGGTGTTTTCTTCCTGGGGTGGAAGAAGGTGAGGGCAGGAAACATCCCAAGGTGGGAGCACGAGTCAGCAAAGTCTTCCTGCGTGGCCAAGATCCTTCTTCACCGTGGACTTGGAGCCTGCAGTATCTCTAAAAACAGTAGCCAGAGCAGCGTTCACTGGGTTCCTTCCACCATTTTGGCTCCATGCTTGAAGGAGCTGCAGATGTCACCTCCTCCAGCCAGCTCTCAATGGCCCGGCCAGGCTGTAGATTTACGTCCACTGCTGAGTAAATCATCCCTCAAGCCTTTCTTGAATAAATCTTGCTAATTGCCCCCAAACAGCATGGCCTAGAAGCTGGTTAGCATGATGGATTTGGGTTCTACCATTGTCCCCCAAATCAAAAATCTTTTTTTTTTTTTAGATCCTGAATGCATCTAGGGAGGGACCAGAAGTACCCAGACAGATGTCCAAGTCACCATGACCTTGAAAATCAACTGCACGACCCTGGATATTGAGAGCCCCTGTGTTGTCTCCCATCCTGAGGCAGTGGCTCCTGGATATTTGAGTTCTTGTATGGTCTACTTCCTTTTAAATTTATTTATTATGATGATTTTTAAATTATTTAAAGTGCATAGGTGTTTCCCCCACACGTGCGTATGTGTACCACACACATATGCATGTCCGGGGAATGTGGAAGCCAGAAGAGGGCAGTGGATCACCTGGAACTGGAGTTACAGATGGCTGTGAGCTGCCCTGTAGGTGCCAGGAACCAAATCTCTGTCTTCTGGAAGAGCAGCCAGTGTTCTTAACCACTGAACCATCATCGCTCCAGCCCCTAGTTTTAATATTTTTAATTGTGTGTAGATGCATGTGTTTATATGTGCATGTGAGTACAGGTGTGTGCATGTGTTTATATGTTCATGTGAGTGCAGGTGCATGCATGTGTTTATATGT
>NC_022016.1:44925157-44927800 GCF_000317375.1 Microtus ochrogaster | reverse complement strand
TGTGTGCATGTGTTTATATGTGCATGTGAGTGCAGGTGTGTGCATGTGTTTATATGTGCATGTGAGTGCAGATGTGTGCATGTGAGTGCAGATGCGTGCGTGTGTTTATATATGCATGTGAGTGCAGGTGCCTTCAGAGGCCAGAAATGGTAGAGTCCCTGAAGAGCAGATGGCTGCGAGCTGTCCCATGTGGAAGCTGGAAACTGAACTCAGGTCCTTAGAAAAGCAGCCTTAGCCACTGACCCATCTCTCCAGCCCCATTTCCTTTCTCTATCCCTCCCTCTCCTCTTCCTCTCCCCTCCCTACCTTCCCTACTTTTCCCTTCCCCCCACCTTCCACCCCACAGGGTATTTTATAGATCAAGTTGATCTCAAACTGTCTAAACAGCCAAGGGTGGCTTTGAACTTCCGATCCGTCTGCTGTCACCTCCCAGGTATTGCTTGTGTGGTGCTGGGGATTGAACCTTGGGCTTCCTGCATTCTAGGTAAATGCTCTACCCACTGAGCTACGTCCAGCCCCTGCTGATGGAAGTGTTCCTTCTGTGCCCCACTGTTTCTCTGTCCCTCAAACAGGTGTGATGGTCCCCATTTTGTGGGGTTGTTTTTCAGGAAACAGGTCGGAATGGCCTAGAGGACTCACGGTGCCAAGCAGCCAATAGACGATTGTGGGTAGGTGATGGCTTAGAAGGGCAATTCCCAGTCCTATGTCGCGGGTCTCCTGGACAGGACTTCATATGGATTTTTTCCCACAAATCTTCGCGCCTGCCCAGAAGGCAGAATGGTCTGTATTTTAACAGGACACAGATGATAGATAGGTTGCTTGCCCAGAGTTGCACAGTTAAAAAGCAGGCAGTTGTGGGAGGCAAGCCATGAGCCTCCCAGGCTACAGACTTGTTCCCAGCAGGGTGACCTCCTCCTGGTGTCTTGGTCTTGTAACCTCCTAGCAGGGACAAAGATGGTTTAAAGACACTGTTCTCTCACTCTGGGTATCGAACTATTGAAACAGTGGACTCTGGGATCCTTGGAATCTCAGGCTGGGAGAAGGGAGAACCTAAAGTTTGGGCCAGCAAGGGAAGAAAGTGTTCTTCTAGGAAAGAGCTTTACAATTTGTAAAGATCACCTTACAGGAGAGGTAACGATGAGTCAACAGTGGGCAGGACCGCAGCTTGACCTGGACTCCTCAGATGTACACATCTGTGGCCTCTACCTAAGCATTAACCTCACATCTGGACCCCAGAGATGGACTTGGGGATGTTATTGGATGCCTTTGTCCCTCTTCCCGATATGATCATATTGAGAAAGTCTCTGTTTCCTGTTTTTACTATTAATTTGGCTGCTTTAGTCGGCTTACCAGGAGCAGGTGGCCGAGTCTGGCTTGCTAAGGCACAGACTGTCTGTCATATCCAATCCAGTTACTGTCCCTCCTCTACAGGATCCCTGATGCCTCCCACCCTGCCGCGCTGGCCAGCCGCACAGCGCTCCCTGAGCCTGGCTGTCCTCCCAGATGTCTTAGGACACCTTTCTTCGGCTCTAGCATAGCCTTTTCTGCCACAAGCCGGCTACAGAATGTCCTGGGGCTCCCCAAAGCCTCTCCAATCAAATCTAAATGGCTGGTCCATTCTCCCCAGTCCCTGTGATGTCCTGGCCTCATTTGTCACTGTCTCCAAATACCCGTTCTGCTTCAGCCAAGCTCATCTGTTTACTGTCCCGTTGTCTCTGCCACCACACGGGCCATTTCTCTACTCATGGCGCTCCTCCCAGGATCATTCACATTGGCAAAATCCAAGCTTGAAACCCAGTTTTGTCCTTAGGGCTCACACCAGGGCAGAAGTTCTCCGCTCAGACCCAGCCCTTAGGCACTCTGAATATAGCCCTAGGTGTTGGGTCGTGGCTGCAAAGATGAATACTCCTGGAAGATTTTGGAGCAATTCTGGAAGGCTCCAGCCCTGTGCTAAAGGCAGGCACACACTGAGTTCTCGAGCAATTCATGTCGGATTGGCTCCTCAGAGGGGTGGTAAGGTTTGAAGTATGAATTTTGGATTTCCTTTCTGCATGAAAAGGCCAAATAACTTTAGAAGCACTGCACTGAGACCCCCGGGCCTCGATTTCTCCATCTCTAAAATGGGGCCAGTGAGACTTGCTTCTAATTGTTGCTTTTGCAATCAGTTAAGGATACTGTGACTTTGGGGCTCCAGCATTCTGTGGAGGGGCCAGGGAGGCATCCACAGTCAGAGAAGCAAAGACTTTCTGGGCTCTACACGGTGTTAAGGCTTTAACATAGCACAGGTGCCCACCAGAACTGCTCCAGGCCATTGCAAACCAATGCTTTGCAGAGGGAAGGCACAGGGGGCAGAAGGTAGAGAGGGTGGCTAAGTGAGAAGAGGAATAAGGGCTGCAGGGGGAACAGCCTAGATGCTGGCCTTGTGCATTCAATCAGGAGGACGCAGGCTGCAGAGGGTCCTGATCCCTTGGGGACTTGATCCTTTGGGGACCTGGTGCTGGCGATGGAGGAATTTTGCTGAACACCGACTATGTGCCAGGCCTGAGCTTGGGACGTCCCATCCTTTGTTGGTCAATCCTCATGACAGGCCTGTAGCAGACACAGGACAAGTGTCTGTTCAGTTATGGTTCAGATGGCTTTTCC
>NC_022016.1:44916238-44924693 GCF_000317375.1 Microtus ochrogaster | reverse complement strand
GTGGGTTTCCAATAGAACATCCCCATTGTCTCAGTGTGTGGGTGCACCCCTCGCGGTCCTGAGTTCCTTGCTCGCGTGGGAAGTACTCTACAATACATGGGCACAGGAGACCACTTCCTACGTATAACTCCAGCAGCACAGACATTAAGGGCCTCATTGAATAAATGGGACCTCCTAGGACTGAGAAGCTTCTGTAAAGCAAAGGACACTGTCACTAAGACAAAAAGACGATTGGTTTTCATTCTGCCTCTTTCCTTCTCTCTCCTGCCCTGGTGGACAGGAAGTCCCCACGACACTGCTACATCCCCAGTCCACCTTGAAAATAGCCTACTGTTGACTTAGTCACTGAGGCATCGAGCTTGCTGCTTACAGAAGCTTCTGGATTGATATGGAATTCTGTGGGTGGGGGTGGGATGCTAGGGGAGCTGAGTTTTAGTGGATACGTGAGGCCCTCTCAAACCACGTCTGTTTGTACAAAAGCAGGAGTTGGGTTAATGGACCCCTGTAGAAGTGGTCCGAATGAATTCCTAACTGGGTAGAATGACAGGGGACCAAGCAAATGGTGGCCCTTGAAGCAGGAAAGATGGAGGTAAGAACCAAGGAAGGTATCTGAGGAGACAGCTCAGTCTGTGAAATGCTCCCCATGCTTTGAGTTCGGTCTCTGGAACCCACATAGAAAGCAAGCCCATGGGTGAGCGGCTGCAACCCCAGTGCTGCGGAGGTGAAGGCAGGAGGACCCCGGGCTGGCCAGTGTAGCGCATCAGTGAGCTACAGGGTCAGTGAGAGACCATGTCTCCAAACTGTGGTGGAGAACAGTTGAGAAAAATACCCGATGCTAACTTCTGACCTCCACCCTCCACACATGAACATACATGTCAGAATGCACGAGAGAGAGAGAGAGAGAGAGAGAGAGAGAGAGAGAGAACACCAAGGAAGTTAGTATTTTTAGTTTTGAAATTTCCATAAAAACCCAGGTCTGGTGGTCCCCTCAGAAGTCACCAAGCACTGGAAGAAGACCAGAGAAGTAACAGCTATCCCTGAGGAGAGGGGTCAGTTTAAACCACAATCCCTTGATCCCTTGTCCAAGGTCCCCAGATACTACCCCAGGGAGAGATTGCTTTTGGTTTTCTGGGACCCAAGTTCTAATCATTTCACATTCAGTAGCTAAAAGATGGCATCCAACTTGTGCTTGTGGCTGTCTGCTGGGTGGGTTCCTCCCATGGCCGTCTAGGTGGAAACAGATGCACACTGCCCATCTGACACCGTGTCTTCCAAGGCCATGGTTTCCACCTGTGACACCACCTTAGAAGTGCTCAGCCACCAGCCTGCCTGGCTGCGTGCCACAGTTCCTAGGCTATCCTCAGTCAGAACTTCTCCAAGCTGGAGGGACCTCAGGCAGCCCAACCCTGGGATTGCTGGTGAGAGAACAGAGCCCATGCAAAGGGCTGGCTTGCCCCAAGTCAGTGTGTCTGCCAGGGCCTTTGCTCCAGGACCCTGCAGGCCTCACTCACCCAGGTCTCCATGTGCTCTGGGATGGATCTGCCCCTTGGTTTCTACCCCATTCTCCAGATAAGCACCCCCTAGCTTCATGAAGGGGAAAGACCCAAGAGCAAAGAGACTTTGTCTGAGTCTTTTCCAGGAAGTGGAGGAGCTGGGCTTTATGCAAACTATTGTTCTCCTGCCGGATTCATCTCTCAGGTGCCTTCCCCCCTCCCCACTCCCAGGAGCAGCTGAGACAGAGCCAGGCAGTGGAAGTGACACAAAGCCTGGCAGGCTGTGCCCACAGGCAGGTCCTGACTCCTCGTTGGTAGCTGATGAACACTTGCTGAATAAACAAATGAGGGTATTGATGCCAGGCCAAGAAGCCTTTTAACAATCACCAGGGCCATGGGCATGAAGAGCCCAGGACAGAACTCTATGATCCCTTTAGGAACTGAAAGGCTGTGAGCCTGTGTACCCAGAGCCAGGATCCAGGGGGAGGGTGGGAAGGTCACGGACAAAGGGAACACCTGGCCCTGACTCTGACCGCTTTGCCCAAAGATCATGGAGGAAGGATAACCTGGCCCAGCTGGCCCAGAGGTTCCAAGATAGGAGCCAGAGTAGGTGCAGCCACAGCAGCGTGAAGGTAAGCGCCCATGACAAGGACGAGGACATGAAGTGCTGAGCTTGCTGAGGCCTCTGAGGTCAGCAATGTGTTCTTTTAAAAGGCCACTCAGGGAGCACGAGGGGCAAGCAGGTTGTGCAGGGTTGGATGTCAGAGGAAGCTGAGAACGACCAACAGAAGAGGTCAGGAATACAGTTTGCTGGCGATGTGCTTGCAATTTGGGGGTGAAGATCTGACTTCGATCGCCAGCACCCATGTAAAAGCTGGATGTGTTTCTGTCTACCTGTGTCCCCAGCAGTGGGAAAGCTGAGTCAGGAGAATCCCTGGCTCGCCAGCCTACGCAGCGAGTCCCAGGTTTCAGTGAGAGACTGACTCAAAATACAGGGGGGACAGCTCCCAGGGAACTACACCAGAGGTTGACTCACGGCTTCCACACACGCGTGGACCTCAGCCTACACACACACACACAAGACAGCAAAGCCACATGCTCCTAGGAGGGTTGAGCAGATTTGAAGACTAGAAATCTCCAAACTCAAGATCACCTGCCCTTTGCTTCAAAAGCAAAAGCAGGCATTGGTACACGCCTTTAATCCCAGAATTTGGGACACAGAGACAAGGAGATCTTCGTGAGTTCGAGGCCAGCCTGGTCTACAAGAGCTAGTTCCAGGACAGGCTCCATTGCTACACAGAGAAACCCTGTTTCCTTCCACCTCTTGGTCTGAAGTGAGTGGAGAGCTGGCTCTTCTCTGCTTGCCTGCATGCCCTGCAGCAGGACCCTGCCAGGGACAGTGGTGGGCAATCCCAGGAAGGTGTCCAGGTTTTCTGCTGCTGGGGCTCCTGGTTCTGCTTCCCTGTGACTGTTCCCCCTAAGGGGCTACACTGGTCTTCCAATTCTGGAACCTGCTCCTTTTGAGTATTGAAAAGAAAATATCAGTGCAAACAAGGACAATCGTAGCCAGGCTTTATGCCTCTCTACTCTCTAAATCCTGAACAACAATTCTTAGGGTCACATGCTAGGATGACTCTTAGGAAAACTGAGGTTCTAATGAGCTGGATGATATGAAGTAGAAAGAAGTAGAAAATCTAGATGTGTCTGAAGTCTGTGTCCCTACAGCACACGGACTGAACTCCAGCTGACCCGTAACCCCCAGACTGGGCATCAGTCTTTCTGTGGCTGAGTTGAGGCTGGACTAGGATGGTGGCCAGCCACAGCATCCTGTAGAACCAGTTTTTCTTGCCGTGTCTTAGCTGGAGGCTGTTACTTCTTTTCCAGAACCTTTTAGACACATAATCTCCTTTTGTCTCTGTGGGCTGGGTGTGGATGCCTCTGTCACCTGTACAGATTCGTTGTGTTGGGGGCTAGGGAGCAGCTGTATGGCTGGGTGGAAATTCTCCGAGCTAGCATGGGCATTGAGTCTCTCACTCACCTTCTGAGGTTGTTGGGTCTAACTCTTTCCATGTCGGCTGCAGTTTCTATCTCTAAGCCAGTGTATCCGTCATGCGTTCCCGTGGGTTCAGCCGTGAATATGGAGTAGTTCAACACAATCGTGGGTCGGGTGTGTATAGGCACTGCTCATAAAAGAAAGGAAGGAGTGACACTGTGTGTGTGTGCACGCGCGCGTGCGTGCGCGCGCGCACACGTGCACTCATGTTCATGTGTTCGCACGTGCTGATGGAAGAATTGGGTGTTCTCAGGTCTCATGGATTGTCACCTAAAATAAAGATGGGGCTTGAGTGTAGCTCAATGGTTAGACCACTTCTCTAACATCCATAAGGCCCTGGGTTCGAAGTCCAACTCTGACAAAAAGAAAAGAAAGAAAAAAAGGTGTGAGGGGTGACGGAAGGATCCCCAGATGGACACTCAAGAAGCCAGGACTTCATCACAACTACAGGGCAAACTCGTTTTGTGGCCCTGGGGACTCTGCAGGCATTGGCTGTTTTAAGCCACTGTGTCAGAGATACCCAGGAGTGACATTGAGATACCCGTCAGGGCTAGCAAGATAACTCAGTGGGTAAAGTGCCTGGCGTTCAAGAATGAGGACCCGAGTTTGGATTCCTAGCGCACACATAAACAGGAGAGCCTGGCACTCACATCTGCAACCCCAGCCCTGGGAGGAACAAGAGACAGGAGGATGCTGGGAGCTCTGTGGCCAGTCAGTCCCACCAATCAGAGAGCATCAGGTTCATTGGGACTTTGTCTTTAAAAATAAAACAGAGAGTGTCAGAGTAAGATCTCTGGCTTCTGGCCTCTACATATGCACACACAGGCATTCCCACCTACACACTACACCAAACACGCGTGGTCTACACACATACACATACAAGACATCCCTCTGTCCAGGGCTCCTGTCATTATTTTTCCCCAGGGAAGCAAGGATATCTTGCCTACTCCCACTCCCAAGCCCCTTTTCCACCTTGGCCTCCCACACACCTGGGCTCCACACCTCAGTCAGGTTGGACTCCAAAAGTTCCCCAGATCCTGAACCCCTGGCCTGCAGGGCTGGTCCTCAGCTGGGCCTGCAGGTGAGCACCCACACTTGTGTATCTCTGTGGGGCTGTGGTTATGGTGGGGTTCCCACCCTCACTAGGCCAGTGGCTACATTGGGCCTTGGGAAGCAGGATGTAGGATCCTTCTGTAGGTACAGTGACGTGAACACTCAGTGGCGTGTAAAGAGAGGACCCCCAGATCGGCCCAGGGTGGGAGGATGGAGGAAGACTTGTCTGTACAAGGCATGAAGTGCCCAGAGCAGCACGTGGGGAAGATGGGAGTGGTCTATGAAGAGGGAACAGAGAGAGTAGCAGCTGCAAAAAAAAAAAAAAAAAATGGGAGGAGCACCTAGTCTCAGCCTTGTAGGGGGTGACCTAGCCTGTAGGACACATCACAGCGGCAAACTCTGGCAGAGACTGACTGACGTCTCCATTTGTATGTGATGTGTCTTGTTCTTTATTATTGCTGCTGTTTCATGTTGCCAGGGATCAAATCCAGCAACTCAATTACCGCAGGCAAGGGCTCTACCGCTGAGATGGATATGCAAAGGCTCTGGGGTAGCAGTGCATTAAGCAAGGTCTACCTGGGTAACCAAGGTTAGCCTAGAGCTCTCCCTTCTCCCACTTCACCCCTCCAGAGTTGGGATGACCCACCTGCGCCCCCACACCTGGCCAGGAGTCTGGAGAGTTGAGGGGCTTGACACCAGAGCAAGAAACAAACGTGGTAATGAACGAAGGCAGAAGGGGGTCAAGCCACCGGCAGGTCATGGACAGACTCGCAATGATGTCACAGGGAGACCTTGCAGACTCCCCTGGCTTTCAGGGGGCCAAGGGAAGAGGCTGGGGCAGGATTAATCTTAAAAAAAAAAAGAGCTGGTTGGTAGAATAAAACAATTCTCTAAGGCTGAACATCTGTGCCAGGTACCCTGGAGCCCTTAATCTCCCAGAATCCCTTGTGCTGGGAATTCTCGTGTCGAGCAGATGAAGACGCAGAAGCTGGAGGAGCCAAGAGCCTGGTCCAATAGAATGAAGCTTGTATGTCCAGTCAGGCTGTGATCTGCGCTCAGACAGCCTGGTGTTTGGCCCCTCGCTCTTGACTGTACAAATGAACAGTTCCCCAGCAGGTGCCTTTAACCTTTTGACATCACAACATGACGTTGTCATTAACAGAGTTCAGGCTTCAGAACCGCATGATTAAACTAGAAAATAAAACTGCAGAAAGAATCCTTACAATGTCTTAAGTAAGCTTAGGATTTTATGTTGGGCTGTGTTCACAGCTGTCTTTGGCAGCATGGGACTTGTGGGTGGAGGGTCAGGGGTGCCTTCAGGGAAGCAAGACTTGCAGGCAAAGCTGGGCCCCAGCTGGGTTTGCTGAGTGAGTATCTCTCAGGGCGAGGCTCCCTATGGAGATATGAGCCTTGGGAATAGGCCGCAAGGATCCCCAAAGCATCTCTGAAGGATTTCAGAACACTGCAGCCTCCCCAGTGGGAGCAATGACAGGCTGAGAGGCACAAGCTTACCCTGGGGCTGGAAAGAGAAAGCTCCCTCAGTACACAAAGCAGCCCCAGGAGCCTGGGCGCCACTAATGGAAAAGTGTGCGGCGCTTTGAAGATGATAGGGTTGTCGCTATTTGGGCTTGACATGCCCACCCCCTGCTGGGTGTCTTCTGTATGATGAAACAGCAGTGGCAGCTGAGGCCAGAGAACAGGGCAGGGGTGCCTGTATGTATCTGCCCAGGCAGAGCCCATGAAAAAGATATAACTGGAGCCTGAGTTTCCAGTACACGAGACAGCCAACCCATTGCCTCATGGAGACACAGGTATCACTGGACCTGGGTCTCCCTCCAATGTGGTGCTATCTTGTTTGTATTCTAACAAACAAAGCTTGCCTAGAAAGCAGAGGGCGAAGCTAGCCTCTAGTTAACCATAGAGCTCTGGAGGTCTGTACAGACAGACAGGAAGGGGTATGGCTGGGCAGGGAGAGGAATATAAGGTGGGAGGAGATGGGAGCTTAATCTCTTTTTGGTCTGAAGATTTCGCATGTGGCTGGCTGCACTGCTTCTCCGATCCTTCAGCTTTCCCCTGCTAATGTTGACTCCAGGTTTTTATTATTAAGACCAATTAGAATTCACGCTACCCTCCAATGCTTGCTCGCGATTCACAGACATTGGAGCCCTTGCTGCTTTTTGCTGGGATTGACCTTCCTCCAGAGTCTCGCATGGCTCCTCCTTTGCTTCTCTTGGACATTCGTTCTATGGCTCCTTCTTAGAGAAGACTGCCTTGACCACCCATGGCAGAAACATGATACCTTCCCCTTCTTAAAAAAAAAAAGGGTGTGGTGTGTGTGTGTCTGTGTGTGCAGGCGCCCCAAAAGGCTAGAAGAGTCAGACCTTGTGGGGCTAGAGTTATAGGCAGTTGTGATCTTTCCAATATGAGTGCTAGGAACTGAACTCAGGTCCTCTGCAAAAGCAGTATGTATTCTTAACCACTGAGCTATCTCCCCAGCACCTCCCCCCCCCCCGCCCCTTTTAACTGAAAGCAAGAGAACCCAGAGTGTTAGCTGACCAAACAGTTAAAGCAACAGCGTGAAGACTGCTTCCCACCCTGCCCTGAATCAAGGCATGGTATTCCTGTAATGGCAGGCCAGTGATGCGCGAATAAGGTGTGAGTGACGTCAGGGCTTCTCCTGAAGGGAGGACTGTTGACCTCTCCCAAGCAATCCTTCTGGCAATCTACACTGAGGAGAAGGTGGTGAGAGAGAGTGAGTGCTCCCAGGAGGCACAGCCGTGACCTGGAGGAGGAGCAGAGCCCTGGGGACAATGAAACAGAAAACTTAACAGGTTTGGAAAGACAGCTCAGTGGTTAAAGAGCATTGGCTGCTCTTCTAGAGGACCTGGTTGGGCTTCCAGTACCTGTGTGGGATGGCTCACGAGAACTCCTATAACTGCCTATAACTCCAGCTCTAGGGGATCTGATGCCTTCTTCTGGCCTATAGAGATATTGCACACAACATGAATGTTCATGTTGAACACACAAACAGAGAGAGAGGAGGGGGGCTGGTGGGGAGGGAGGGATGGAGGGAGGCAGGCGAATAATCTTCAGTGTGGTTTAAGCACCTGTCAGTTTGGACTGTGGTTACACCCACATAGGCTCCCGCTTAAGAACCTGATCCAGAGGCCCTTGCATCTTGTCATGTTTTCCTGATGTTACATGATGCATTTACCCTGTTTTCTTTTGATATCGTGTGTCCCCTGCCTCCAGTCTCCTGGGCTAGCCAGGTGAGGACAGGGACTCATCTCTTCCCCTGTTCCCTGTCCCCAGCTCCCAGCTCAGTTCAGGTCCCCCAAACACTCCTGCAAACAAAAGCTGAGCATGCGCCAGACACTTTGCTTGTGTCACCGGAACTTTTAGGCACCATGCTCTTTCCAGAACGTTCTTACCCTGCTCAGTGGAAGGGAGGACAAGAACTCGGAATTCAGGGGACTTTCAGAGAACCCCAGGTCCTCAAAGTGGTCAAGCCAAGACTTAAACACAAATCTCTTTTTCCAACAAATAAATTCCTCTCTGCTCCCCAAAGCAATTATGAGATTGTGGCTTTGGTAGAAAAAAAAAAATCCAGGCTCCCATGACTCAACAGCAAGACAAATAAGCCAATTAGAAACGGGCAAAAAGCTTTAATAAATATTTCACCAAACAAGATAAACAACGGCCAATGAGTAAAGCACAAGACACTCAACACCATTTGTCATCAGAAAAAGCAAAATTAAAATCACAATGAGAGAGAGAGAGAGAGAGAGAGAGAGAGAGAGAGAGAGAGAGAGAGAGAGACTGAGAGAGACTGAGAGAGACTTCCCACAGGTTAGGG
>NC_022016.1:44912271-44915677 GCF_000317375.1 Microtus ochrogaster | reverse complement strand
CTCCCTCCCTCCCTCCCTTCTGCTGTGGGCAGCACCATTCCCTGGCTGGGATCCTGAACTGTCAAAGACAGAAAAAGGGAGCTGGGCAGCAGTGTGGCTTCTTGAACCACAGGACTCTGTAGACCTGATGGAACTTGAGGATGCTGTATTGTGTCCTTTTTTTTTTTTCATTCTGAAGTGCGTCGCCAGCATTTTGTTTTGCTACTTCAAGTCCCTATAGGCACCTAGCAGCACCAGAATGTGTTTGATTTAACCACTCTGCTTTACTGGAATAGTCTATTCCTTCTGTTCTCTTTTTCTCAGTACAGCTCTTTCAGACTCCCTGGCAGGGGAGAAGGCAGGTACAGCCACTCCCCCGGGTATGTCTGACCTGTGCTGGCACACCCGGCCCCATATTGTTGTCCATCAGCTAGAGGAGAGCCAGGCGCCGGGGCAGCAAGCACCTGCCAGAGCTCTCCTGCACGTTCCCAGTTATGTCCTTCAAGGCACTTGTGCACACTGTTCTTAGGCATTTTGTGGGGGACCCAAAGGCGGTGGACTGAAGGTAGTTTGAGTTCCCTTGGAGACTGGCCCATTTCTACCCATGCTTCTGTCTCTCTGCTCCTGGCTGTTGTCAAGGGACAGAAGACTCCTACTGGTCAGTGACATGCTGATGTGTGCTTCAGAGAATTGTACCAACCCCCCGCAACTTGGAAGGGCATGGGGCTGCAAGCCTGGGCTGCTAGGTGATGTCATTTCCAAATCTTCCTCTGGACAGATGCCAGTCCCCAAGGCACCCAACTCCTGGAAACCTGTGCCCCTTCTCATTTGCATCTCAGGAGGTGCTGGCTGGAGCAAGGCATAACCTTAAACCAACCCCCTCATAATTGTCGCATTTTCTTAACAAAGTCGATGATTTGAATTTAAGTTAATTTGCCTTTCGTCGGTAGCTTAGGGGGACCCTCCTGAGGTGCTTTGGTTCCAAAATGGAGAACTACTGGTCCAGATCACAGAAAGGAAGATTCCAGGGAGGTCCGAAGGACCCTTGGAAAGCCCCTGCACTGAGACAAAAGACGATGCCCTTGATTTTCTAATGGGCCCAATAAATATTAAGCACCCCACCTGAGCATCGACAGACAGTAGGTGGCATTTGTAAGTCAAACACCCTGACACAGTAGAGCAGTGTTCATCAGATCCAGCTCTTCTCTCCTATCAGGACCTGTAGATGACTGTATTTCCTGGATGCTCGGATAGCTGGGGATCATGTGACTTATTCCAGCCAATGGAATGCAAGTAGATATCATAGGAGCCAATCTTAGGCCAAAGCATTTATAAAAGCACACGTGGAGGGTAGGGATGTAGTTCAGTTGGCAGAGAGCTTACCTAGTGTGCAGGGAGCTCAGGGTTCAATTTCTAGGACAACATACACTGGGCACGGTGGGCACACACCTTTAATTGAAGCTTTTGGCTGGAGGAGGAGAGTCAGAGACAGGAAGACCAGGAGTTCAAGGTCAACTTCAGCCACAAAAATGAGTTAGAGGTCAGCCTGGGATACATGGGAATTCTGCAAGCTCTACTTTTTCTTCCTATATGTTGGGGTAACAGCATCACAAAATGAGGTCCCTCCTCTTACCCTGGACCCCTGAGTAAATGGGACAGAGACGGCTGTGAACCTGCACCGTATGGGTGACACGGGAAGAGGGTTCTTTGCCGTGCTGAGCCCCAAGTCCTCGGGTGATCTGTCACTGCAGACTTGCCTGAGCTGTTGGTGACCAGTGCCAAGTCCCTGGCACTGGGCCATGTCCTCATAGGTGGTCACACCTTCTGCCTCAGGGGCTGACATGGGTGTCACACTAATGTAGAAGGTCAGATACAATGGAGCAATTGCACCAGCCTGAGAAGTCCTTTCTGCCCTAAAACAGTGCCCTGCCGAGAGCCCCAGGGCTGCACACTGCCAAGTTCTAGGAGAAACAGGAGGAAGGTGCCTCTCGTTGGTAGCAACTGATTGTTTTAGCGCTGAGTCCTGAAGAGGGTTGTCTTAGGGTGTCTATTGCTGTGAAGAGGCACCAGGACCAGGGCAACTCTTATAAAGGAAAGCTTTCAATTGAGGCAGTGGCTTACGGTTTCAGAGGTTTAGTCCATTATTATCATTGTGGGGAGCATGGTGGTGCGCAGACAGACATGGCACTGGAGAAGTAGCTGAGAGTCCTGCATCTCGCAGGCAACGGGAAGCTGATTGTCACCCTGAGCAAAGCTTAAGCAAAAGAGACCTCAAAGCCTGGCCCACAATGATACATCTCCAACAGGGCTGTAACTACTCCAGCAAAGCCACACCTTCCTGATAGTGCCTCTCCCTATGAGGGCCAGCTACATTCAAATTACCACAGGGATCTATGAGGTCTCAACTTGCTCTTCAAAACCCCTGCCCAGCCTTTTCCTGGAGGACCCTAAGTAGGCTTGGATTGCTCTGTCCTCTCCTCAGGAAACACACAGAACTGTGGCTCCCAGGTTGTCAGGGCTGGACAACTGCTTAGAGATTATTCCTAGAGATGGGAAATGGGGCTTATGCCGGCTGGATTTTCATTGTCAACATGGCTAGGCTGTGGTGCTTGGCTGTTTTGTTAAACACTAGCCTGTGTTTGTCTATGTGATTGAAATCACAGCCTGCGTGGATTCATGGCTAATAGTTGCAGGTACTTATCCGGAGTGTCAATTATACACAATTTTAAAGCCATAACTTACAGAGTAGCTCACAGACAGCCTGTGAGCTCTGGGCATTGCTGGCTGGGCCCAAGACAGAAGCCTAAATCAGAAACACTTCTAAATAAAAACAAACAAGCAAAGAACTCCAGCTACGAGAATGGAACCCAGGGCCCTGCCATGCCAGGCGAGCCCTCTTACCCCTCAGCTATACTCAGGTCTTCTGTTTTGTTTTGAGGGGACTCGCTATGTAGCCCAGGCTGGCCTCCAGCTTTCTTTTATTTTTCTGCATCTCTTTGTGGGTATGTGTATGTGTGTTAGGGTGCCCTCTGAGGCTAGATGGTACCAGATCCCTGGAGCTCCGGTTCCAGGCAGAAGTGAGCAGCCTGATGCAGGAGCTGGGAACTGAACTAGATCCTTCACAGCAACAGTATGGACCCTTAACTACTGAGCCATCTCTCCAGCTCAAGGCCTCAAACCTTCAATCCTCCTGGCATAATGCCACACATAGAAAGCTCACATCCTGTACAAAATAATTTAAAATACTTGCATAAGTTAGCAGGGAATCATGGCACACTCTTGCAACCCCAAAAACTTGGCTGTGGCAGGAGGATCATGAGTTCAAGGCCAGCCTGAGCTACATGAGACCCTCTCTCAAAAACTTTTATACATGCTGGGCAGTGGTGGCGCATGCCTTTAATCCCAGCACTCGGGAGGCAGAGGCAGG
>NC_022016.1:44908085-44911825 GCF_000317375.1 Microtus ochrogaster | reverse complement strand
CTGTCCTGGAATTCTCTCTGTAGACCAGGCTGGCCTAGACCTCCCAGGTGCCGGGTTTAAAGGCCTGGGTCACCATGTCATCATGCCCAGCCAACCCAAGGGCTTTTTAATCCACTCTGGGGAACACTGTTCTGCACGTGCTGCCCAGAGCCCAGGCCTTTGCCTAGGGTGACCGGGCATTTCCATGCCCTTTTGCTTGGTTGTTCATTCTTGTTTCTATTGTCCCATTAACACAGCAGCTCAGGGAACCCTGTGGTCCCCTCTGTAGGTAGAGACCAGCATCTCTGCCTCATGAGGAATGGTGCAGAGATTTATGGGAGGTCACAGGGGAAACACCCTGTGAGGCATGGGGACCTTCTTCACATCCTTTGGATTTCCTACAAAGCCTCCCAAGAGCTCTTAAAGCCACAGCCTTGGTCAGTGGGAGGGGTGGTCAGTAAGCAAGTGGAAAAAAAGCAGCTTGGCTTTCTTCCTCCCTGGGGTAGGTGTGGGGAAGCCACCGGGTCCAGGGCCTTGGCTTGGAGCGACTTTGTGAGTTGCAGTGTGATTGGGCTCTTCACAGAGAGATTTCAGAATCGGGGCTGCCTGACAGGCTGTGCAGGGGTTCTCAAAAGGCAAAGGTGGCTGAGTGAGCAACATCCAGGACCTAGGAATTAGGGTGAAACTGAAGCCAGTGCATTTTAGCATCCTTACAATGGCTTCAGGATGCACCCGCCCCAGGGATGAGGACCGTGGCTTGAATGTGCAGCCATAGATCCAAGAAGGGAGAGGTCCAGGTTTCAGCTGCTGCTCGGGTAAGGGCTATGAGTTCATAGAGGCCTCTGAATAGACACCAGCTGCTGGGGCTGCTGAATAGAGGGAGAGATGTGGGATTTTAGGACAGAGGGTCCTCGGCAAGCAATTGCAGCTACTCACAAGGCATAGGAAGGACTAGAATTTTAAAAATCAGTCTGGGCAACAGAATAAGACCCTGTCTAAAACTAAGACTAAAAAAAGAAAAGAAAAGAATTAGCCAGAGGGCGGCGGCAGCACATGCCTTTAATCCCAGCATGCAGGAGGCAGAGGCAGGTGGATTTCTGAGTTCGAGGCCAGCCTGGTCTACAGAGCGAGTTTCAGGACAACCAGGGCTACACAGAGAAACCCTGTCTCAAAAAAAAAAAAGGCAATAAATAAATAAAAGAATTGGGGGTCCAGCAAGTCGACCTAGGGGTAAAAGCACTTGCCGAGTAAGCCTGGCAACCTGAGTTCTAGCCAAGAAGCCCTGGTGAGAAACAGAAGGGAAGCGACTTTGCAAGGTCGTCCTTGCTCTCTGTATGCACGCCGTGGCTTGTGACGGCTTACACATAGATAATATATGTATTTTAAAGAGTGCTGGGGATGTTGCTCCTTGTGTGCTGCCTCCTGGCCAAGGACTTGCAGCTTGTGCTGTTTCATAGCCTGATGATGTCTCAGCAGGACAACTCACTGTTTCTTTAACAAAGCAGTGGCCTTAACCTTTGCTAATCTCGCTTTGAAAATTCCGTGGTTGCTGGGCAGAGGTGGTGATATGCACCTTTAATCCCAGCATTGGGGAGGTAGAGGCAGATGGATCTCTGAATTCGGGGTTAGCTTGGTCTACAGAGTAAGTTCTAGCACAGGCTGGGGCTGCACAGAGAAATCCTGTCTCAAAAATTGACAAAAAAAAGAAAGAAAGAAAATGGCATGTTTTTCTCTCCCCTTCCCTTTTCCTTTCTTTCTTTTTCTTTTTGCCTCTACCTTCCCAGTTCTGGGGTCCCAGGCATGGACTGACACGCCCAGCTGATGCAAAGCAGAGACTTGAACCCAGGGCTTCATGCATGCTAGACAAGAGGTCTGCTCAGTGAGCCGCATCGTCAGCCCCCAGAACCTCGCTTTAAACAAAAGCACATGACCAACTACTCTGACTTCCTCGGGATACAGAGCACTTTAAAACCAAGACTATCTGAGGGAAACTAGGGGTTAGTTGGATCATTCTCACCTGTGGCAGACAGACTGGGCAGAGGTTTGTTAGGGCCCAAGTCTGTCTGCTCACCACTATAAAGCTAATACCATAAGAACAAGGGCTTTGAAGAAGGGCGTCAGGCTTGCTCCAGTGCACCTCTGAGAAAGATAGTAGACACAGCTGGCTTGCATGGAGCCCCTAGCGGCCAGCCGGACTCCGCTCTCCATTACCTCGGTATGTTCTCGTGACTCTCCAGCATCCTGTTGGCAGGCCTGCCTTGTGAGACCGGGGCTCAGCTGATCGTAATATACGCAGAACCCCCTCCGCTCTAACCCAGGCCTCATCTGCAGGTCGTGAGGGCTCGGAAGCTCTCTGTTCCGTCAAAAGAGAACAGGCTTCAGGAATCTGAAATTTTATCAGGTGCTCACTGCAGCCAGTCAGTCATGGTTGTTGTCTGTGCACAAGTAGGGAAACTGAGTCTCAGAAGGGAGAAGAGTCAGGCCAAGATTGTCATAATGAGCTGTAGAACTGGGGCCTGGAGGGAAGGCTCTGTGGTTAGGAGTACTTGCTGCTCTTCTAGGAGACTTGAGCTTGGTTGCCAGCATTCATGCCAGGCAGCTCCCAACTGTCTATAACTCCAGCTCTAGGATTCTTGTACTTTTGGGGTGCACTTGTGCCCCCATTAAACTTAATTAATTAATTAGCTGAATTAACCGAATTAATTAATTAATTGTATTAATTAACTGAAGGGTTGAGGCTAAGCGGTCAAGTGAAGGTCACTGATCCCTGGCTCCCTGGCTCCCCACATAACTCAGTGACTGGGGTGCATAGTACCTAGTCTCAGCCCAAGAGGGACTTGGGTGCTCAGACTTGACTATCAGGGCTGCCTCATTCCCTGCTGCAATTCCACTTTCCCAGAAGCCAAGGACACCATGGAAGAGCGGCAGATCAGCCTCCCAGAGCACTAAGTTTCATTTGCCGGAGCTGGAGCCGCGCCATCCACCTGCTTGAGGAGCCGCTAATAACGGCTGCGTTTTAATGACGTTAAATTAGCTACAACAATATTGAAGCTCCAGAGGCTCCTGGAATTGAGTGTGTTGGGGGGGGGGGTGAATTCCAGAGTGTCTTTGCCTCAGGGCTGGGAAGGAGAAAGGGGAGGGAGGAAAAGGGCTGCTGCAGACAGGAGACCAGACAACAGGATGGAGTCACAGTTCAGATGCCTAACCCACTACTTGACTGTAAACCTTTCTTCCCAAATAACACAATAGCCATGCTGAGGATCATAGCTGGCAGCTGATGGCTCAGGAGCTGCCAGGCCCTGGTCTAAGAGCTTCTCGAATGTTCACTGATGGACCTGATCTTTATGTCTCTGAGGTACCAGGTCAGTCTGCGCTGACTTGCCCCGATTTTGAGGGCTATCATACAACGTCATTTCTGCCTTCTTCCTTGAGTGTGCTCTAGCCTTTAACTGCCTCCGTACCCAGAACACAGCAGAAAGGGGTTGGGGAGGTGTACTCAGTTGGTAGAGCTTTTGCCTGCACAAAGCCCTGACTCCCATCTCCAGCACCGCTGGGTGTGGGGATGCACAGCTGTAATAAGAGTCCTGGGGAAGGAGAGGCAGGAGGAGAAGTTCAAAGTCATCTTCTACTACAGAACAAGCATGAGGGGCCAGCCTGCGATGCGGGAAACTCTGGGTGACGGCTGGGGTCAGTTGTCAGCCTGAGAGGATCCAGAGTCACTTAAGAAACAAGCCCCCGGGTGGACCTGGGAGGAATTGTGT
>NC_022016.1:44904487-44907166 GCF_000317375.1 Microtus ochrogaster | reverse complement strand
GCCCTTCCCATGGAGATCCCAGATGCTTGGTTAGGTCACGCGTGTAGAGGGCTCAACACAGGGTCTTGGCAATTAGCTTCCCCATCTCTTGCCACCACATTCACGTCTATCTGCATAGGCCCTCATGTCAGCTTCTAAGAGGGGACAGGCCGACAAACTATAAAGCTATGAAGATACACCACCTTCCAAATACAGGAACATCAGGGAAGCTCAGCGCACAGGGCTTTTATAGGTGGGGAGAGAGGTTCTTGCGAGAGAATGAACCTGAAAGCTTGTGCTGAGTTGGTTCTGGGTGTATGGCTTCAATTTTAATCCAGCTGGTACATCACCATTGATTTCTGGATTGTTTTATATGTATGTATGTCCCTGGAATATATATGTGTATATGTACATAGATACCAAGTGAGCATACAATGGCAGGTACCTTGAATCTCCACTTTTTTTTTTTTTGTGAGACCCACAAAATAGGCCCCAGGGATCTTCCTGTCTGACACAGGCTGACACGCCTCCTGTCTGACACTGCTTTTCCATGGATGTTGGGGATCCCGACTCCTTATGCAGCTCCTCACTGAGCCAGTTCCTCAGCCTACAGAGTTTTCAGAGAAATCTTCCATCTGACATGGTGACCGAGGATTAGGGGCCTCCCAAGAAAAGGCCAAGGGAGGATGGCAGGCAATGTGTGTCATATGTGTAGACAGTGCAGACACCATGAGCCTGGAGAACACGAGACTTTGGAAAGTGGCCATAGAGATACACCACCTCAAAATATGACTATGGATCAGAATATGTCCCTCTGGCAAAATGGCAATTTTGAGCTGGGGCTTCTGAGAGACAAAACCTGCCTTGTTTCGGGCTCTCCTTCCAGCCAGCCCCAGCCTCCCTCAGCCTTTCTTTTTCTCTCATTTTCACAAACTTGGGTGTTGAGGCCGGAGGCTTAAACTTCCCTGGAGAGCCACTCTAGAGAGTTAGCGACTCTTCCCAGCATGCAACAGGAACAAACGTCAATCAACTGCGGTTTGTTTCTCTCTTGTTAATCTGTCTTTTGTTCCAGAAGCCCCAGTTAATGACTACAAAGGGAAAAGAGGACATTATTTTTCTTCACAGCAGTGGGAACTGAGGGCAGAGGGGGTCAGACAGCTGGGGCTACTGGAGGCTATTGTACTCCCAGAGTGATTCACTGGTCCGGTCGGTCCACAGATACAAGCAGGTGATCCAGTAAAGATAAGACACCACCAGCTCTGCATCCTGCTGACAGTTGTCTTGTGGTCCAAGTGAGGAGTAAGTCCTTTTCAGCAGAAACAAAGCGCCTGCTTCGTGCTTTCATTTCAGGGAGCTGACCCCTGCAGGCCAAAGGGAAGAAAAAGCAAGGAGCATTGGTTAGCCTGGACAGTGCCAGAGTGCTGGGAGTCTTTTCCCAGGGGATTGTGGATGGAGTCAGGAGGGGGGAGAACAGGAGAGCATGCGCAATTTACACCCGTCACACTTATTCAGGTGAACAAGGGGCGTGGCCAGGGGGAGAAGAGTAGAGAATTTCAAGGTTCTTGTTTGGTTTTGAGACAGGATCTCATTATGTCGCACTGACTGTTCTGGAGCTTGCTATTGGTAGATCAGGCTGGACTAGAACCTACAGAGATCTACCTGCCTCCAGCATCTCTGTCTTCCCAGGTGCTGGGATTAAAGGTGTGTACCAAGATTCTCAGTTTCTTTCATAGGCATTCAGGCTGGGGAGGGGAAGGGCCAGGTACCAGGATAAGCGGCTGGAGATGGCTGGGTCAGCATTGCATGGGGCCACCTGGAGGTGGCTTTGCCGTATCCCAGGCCCTTCATGGAGACAGCAGGTGGATGGTTGGTTGGTGCCTAAATCAGGGTTATTAAGGCTGTGATTAAACACAAATGGTGAGGACAGGAACACAAACAGGGTGGGAACCTGGAGGCAGGAGCTGATGCAGAGGCCGTGGAGGGGTACTGCTTACTGGCTTGCTCCTCATGGCTTGCTCAACCTGCTTTCCTGTAGACCCTGGGACCACCAGCTCCACTCACAATGGGCTAGACCCTCCCCATTGATCACTAATGAGAAAATGCCTTATAGCCTATAGCCTGATCTTATGGAGGCATTTTCTCCACTGAGGTCCCCTCCTTTCAGATAACTCCAGCTTGTGTCAAGTGGATATAAAATTAGCCAGCCGATTGAGAGAAGCCCCAGCTGGAGTTTGGGTGGAAGCTGAAGCCACAAGGAAGGATGAACCTACACAGAGCAAGGACAGAACCTTACCAGTGGGTGGGGGAGACCCTCCTCAGCCCAGCCTCCCGGGAGGGAGTGACATTTCAGCACTGGTGATTCTAATTGAATTTAATTGTCTCCTCCAAGTTACGCTAAAACCTTTTCAAAGTCCCCTGAAATTAGGGACCATGGATAACAGCACTCCTTGGGGGCTTTAATCCATGTCCTCCCCAGAACAGCGATTAATATTTTACAAGCTAATCATATCTTTCAGGCAGGCTGTCAGCAGAAGATCCGCTGTCTCTCATCAATAATAAAGTGCTCCCAGGCCCTCACTCCGAAACCTCCTGCATAATTCACCTAGAAAACCTCAAACAAAGGAGCCCACGGCCCAGGCTCCTCATCGGTGTCCTTCCCAATTATCCAGAGTGGGGAGGGGTTGAGAGGGGTGGGGTGGG
>NC_022016.1:44900578-44904387 GCF_000317375.1 Microtus ochrogaster | reverse complement strand
GTGGGCGGGGTGGGGAGGGTGGGCAGGGAACATAAAATCTGATTGATGACACACATCTGGTTCTCCTTTTTAGCATGCACTCACCTGCTTCTGCCTTCTGTGGTCCGTGTGCAGCCTTCCCCCTCTCCCACCTCATCTGTACCCATCTCCCTCTCTACCCTGCCCTTCATTGTCCTCCGGTTTCTTCCTAACCACGACACTGCTCATGGTCTTGGCTAGCTCCTGCCCACAGCATCCCAGGAAGTCAAATGGGTTACCATGGTACCCCTCAGACAGATGAGTAAACTGAGGTCCACTGCTCAGGGTCACAGCATGGACTGACAGCTGTCAAACAGAGCCCATAACATCCCAAGCCTGTGCTCTTCCCCTGTGAGTCTTGTGACAGCACCCCCTATATACCTGGGCATGGAGGTTAAATCAGGGCCTCTGATGTCTTCCCTAGCAGCTGCAGATGGCTTTCCCCTTGTCTTACGGAGTGGTAGTGACTATACAGAGCTATCCATGGCTTCTCTTAACCTTACGGTTCCATATCCAAGGCCAAATATCAGAAGCAAATAGGCCAAGTGCAGGGCGAGCTGTGGAGAAGTGGAAAGGGTTTGTAGATATCTGGAGCTGCTGGCCTTCATCCTCACTGGGAAGCTCAACTGAACATATTTCAGGGCGAGAGCTGTTCTGGTGCCAGAGGACACTGGAGGCCAATTCCCTGCATTCAAGATTTGAGCAAGAGTCCAGGAAGCCAGAGAGCGAGGCTGCGGGAGCGGGATGGAGTCCAAGCTCATCTGAGCCATCTTAGTCCGTGGAAGAAAAGCTGTCTCCTCCGTGGACGCTCTCTCATGGCTCTCTAGGTCTCTATGGCTGTCTCCATATTTGGTGTGAACAACAGCACAGCCTGATGCCTGGAACCTTATCCTAACTTGCCAGAAACCGCTGCCCATCTCCTTCCCATTGGTAAGGTCAGCTGGAAGGAAGGACAGACAGAGGAAGGAGTGGCTGGCAGCCATTCTAAGGAAAAGCTGTGTGGGGGAGGGGATGTCTCTGGTATGAGCATTAGAGCCCCCCATCTGTTTACAGGTTGGGATGCTTATGGACAGAAAGGGGATAGATGGGAAGGAAATAGAAAACTTTTCTTTTTGGCCTACGTTGCTGGGGTAACCAATGTCCCGTCATGAGCAAACATCTCTCCTCCTTGGCCATTGCTGGGGGCAGGTGGCAAGAGAGCAAGAATTTGGAGAAGTTACTTCAGCTGTAAAACCAAATTAGTTCTGAGAATTGTCACAATTCAACCAAAATGGAGGTGTTGTACAGAATGGCATAGCCTTGGCTAGCACCATCCTGCCTCTGTCTTATGCCTGGGCTAACCCAGCAGAGATGGCCTGTTCAGTTTTCCTCAGGTACATGGGTCAGAGAGAGCAGCAGGCTGGAGAGTGGAGTGTGAGAAGCCTGGCCAGGGTCTGCTGCCTTGGGTCTGTTTCTTCAGGGACACCCGTGGCCTGAGATGACTTTTGGCCTGACTCCCTGCTCCTTCATGGTTGCCTCATGGAACACATGTGGTAATCCTGAAAGTCAACTTGTCAAAGCTTCTTAGGAGGTGAGGCCGTGTGGACGGACCAAGCACAGCACTCAGGTACTCAGGCACAGTAGCTTCCCTGGCCATGGTCCCTGGTACCCGCCCCCCGCCCCCCACCTTACTGCGTACTGCCACAGATAGTCCCCACTTGCAGGCTTGGCTTTGAAGGACTTTGTAGTGTAGCGCCTCCACAGATTGTCCTGCCTACTGCTTGGGCCCTGAACCCCTTAATTCTTGTCTATCACACCCATGTTAGATCCCACAGCAGAGGCCCAGAGAGGGCAAGTTTCTCAACAAAGGCCACACAGGAGCTTAGGAGCAGAGCCCAGAGAGGTGACTAAGTGATTTGGTGAGCCAGGGAGTCTTGGGTTCAAATCCTGACTCAGGGCTCCGTCCTCTTCAGCGGATTCTATTAGTGCTTCTTCACCTTTCCTTTCTCAGAGTCTCTTTTAAAGATGGGGTGCCGTTGAGGGGTGTGGCACCTGCCTAGTGTGAGGCCCTGGGTCCCATCCAGATCCCTAACATTAAGAAGCAAAAACAAAACAAAAAGCAGCGAGTGTGTGAAGACTCGTAGGATCTAGGGAGGAGGAAGACGGCACTTTTTCTGGCACACAGTGTGTAGTCAACAAGTCCCACTGTGTTCTTCCACCGTCTTTGGTGGCAGGTTCTCTAGGCACCAACTCATGGAGGTCCCCTGAGGGACCTGCTGCTATGTGCTGGAGTTAACTTCTGCCCGTGGATCAAGCCAGGAAGAGTGCCCGTGGACAAGGAGAGGCAGGGACATTCACCCTCCACCTGAGGGCCTGGCCCTGCCTGCTCCTGGCTCTGGCAGGTGTCCCAGCTTCGGGAACCACTCAAGGTGACTCAGCACCTCCTGAGCGGTAAAGAAGCAGAGGAAGGCGGTGCCTTTAATGCTGAGGGACCCAGTTCCAACCTAGAAGCGACATTTGCATTTAAATGGAGGTCTGGAAGTCTGTAAATCTGCATTTCCCAACCGCAGAGCCCTAATGGTTGTTTAATCATGTTTAGATGAACCCCCTGGAGCACTGGGGGTTGCTGCAGTGCGTCTGAAATCTGTAACAGAGACTGAGATCAAACAGGGCTCTCAGGCAGAAACTCTTTCCTCACACCCTCTGTCCTGGTCAGAGAGGTCATTCCCGACGTGCACTAGGCCTCTGCCCCTGCCAAGAGGGCTTCCTGGATTACTCAGAAGTAGGACTGGCTCCAAAGTCCCCCAGCTTTGCCTTCTTACTTCTGGAAGAGGTAATGGTATTGCTGAGTCCTGCCCCTCATTGACTCCAGGCACAACCAGGCATTCCTGGTTCCTGGATCACCTCAGAAGAGGACAGGGCCAAGCCAGGCCTGTAGAATGCCTGGAAAGAAGTAGGACCTTGTAACACGGTGGTCAGTGTAGCTTCAGGTTGCCCTTGAGCAGGATGGGCCTTCCTGGGACTGGCTTTGTGGCTGTGAGTCTTGGCCTTTCAGCTGGCCAAGCTCATTTCATCTACCTCGGTCTCTCTGGGACACAGACCCCCTTCAGATTGGCAGGAGAGTGTTCAGCTCACTAAAAACAACACCCTCCAGGGCTCGCTCGCGTGCTCGCTCTCTCTCTCTCTCTCTCTCTCTCTCTCTCTCTTTGTCATTGAGTATGTCCAAAGTAGGGGTCAGGTTCGACTTGCCCTGCGTGGTTCCCCAGTGTGGGCAGCACCAGGAGGCCCCACTGTCTCCAGGACACCTTGAGCATCATGTCATCTAGTGGGGTCCCCATCACCCTCTTATCTTGTGTGGGAAGAAACAGTTTAAGAGAGGCAAAGCACCTTGCTTGAGGTCACCCAGCAGAGCACAGTGCTCAAGCCCCATGGGTACTAGGCAGCTGCCTCCTGGGCCTCACAGCTGAGCTCCACGGGAGGGAGGAAGGGATCAACTCTGCTCTATCTCTGGAGTCCTTGGCTCTTGGAGCCCCACTCTGAGCACCCAGGCTGCAGGTAAAATGTGGCTTGGGGGTGCTCAATCCCTGGAAGTTGGGGTCTGGTCCTCTGAACCCCCATCACCTGTCTAGATCCCAGACTTTGAGACAGGCTAGGTGACCTTCAGGCCGCACCTGAAGCTTTAGTTCCCTGAATTACCGGTTGCTCTCACCAGGGACAGCCAGGTTGGGTGGGTCAGCCAGGAGCCCCACACAGGATTCCTCAAGAGCCGCTGTCTGACTGCCGATCTAGATGGTTCTGATGGTTCTGAACAC
>NC_022016.1:44892805-44900043 GCF_000317375.1 Microtus ochrogaster | reverse complement strand
TGGAGCTTCCACCAGAACATCCCAGACTCTTGGGGTATATAGATGCCAGGGGCTGGGGTGGAGCTTCTTCCAGAGCAGCAGCATTCTCTAGAGAGAAGTGTGTTGACACACAGGCTTCTCCACTTCCCTTCTACCCCAGTCAGTCACTTGACCTTGTTCCCCCTACTCCCTGCACACACCTCCTGAGGCCTGACCTATGACCCTAAGAAGAGTCCCCTCTCACATCATTCCCACCTTCCTGAAAAGCCCAGGTACTATTCTCTATGTCCCCAGCTTCCTGTCCCTCCTGCTCCCCTCTGTGGAGGGGCAGCTGGAACCTGGTGCTTAGGCTTGGACTCCTCTGGAGGGAGGGGGGCGAGGAGATAAGGCTGCATGGTTGGGGCGGGTCACCACATCAGAGCCTAGAGCCTGGTTTGCTACATCACACTAGAGGCGCTGAGCCCCACGTGTAATGGAAGAGAGACAAGATTCAAAGAAATGGGCAGACAGCACTGAGCAGAGCCAGCACATTCTCCGTGCATGGCTGATGTGGCTGTCTACCTCAGACTGCAGAGTTCATTGGTGCTGAGCAAGAATGGTGGTGGGGACAAGGTGGCAGTTGGGGGCAGAGGCTGACAAACAGCTCCCCACCACCGTCACCTACCATTCGAGACCCGAGACCGGCCTCTGAGCCCCTGTTGCCCAGGGGCTGGGCTGCTGTGAGGTATTTGCTCTGACATCTCTATTCGCCCTTCCCTTTCTCATCCGCTGTGGGCTCCTGTCCTCTTGTCTGAACTTCTGAGGAGCATTGACTCTGTCTTCTCCCTAGCCTGGGGCCAGGCGCAGACCAAGTGCTTAGTGAGCACTTGGATGTGTTGTTACTGGGACGTGTACAGTAGCACCCAGAACACCGTGTCACTCATCAGTGTTCTACAGCTTAAAGGCACAGTCCTTGATATCACACAGGCCTGGGTTTGGATCTCAGCCTCGCCCTTATTAATGTCAGGAAGTAACTGACACTGAGCAAGAGCTCAACCGTGCGGGTTTGTTGACTCTGGATCCGCGGGATCTGGGCAGACAACTACTCTTGCTCCTTCAGTGCTCTCAATCGGGACATGGCAGACAGGGCTAGGAGGAGGGTAGCCCAGGCTGCAGTGAAGGACCTTGAACTCCTGGCCCTCTGGCCTCCACCTCCCCAGAGCTGGAATGACAGGCCTGCACCACCATCCCTGGCTTAGACAGTACTGGGGCTTGAACCCATGGCTTTCTGCATGCTAGGTGGGCACTCTACCAACTGAGCCATAGCCCAGTCCATTCTAGGTGCAACCAAAGATACAGGTGAGAGTTGGCCAGCCAGCTCTCAGCACCACCCTCCTATACCTTTACAAAGTAAGCCTTGACACAACTGACCGGTACTGTCATGAGGGTCATCCCTCATGTCCCATTATCTCTTCCCCAGGTCGTGGTCCAGCCCTGCCCGGCTCCTTGGCCTGACACGGCTGACTGGAAATGTGTTCTTTCTGAGCCTATCCCCCCGCCCTCCGCCCACACACTTTCCCCTCGGAAAAAGCAATTAGACCGTGTTTACCGGAGTGCGTGGTTGCAATCTGTCGTTCCCATCGTATCCTGTGCACTGGCCCGCTTCTCACATGCTTCGCTTAGGCCTGATGGGAGATTTGCATAAGCAGTAAAAATAGAACTGGGGAAAAGCAGGGGAGGGATCAGTGTGCGACCAGAGAGTTTCGTGAGTACAGCCTGGGGCATCTGTATGAGTCTGGGGGAACTGATGGTGGGTGCGGGGGGGGGGGGCTTCCCTAACTCGGGGGTCCTCTTGTATGATCTTTTGCCTCTCTGTTGGGTGGGCAGTCAGTTCCTATGAGAAGCCCTGTTTGCCTCTACCCTGGAGGCTCAGAGCAGCCGGAGTTATCTGCGACATCCCCAACGCTGCACACAGCCCTCAGTAACTCCCCGGTGCCCCGTTCACTCTTCCCTGTTCCTTCCAGGGGCAAAATTGAGGGAATGCGCGGGATCCCCACTTTGGGCTCAGTTCCTGCCTCTAGTTTTCTCAGAGTTGTTCCGAGATGCTCCAGGGAGCAGGAACATGCGTCTAGGTGTGCAGTGAGGTAGTGCAGAAAGTGCCAGGGCACAGAGAAAAGTCCAGGACAGATGGGCATCAAGACCATTGACTCCCAGCTGTGGATGGTGGGTATCAGTTCTCCCAGGACACCTTGAGAGACTGCTTGGGAAATGCATTGGCATTGTCCCTCGGGGTGAATCGAGTGGAAAGGCTCCATCCCTGGTTGTCAGAACCGTGCCCGCCCCTGCCCCTCCCCATGGCTTCTTTCAGAGGCTATAAGGTGGTTTTGACCAATGAGACACCAGTTTACTTTGAGCTTCCCCATTGGCTCCTCCCACAGGGCTTCTGGGCGGGATGATGAGACTTGCTTAGGCTAACAGGATGTCAGCTCACAAACAGCTTTCCTCTGTAGCTCCTCCCTAGGAGCCTCTTAGCCGAACCCTGAGACTTTGCTTCAGCCTCTGGGACATAAGCAGACATGAAACTTACTGAGGTTTCCGGAGATGGGAAACTGACTTTAAACCGAAGATCCTGTTGTCTCCTGCACCTCCCTAGGCAGTGACTTCCTCTCGGACAGTGCTTCTTCTCAACCTTTCTAACGCTGTGACCCTTTAATATACTTCACCACGTTGTGGTGATCCCCTAACGTAAAATTATTTCGTTGCTACTTTATAACTTCATAACAGTAATTTTGCTACTGTTATTAATCATAATGTAAATATATCTGATATGCAGGATATCTGATATGTGACCCCTGTGAAGGGGTCGCTTGACCCATGGGGCCATGACCCACAGTTTGAGAACCATTGAACTAGGGCTGGTATGCAAGAAGCTTGGTCTCTTCTGCCTGCTGGAGAGGGAAGCCATACAGAGGAGCCTGCGGTGTCCAGCCCACAGCTGCTGCTAGCAACAGACAAGGAAATAAATGGGATGTCATGGACCATCCAGTCCAGGGGAGCTGCCAGATAACCGCGGAAGGCTGGGTGACAGCTGTGACAGAGCTTCCGTCTGTGCCACCCAGAGCAGATAAGCCAACAGGTGTGGTCAGCCGCCAGCAATTGATACCGGACACCCCCAACAACGCCAAACTCTTACCTGATCCTGGCTGCACCGGGGCCTGTACCACTTCCTAGTTGCTCCTACCAGTCACCCTACAGGGAAGTGAATATCCAAATGAAGCTCTCAGTCAGGGAGGTGTCCTCTCTGAGGCAGACACCCCTGGGTAGTGATGCATCCAAGCTGTCCTCGGCTTCCTGCTGAGTGGTGCAGGCTGAGTGGTGGGAACCACACAGCTTCGTGAATGATCCAAGAGGCTTCCTCCAGGAAGCCATTCTGAGAACTGAGCTCCGGATCTCAGACTAGAATCTCCGTATCTAGACAAGTGCCTGGGTGGAGTAAATATTAGATCGATGCATAAATATGAGCAGAAGGTGGGGGAGGAGAGGAAATGACCCAGAGAACAAGGAGGGGGGGTGTTGACAGGAAGAAGAGGACTGGGAGTGAGCAGTGGGGTTAGGGTGCTGCAGGAGAGTTCCATGCAATAGGGGTGGGGGTTTGGGAGACCATTTGGGACCCAGGAGAGCCACTGGGGTGCCCCAGAGCCATGCAGAGCCAAGGAAGACTGAGGGGGGGGATTCTTTATCTAATTTATTGTAGAAAGGATGGCGCTGGCTGCCTTGAGGAGGAAAGGCCTGGAAGGCTGAGGAGAATGTGGGAGGCTCTGAGGTCTAGGCAGAAGGGACAGGGCTTGGGATGGTAGGTTTGGCAAAGATAAGAAGCAGGTGCTCACAAAAGGGAAAATGGCCCCGTGGCAGATAGCAGGAGGCCAGCAATGATTGCTGTGGCCTCCAGGCTCAGTAAGATTTGCTCTTCTCTCATCTGGAAGTGTCTCCCTGTGAGCTTTCCCAGCACCCACCCAAGGACTCCAGTCCAACCTGTCTGAGTACCAGATGTGTGGCTTTCTTTTTTTTAAAAAAAAAAAAAAATTAAAATGTATTTACTCCTCCTCTATTTATTTATTCATTATTTATAATGAATGCGCACTTAGGGCACACAGAGCTCAGAGGACGCCGCCCTCTCAGGAGCCTCTTCTCTCTTCCTGCTCTGGACTGGGTTCAGGCATTTAAACTCAAGTCCTCCTGCATGCAAGGTCACCTTCCTCACCCCCTCCCCCAGCCATCTGGTAGGCCTAACTGCTCGCCTTTCTGTCTTACTGACCCACCTGTAAAATGGAGGTGTTCCCGGCAAGGTGGGTTTGCAGGTAGCAAGCAGCACTGGAATTTTTCAGCACAGGCAGAGGTGGCCAGCCTTAGATTGGAGGGAGGCCCAGGGAGACAGCAGGGCCTTCACTGTTCTCTCCTCTCCCCTCCTAAAGACAGCTTGGGGCTCTGGGGCTGTAGGATCCCCTCTTGTCACAGAAGTGAGGAGCTGTCCCAAGCCTCGGGGGGTGGCCTATTTTCATCCATGAAGCCACGTAAGAGGAGGCAATTTTTTATTTTTTAAATTAAATTGAAAAAGGTTTTTTTGGAATCTTTGAAATGTTCGGAGTGGTGACTTTTTTAAAATAAAAGGAAGGAAAGATAAAGGAAGCTCTTGCAGTTCTTGGGTCACACTGGGACTGCGCGGTCCCAATGCCATTTGAAATGACTACCGTGGGCCTATATCCAGGGACGCGCTTTGTTGTGGGGAGAATCCCAGGCCTTGTTATAGGGGTCACCCATGAGAGCCCTCTCTGGAGATCTCTTCCAAGGAACTCTGGGCAATTTGGATTCTCTGCTGTTTCGCTTGTCAAATCAGCGCCTTGATAAAGCTGGTCTCCGATGCCTCTCAAAGAACGCACGAGTACATTTTGATAAAGTTAAAAGCATTCTATAAACGTAAGGTTCTATTAGCAGTGGCCGCCATGCCTGGAGAGGGGAGGTGATTTTTCCCAAGGTCACAGAAAAAGTGAATGGAGGTGCCAGAAAGAGAAGCCCAGGGCCCTTTGATCCTCAGGGTTCAGCCACTGAACCAGGGAGGGAACAGAGGCAGAAGCCAAAGATAGGGAAGCCCAATGATAAGGAGCCCTGGGGTGGGAAAGGGGCCTCTCACCAGCTGAGAGCCAAGATTCTAACCCAATTAGGAATCCTTGCTGTGAAGCTGGACAACTGGAGACAACTGGCTTTTTATACAGAGATCTTTCACATAAGATTGTTAAAGTAGCTGGGCTGTAGACGGCTCAGTGGGTAAAGGCGCTTGCCGCTAAGCCTGACGACCTGAGTTCAGTCCCCAGAACATGGAGGAAAGGGGAAAGAGACTCCTGCGTGCTGACCTCTGACCTCCATAACCACACCATGGTGTCTGCTCTCTCTCACGCACAAATAAATGTGATCAAAGCTTTTAAGGGAGCATTGCAGGAGCAACTACCTGTGCTTGGAGCCCTAGTGCGCACAGCATGGTCTCCCTCTTTCCTCTTCCAGAGGGAAGATGCGATTTTTTTTCTAAGTTTCTCACAACTTTCTGGCAGCTTGTTCCAGATGCCAAGAAGATGTTTCCGGAAGCGCCGCTGGAGCTGAAATCCGAGTGTATGATGGACCAGGTTAATTTTAGGGCCCGTGGCAATGTGTGGCATCTCCCTCCAGGATTGCTTGGATTAATGAGTTAATTTAGTCCAAGCTCCCAGCGTCTCAGGCCTTTGGTGCTGAGGATGGAGATGTGAACTGGAGGTGGGGAAGCTGATTCCGCACAGAATGTGTTTTGGGGTCCACAGGGACCTCAGGGAGAGGCCTGCGTGCTCAGCACTGCCATTAATTAATGATGCTAATAACGGTTCTATGGTCAATCCCAGTGCGGCGAGCTTGGGAAGCGGGGTCCACACGCCTAGAAGACCTACATTAACTGCTTCAAGGATGGGAGTGGGTGGGTGGGCGAGGCAGTCCTGGGGAATGGAGTGGTACCCTCTGAGCTGGCAAAGCAAGAGGACCAAGCACAGATGGTTCAGCTTGAACCTCAGCCATGGATAAGCTGTGTGACACGGGCTGGTTCCTTGGTCTCAGTCTGATGCTAAATCACGATTGTCAATGTAACAGGATCTAGGATCACCATGGAAACATACCTCTGAGCACATCTGGGGGGGGGGAGTTTTCTAGACTAGCTTTGTTGAGATGGAAATATCCCCTCCATACTCCCCAGAACGTGGTGAGCACCACTCCATGGTCCTGGGTCGAATAAAAAGAAAGTGAGCTGAACGCCAGTCTTTACCCCTCTCTCTCTTTCTTTGTTCCTGACTGTGGATGCCATGTGGTGGCTGCCTCATGCTCCTGAAGCCATTCCTTCCCCACCATGATGGACTGTGCCTTCCAACTCTGAACCCAAAGGAACCCTTCCTCCCTTAGCTGTTTTTGTCTGGTACTCTGTAACAGTAGGTAACAGGAAAAGCAGCAGATGCATCAAGCCTTTCTCTCCTCCTCTGCAAACGATACCAAAGCTCTCTCTCTGTCTCTCTGCCTCTGTCTCTGTCTCTCTCTGTGTGTTTCTCTATCTCTGTCTCTCTGTATTGTCTGTCTCTGTCCCTCTGTATCCATCTCTCTCTGTCTCTGTCTTTCTGTCTCTGTCTGTCTCTGTCTCTCTCTGTGTGTGTCTCTGTCTCTATCTCTGTCTCTCTGTATCGTCTATCTCTGTCTCTCTCTGTATCTGTCTTTCTGTCTCTGGCTCTCTGTCTCTGGCTCTTTCTGAATCTCTCTCTCCCTCTCTTTAGGCGTCATGAACATGGACTGAGTGACCAGTGGTGCCTGGCCTGCTGTCCTTGCGTTCTCAGGACATCTCTGACTCCTTCCTGTGCATTGATACTGAGCGGGTGTTTCCTCACCCACGCTTTTCACTGAAGTGTAGCGCACTCACAGCAAAGTCAATCTGCCATTTTTGTTTCTAATCTTAAAATTTATTTCAATCCTCCCAGGACTGGAAACATGACAGAAAAAGAATGAAAAAAAATCTGAAAGGAATTCTAAAATGTTTTGCTTTGATTGTTTTAAAATAGTACTTCAGATGGTTTCGAAACAATTTAAGTCTCCCAGATTTCAGAAATGGAGTTCCCACCAGTCCAGCATCTCCTGTGATGCCTCCTACAAACAAAGGCAGGTCGAATTTGAAGCAGAAACTGACTGCATAGTGTGTGTGTGTGTGTGTGTGTGTGTGTGTGTGT
>NC_022016.1:44882159-44892705 GCF_000317375.1 Microtus ochrogaster | reverse complement strand
TGTGTGTGTGTGTGTGTGTGTGTGGTGTCCAAGGACAACCTTGTGGTGTGGCAAGTGGAACCGTCTCATTTTTTTTGAAACAGAATCTCTTGCTGAAACTATAGCTCGATGGTTAGGCTAGGCTGCCTGGCCAGCAAGCTCCAGGAATCTCTTTCCTCCTCCCCGGTGATGGGGTTACACGCATGCACAAGCATTTTGGTTTACATAGACTCTGGGCCCCAAACTCAGCTCCCTAAGCTTGTGTGGCAAACAGTTAACCAATTGAGTTGTCTCCCTAACTTTGGTTCCATATTCTTAACTAGACCTCAAAGCAGGCAGCTCAGTGGATCGTATCAGATGGGGACAACCCTGTAATCAGCACCCAGACTGAACAAAATGATCGTCTGCACCCCACACTGCTCCCCCGAGTCCCTTCCCGGGTCATAGTGGAACTTGACCTCCAGTACCTGGGGTGACCCTGTGAACCTAAGTCCTGTCTCCCCATTTCTGCTCCTCTCTGGTTCAGGTCAGCGTCATCCTGTATTGGCTGTCACTCCTCCCTCCTCTTTGCTTGCCGACAGACAGCTTGCACAGGATAGAGGGACACAGGCCCTGTCCCATCCCCAGCTAGCTGTTCCATGGAGCTCCCTCAGTGTCTCCCCTTCCTTTGGGCACTGTGAGGAGATTACCTATGTCCCCTCCTCCACCTCTCACGTCCATACGTGGGCACACAACTCTAAGGAGCTTGGACTGTGACTTTCAGGAAGAGGCTGGATGCAGGAGGATCAGCTGTCACCCCATCTTGGCTGTGGGACACTGGCCACAGAAAGAGATGCCAGGAAGGACCAGCGCCTCCCAGATTAATGTGGCCCCCTCAGGAGGAGAGCCTCACAGCATCGGAGAGAGACTGGAGAGTTCTAGACCTGGCATATAGGAAGGAGAATCATTTGCTTTTGGGGTAACCAGAGTTCAGTGACTAAGTGAGGTATCTCAGACTCACCCCCGTCTGTGAATTCAACCCCTGGGACCTCAGGGATGAGCATTTGAAGACAGCTTCTTTGAGAAGTGGACTTAGGGAAATGAGGTCTTTAGGGTGGTCCTGACCCAACAGATAGATCTTTAAGTAGGAATTAGATACCGAGTGTAGTCACCTATAACCCCAGCACTGTGGGGGAAGGTGGAGAGGTCTGAGCTACCCCTTGTCCTCTCTGGGTTGGAAAGTATTTATCGGACCTTGGTCTAAGTTAACTTTTTCACAAAAGAAAGACTCCCCCCACCCCAAAACACTCAGTAGTCACAGCTTGAACCCACTGCCCTCAACAAATCGCCTTAGGACATCATCTCAAGCCAGTGTCCGTCCTTAGGGTCTCAGCTGACAGCCCCACACGGGCAACCTGACTCATGTTCCCCACCTCTCATTGTCTCCCACTGCTGACAAGACCCCACCAGGACCTGAATGCATGTCTGATGTGGGGTTCCCCTCTGTATGCTATGAATGTGTTTTATTGCCATTGGTTATTAAAGAAACTGTTTTGGCCAATGGTTTAGCAGAGTAAACCCAGGCAGAAAATCTGAACAGAGATATAGAGAGAAAGTGGACAGAGTCAAAGAGAGGCCACGTAGGAAAAAACGCTAGCCAGACCCTTACCAGTAAGCCACAGCATCGTGCTAACACACAGATGAATAGAATTGGGTTAATTTAAGATGTAGGAGCTAGAAATATGCCTAAGTTAATAGTCAAACCGTATTGCAATTAATATAGTAATATAGTTTCTGTGTTATTATTCGGGTCTGGGTGGCCCGGAAACGAAGGACCAGTCTCTGCCTACACATGTCTACCCTGCTCCTTCTTCCAACAAGTTATCCAGAGAGTATGGTTACATGTAAGCAACAACAAAACCACTTGAGCCACGGTGCTGACCTGTATCTTGGTGGCCAAACGGCACTGAGCAACTTCTAAGCTGACCCATGTATCTGGAAGTCAGTACAGAAGGTGTTAGCGGGTACCACTATCACCTGGCTACCTCCTGAAACCCAGGAAGAATATTCTGTGATGTCAGCATTCATCCCCTGCATCAGCATCAGCTGACTCCCAGGGCTTGCAAAGCCACTCCCCATCCTGTCAGAGCAGGATACCCATCTTGCCCACTCCCGAAGATCTTTCTGGGAGCCTTATCTACTTATCCACAGTCAGAGCTTTGAGACCACGGCCCCTTCCCAGGGTGTCTCTCAGACATTCTGGTTCAGGGGAAGGAGGTGAAAAGCTTCCCCAAGGCCCCTGGCACACACCTAGGCACAGTGCTGAGTGGGGAGAAAATCCACGTGCTCTGCCTGTCACAACTCCAACCCGCTGGCGCACTGCAGTGAAACCACCTTTGACTTAATATATGCTAATTAGATTTTAATGGGATTCAGATTTCCAACAGTAGTACAGCGTTAGCCATGGTAAGTTATAATCATATCTAATTGGTAATTCTAACATAACAAATTTCTTGGATAAATTATTCTTAGTTAATAGTCCCCCAGGAACCACACACACACACACACACACACACGCACACACATATACACACACATGCACACACACGTCCCTATTTTAGGGGAAATCAAGGGAAAAAGACAAGGTCAAATCAGGCTCACGCCACCATTGAAGCCTGGTCTCCTTCAGGCCCCCACCAGTACCGTCCATGGATGCTCTAAGCCGGCAGAAGCCAGGGCTGTATGTAAACGGTGCGGGTCCTAGGGTGCACGTGACACACATCCAGACTGTTGCTTTTGAGGGAGGCGGCTGCAGCAAGGCCCATCCTTGGACCTTAGCACAAGACTAGTTCTCTGGGTTCATCCTGGCTATAGGGGTCCCCTCCCTGCAGAGCTGGAGCACCTCAGAAGAAGTCTAGATTCCAGAGAGTCCCTGCTAAGTTAGCACCTCCTGTGCTGAGCTGGGCTCTATTCCCAGATGAAGGTTGGGGTGGCCCACTAGCCCCGGGCAAACCTGGGAGAACCCCTGAGAATGGCCCGAAGCCTGTCTCGCTGCAGAGAGATGGGCTGCAGTTGTACACCCCCAGGTAATAGCTCTCTTTCCCTGCTTGTCACTCTGTCCCACTGTGTCTGCCATTGGCCACAGGCAAGTGTGACTCCCTGTCTGCCCCTCTTTGCTGGCTGGCTGTTTTGGTGCCTGCAGAGGGTGGGTGGGTGGCGTGGAGGTCTGTGAACATGACCTGAGGCTGGGAGCTGGAGAAGTGAAGGTGGTGGTGGAGCAGGAGGTGGTGTCTTCAAGCCCCCGGGATTCCCACCCAGCTCCCCACACGCCAGCTGCACTGTGCCCTGCAGGTCACCTCCTGTTCCATTTGCTAAGTGACAGAAATTGTTCCCATCTTCTGCTGCTGTGCTGTGGACAGGCAAAAACAACCTTGTAGACAATCTGGGTCTGTAAATGTAAGTTCTCCACGCTAGTTTTTTCTTTTCCTTTTTTCTTTTGCAGTGCTGCGGTGGACCCAGGGTCTCATCCACTGTGCCACTGTGCTAGCAGTCTGTCATTGAGCTACATTCCTGCCCTCCCTCCCCAGTGTTCTCTTTTCTTCTCATTCTTTCCCAATTCAAGGGCACAAAGCGACCTTAGGGGACAAGGGAGGAATCTTATCTCTGATCTGATTAGGGAATGGAGATTAACGGTGGCACCTCAGGCTGCGACAGGCGTCGTTTATTAGGCCCTATGCACTTTAGACATTTTCTTAAGTTTCAATAGTCACTCTCTTATCAGCTCCCATAGCAACCACCAGAGGAGGAGGATTGCTGTTCCCAGTACTTTGACAGACAAGCACAGAGACAGTGTAAATGGTCTGAGGTCACACCATTAGTCAGCAGCTGCATTGGGATTTGAACCTGGGGAAGCTGGATTTTAGAGCTCAGTTCTTTAGCCACTGTGTGGGGTTCTTTAGACACACCAGTTGGGGGGATCGCCAGGACATCGAAGAACCCACAGCCTTGGGGCAGCACCCAGGGAGAAGGAGGAAAGGAGAGAACATTATTAGTGCTGTCCTGGGATTCTCCCCAGGGAGGCAGAATTTCCTGGGGTATCATCCCTAACCACAGATGATTCTCCACTGTCTGTGTAACTGTGGGCAGGTTGCATAACCTCTCTGAGCCTCTGTGGCTATCTATGAATAGAGAAAATGCCTTCTGTATGCAAGACTTCTCGGAAGATCAGGATGGATGGCACACATCTGTGGAGAGTTGCCCTGCATGGCATGTTCCCAAATCTGTCTCTACTTGTGTTCATGGAACTTTGTAAACACGGAAATATTGCGGGAGGAAGAGGAGAGGAGGCACCGGCAGACTGAGGACTTCATGTCCTGACTGGCCATCTTTTGGCAGAATTGCCACATGGAAGATTTGGGCTTTCCTAGGACTTTCCTTCCAAGAGTACCACCTCCATTAACAAGGGGTTATGTCGCAGAAGCTCAACTCTTTCATCCCACTGCTTTGGATTTGGTGGGAATGGACATTCCAAACCCGTGACAGCCCCACCTCTCTGCCCCAGGATCAAGGGGATGCTGAGGGACACTAGCAGGTGCTATCTTGCCCCCTCAAAGCCTACAGTGGTCACCCACGGTCTATTAGCTTGTGTCTTCCTGGCAGAAGCCACATGAGATTTTACTGTGATTTCAGGTTCTGCCCAAAGCTCGGTGGGGGCAGCAGTGTATCCAGACTGCTGGATGGGTGGTCCGAGGATAACACTGCAGAATCTCAGAGCTGCTGGGACCAGAGTACAGGCTGTAGTACAGGCTGGGAACCCACAGGGCACTTTCTGGGCTCTTTCCCCATCTCTCACTGTGTTCCCTGCGTTCCATAGACCATCCAAGCCAGCTTCTTCATCCCAGGTCTGGTTTGAGGGTAGGCCAAACCAACATTCCCAGCCATGTAAGGCTTCAGTGTCTGGGCCTGCTAGAGTGGTGCAGGTAGACAGGAAGGTCCAATCTCAGAGCTGCTCCACATGTTCAGCTCTGTGTTCTTTAGCCAATGGAAAGCCTCTTTGAGCTGTCACGAGTCTGAGATACGGGGCCATCGTCCATCTTCAGAGCTATCATGATAGAGCGTGAACAGTCAGCGCTAATGAGTGCAAGTTGCCTTGAAACAAATGAGTTCCCGAGCTACAGGATGCTGCTGTGGTGTGGGGGTGTCTCTTAACCCTGGTGATGGCTGCTCTTAATTGTCAACTTGACTACATCTGGACTTAACTAAAACCCAAGTGCCTCGGTACACCTTGAGGGAATTTTTTTTTCTTAATTGAATTATTTGAAGTGAGAAGATCCACTTTTAACCCAGATCTTTTGAGGTGGGAAGATTCACCTTTAATCTGAGCCTTATGTTCTGCTGGAAGCTTATATAAAGGACATGGAAGAAGGAAACGCTCTCTTCTCTCTCTCTCTCTCTCTCTCTCTCTCTCTCTCTCTCTCTCTCTCTGTGTGTGTGTGTGTGTGTGTGTGTGTGTGTGTGTGCGCGCGCGCGCGCCTGCTTGCTCTCACTGGCAAGTCCATTCCTTGACTGGAATTAGAGCCTGCTTCTTCTGGTGTATTACTGATTCTGGTGTATACTGAAGACAACAGAGACATCCAGCCTCATGGACTGAACAATTGTTGAATTCTTGGATCTTCTGTTAGGAGACAGCCATTGTTGGACTAACTGGACCACAGCCCATAAGTCATTCTAATAATATATTATATTATTATATATATATTATTCTATCAGTTCTGTTCCTCTAGAGAACCCTGACTAATAGATTTTGGTATCAGAAATGATTCTAGAGCAACAGAAATAAAAGGATGGATATTTTAAGTGTTTTGGAATAGGTTTTCCAATATGCCAACACTTACAATTACTGAAGCCACTCCTAAGAAACTCAGAGATTAGTGAAAGCCCATGGTGTAGACTAGTGTACAAACCTAAGGACACAAATGCATTTGATTATCCTGTAGATGGAAATTTCTGTCCTGCCCGGTCCTGTAGTCATTCAGTCCCCCTAAAAACACACAGAGGCTTATATTAATTATAAAGTGCTTGGTAATTAGCTCAGGCTTATGATTAACTAGCTCTTACAACTTACATTAACCCATAAATAATTCTTGTATATATTTAGTCATGTGACTTGGTACCTTTTCTCAGTAAGGCATTCTCATCTTGCTTCCTCTGCATTTCCTCTTCCCAGAATTCTCTTAGTCTGGTCACTCCACCTCTATTTCCTGCCTATCTACTGGCAAATCCGCATTTTATTAAACCAATATGAGTGACAAATCTTTACAGTATACAAGAGCATTCTCCCACAGCATTATCCTGATTCACCAATTGTGAAAAGCAATGGGTTTGGTCATTCTGTATAGAAAAAAATTTGACAATTTGTGGAAATAGAAGGAAAATGATGACGCTGGTTGGTCACTCCTAGCACCTCTGGATAGATAAACCTACAAAGGAAAAGAAAGGGCCCTGTGATAAAGTTAACCAACTTCGAGGATCTCAGGATATGTCAAAGGATAGCTATGAACTCAGCTGATAGCTCCAGATAGGCACAGTCTGAACTTTAGACTCCAGAGTTTTCTGAGTGTGCCCTGAAAGAGAATCTTCTCTCCAGCACCCACAGAGCTCACGTTGCAGAAATGAAACCAAAGCCCTCATTATAAGGTTGGCTGAATTACAGCAAAAATTCAAGTCCCAACCTCAGAGAGTGTCAGTGAGGGCTTTCATTGATAAAGAGTGGGATTCTGTAGATTGGGATGGAGATGTGTGAGAGGACCCTGTTGAGGCTGAGAACTCTGATTTCTCAGGTTCTCAAGGATTTAATCTCAGCTGAGGAAGTGGTTTTTCCACCCTCAGCGATGTACACACACCCCACCTCTGGAAATACTGCCTTTGCTACCTTTGACTGGGGAAATTAATCCATCATTGTCTGCTAAACCAGCAGAGACTTTGTCTGAAGGAGACGCCAGCCGAGGTAATACTGATGTCCCCCAGGGCCCGCCTACGGTGGCCTCTAGACCTATAACCAGACATAAGGTGAAGCAGGTTCCTGGAGGGAAGATAGAAAGTGTAGTCCGTGAGGAGGAACACTACAACACTAAAGAGCTTAATGAGTTTGCTGATTCATTCAAGCAGAATTTGGGGGAATATGCATGGGAATGGATTTTAAGGCTATAAAATAACAATAGAGGGGACATAAAACTGAACCAGGCAGAGTTTGTTGATAGGGGCCCACTGAGGAGAAATTCTAGGTTTAATATGAAATCTTGCTCAGTTACGAAAAAGGTCTCAAAGGTTTGTGTGAATGGTTGGCTGAAGCGTTTGTCGAAAACTGGCCTACTGAAAACGAGTTGGAGATGCCTGATAGCCCTTGGCTTAGTGTTGATGAGGGGATTTTAAGGCTCAGGGAAATTGCAATGCTAGAGTGGGTACCCTGTGTAAAACCTAATCCTCCACCATGGGAAGGCCCAGAGGACATGTCCGTCACTAATCCTACAAGATGCAAAATGGTGAGAGGGCACTGGCACATTTGAAGAGTCTTCTTGTTGCTCTTTTCCTTGTGCCAGACTGTAGGCTGGAGATGCTGCTGCTCAGCTGGGTGAATTAAACACAATGGGTTTAATTAGGCCTTGAAGTAGCAGGGGTCAGGTGGTAGCGCTGATTCTCTAAGTCAAGGTGATCGTAGTTAGTGTAATAGGCAGCATAGTTGAATCTTTGTCCATAATGGCTGAACCTATAATGGTCAGCCCAGGAAAAGTAAATTCTATGGTGGCGTGACTCATGTGCACCTTTGGTACTGGCTAATGGATCATGGGGTTTCCAGGCATAAAACAGATAAGAAGCCTACCACATTTTTGTTTGATCTGTATCAACAGGAAAATTCTCAAGCCAATGAAAGAAAGGTGACATTGGATCATGGCAAAAGGGATCTTGGCCACAAACGTAAGAGTTTTACTGTTGGCCTTTCTCCATTTCTTCCCCAGAGAGGCCTCCAAGGCCTTTTACAAGGGTACCTAACTGTACACTGGGGGAAAGGAAACTATCAGACTTTCAGGGGTCTGTTGGATACTGGTTCTGAATTGATGACGCTGATTCTGGGAGACCCCAAGAAACACTGTGGCCTTCCAGTTACAGTAGGGGCTTGTGGAGGCGGGCGATGGATTAATGGAGTTTTGGCTGGAGTCCGACTCACAATAGGTCCAGTGGATCCCGGAACTCATCCCAAGGCTGTTTTCCCAGTCCCAGAATGCAGAACTGAGACAGACACACTTAGAAGTTGGCAGAATTCTCAGATTGGTTCCCTGACCTGTGGAGTAGGGGCTGCTATGGTTGGAGAGGCTAAATGAAACTCTTTAGAGTTGCCTCTGCCAAGAAACATAGTGAATCAAAAAACAGTTTCACATCCCTGGAGGAACTGCAGAAATTAGTGCCACCATCAAGGACTTGAAAGATGCATGGGTGGCGGTCCCCTCCCCCCCATCTCCCTTTGCTCTCCTAGATGGCCATTGCAGAAGACAGATAGCCTCATGGGGTGTTCTCTACAGTCGGTTGACTAAAGAGAAGACTAGGGCCTGGTTTGCTGATGGTTCTGCATGTTAGGCAGGTACCACCCACAAGTGGACAGCTATAGCATTACAGCCCCTTTCTGGGACAACCCTGAAAGAAACCAGTTAAGGAAAATCCCAGTGGGCAGAACTTCAGGCAGTACAAAATACTCATACATTTTGTCTGGAATGAGAAACGACCAGATGTCCAGCTGTTCACTGAATCATGGGTGGTAGCCAATGGACTGGCTGGATAGTCAGGGAATTAGAAAGAGCATGATTGGAAAATTGGTGAGGAAGACATCTGAGAAAGTAGTACGTGGATAACTGTCTCTAAATGGTTGAAGGATGTAAAGACACTTGTGTCCCAAGTAAATGTTCATCAAAAGCTGATTTCAGTTGAGGAGGAGTTCAACAACCAAGTAGATAGATTGGTTCATTCTCTGAACAGTAAGCCTCTTTCTCCAGACATCCCAGTTATTGCCCAATGGTTGCATGAACAAAGTGGCCATGGTGATAGAGATGGGGGTTATGCACTTACTTGACACCATGGACTGCTACTCACCAAGGCTGACCTGGGTACAGTGGCTGCCGAGTGTCAGATCTGCCAACAGCGGAGACCAACACTGAGCCCCAGATATGGCACCCTTGCCCCGGGGTGTCCAGCCAGTAACCTGGTTGCAGGTTGACTATATTGGACCGCTTCCTCTATGGAAAAGACAACACTTTGTCTTTAGTGGAGTAGATCTTTATTCTGGTTATGGATTTGCCTTTCCTGTATGTAATGCTTCTGCCAAAGCCACCATCTGTGGACTTCTAGAATGCCTTATACACCATCATGGTATACTACATAGTATTGCTTCTCACTATTGAACTCACTTCACAGTAAGAGAATGCAACAGTACCTCCACAATCATGGAATCCACCGGTCTTACCATGTTCCTCACCATCCTGAAGCTCCTGGCCTGGTAGGATGCTCAAATGGTCTTTTAAAGACATAGTTACAATATCAATTAGATGGCAGCAGCCTGGAGGGCTGGGCCAGGCTTCTCCAGAAGGAGGTATATGCTCTGAATCAGTGTCCAGTATATGGTCCGGTTTCTCCCATCACCAGGAGTCACAAGTCCAGGAATCAAGTGATGGAAAAGGAATCGTTCCACTCACTATCACCCCCAGTGACCCACTAGGAACATTTTTGCTTCCTGTTTCTGAGACCTTAAGTTCTGCTGGCCTAGAAGTTTTTGTTCCAGAGAAGGGAGCACTCTTGTCAAGAACCACAGTAAACATTCCCTTGAACTTGAAGTTCAGATTTCGCCCTAGCCACTTTGGGCTTCTGATGCCCTTAAGACAACAGGTCAAGAAAGGAATACGTGTTAGAAGGGGTGATAGATCCAGATAACCGTGGGGAAAATTGGATTGCTTCTCCACAATGGAGGTAAGAAGGGTGTCTGGGGTGCAGGATATCCTTTAGGGTGTCTCTTGGTGCTACCGTGCCCTGTGATTGAAGTCAGTGGAAAACTGCAATGACCTAATCCAGGCAGGATGACAAAAGGCTTGGACCCTTCAGGAATGAAGGTTTGGGTCACTCCCCCATGAAGGAAACATGACCTGCTGAGGTGCTTGCAGAGAGGGGAGGAAATACAGAATGGGAAGTAGAGGAAGATAGTTCTAAATATCAGCTGAGGTCATGTGACCAGCTGCGGAAACAAGGATTATAGTTGACATGAGTGTGTCTGTCATATTTTATTAAGAATGTGTTTATACAGATGTTTGTGTTTTCTTTCTTTGATGTATTATGTAATTTAACATCAGTTAAAGGAATATCAGTGGTTGGTTATATTTGAGATATTAAAAGAACATCTCCCAAGGGGCATTGCCACCTATTCTAAAATTTATAATGCATTTTCTGTTGAACAAGGGATAGTTATATCATGTTAGGCATAATTATGACCTAGTTAAATATATAATGGGGTTGCAGTTGCATGTGGGATAGTTATATCATGTTAGGCATA
>NC_022016.1:44870930-44881508 GCF_000317375.1 Microtus ochrogaster | reverse complement strand
CATTCATTCTCAGTTCGGTTCCTCTAGAGAAGCCTGACTAATATATCCTTCAAGACTGGCTTGCTGTGTATACCTCTTCTGTCATCCTCCATCGGTGAAGGCCAAGGCCACCCCACTCTCCATCAGTCCCCCCACACCACCTCCTTCCTCATCCCCATAGCTGCTCAGTTCTTTGTCGTCAGCCCTTTCTCCTGTGCCCAGCTGTCTACCTGGGCAGGCGGCTTGCTTGCTCTCCCTGAGATTTCCCACCTCATCCCTCTAATGAGGTACCCATGCTCCCTGTCGTTCAGTACAGATCACACTAGTTCATGTTTGCTGCGTCCTCACTGACTGCTGGGCATGGCAAGAAATGCTTTGGCCTCATGTCTTTGCTGAGATCTCTGAGGGCAGTGACAGGAACATGGGTACCCCACTTTTGCAGAAGAGGAAACAAAGATACAGTGAGGCAAAGAAAGGAGGTTGTGGGATGAGTAGCAGAGCTGGTGGTGACTGTGATATCACAGACAGGTGAGTCTGTGCCGTCATTGGGCTGCCTGCTCCTCTCACAGAAGGGCAAACCCTGAGGGCTTACAGGACTTTCCCTCAAGGCAGACTGGGAGAGCCCACTGGTTTTTAGAAAGAGACTTTCCACAAATGTCCTTTATCTGTGGTTCTGGGAACTTCAGGTCTGATGAACCAGAGGCAAGGGGTCAGGGGGCCTGGAGTGGAGATTGTGAGATCCAGGGCTGGGCACCAGGGAGACAGCTGCAGACAGGGACAGGGGCAGGGGAGGCAGGGGAGGCTCAACCCACGATCAGGAACTCTGTGGGCCCGGGGCTGGTTGACATTTAGGTTGAGCACTAAGCTTTGGCATTTGGAAAAGCCATGCGTGTATTTTACGTGTCCATTATCATCCACCCGTCACTTGGGGCTGTCATTCTGGAGAAGACGGAGGGAGCCATCCCTGAAATGACAGCCCGAGTGTTTTCTGGGACGCTCCACTCACCAGCTCACTCCTCCACTGGCCATGGGTGTCAGAACTGGGTTCCATCTTAGCTGGGCACAGGAGTGTTCTGTCCCTCCTGCCTGGGCTAGGCTCTCTCTCACTTTCTCTTCAGCATCTCCCTGTGTCTCTGCTTTTTATTTTTTATTTTTTGCATTACTGTGATAAAATATGCTGACAAAAGCAATTTAAGGGAAAGAGAGTTTATTTCAGCTCAAAATTCAGAGTTACAGACCATCACAGTGGAAGATGTCCCAGGGGCAGGAGCTCGGGGTTGCTGGTTAAGCATGCTGCTCAAGTCTCTCCTTTTCATCCAGTCCATGCTCTCCTATCTCTGGCACTCTCTGCCCCTCTATCTCTGTAGCTCTGTCCCTTGTCTCAGTTCTGTCTCCTGCTTTCTCCATTTCTCTTGGCACTTCCCTCAATGCTGGTCGGTCTGTACTCTCTGTCCCCTGGAGCTCAGGTGGCACCTTTCTCCCCAACTCCTCATGCGTTCAAGAATCCAGCTCTCTCTGTAACTGACCCAGGGCAGCCTGATTTACGATGCCCCAACACCCCCTTGGTGACTGATACCCTCTCTCCGTCTTTGCCTCTCCCACATCCCCACCCAGCCTGTTCCTCATTTTCCCCTCACTCTCTTGCTAGCCTTCACCCACCTCCCTTGCCCTTCAGGTTCCACCAGCAGGTCGGGGCTCAGGAAGCAGGTGTTCCCAGCACCGGCCTAAGCATCTTGCCTGAGTGGAAATGTCCAAGCCCAAGTTTGAGCTTTGTCATTTCCCACGGCATAGCCAAATCCCAAGGACCCTGGTTTTTGTTTCCTCTGTGCTATGTATACATAAACTCTTAACGAAACCCACAGATTTTTCTGGATCACGGGGTATCCTATGTGGCTGTCTTGTGGAGTCCTTAGAGCTTTGTTCACTGCTCTGTGTCTCCCACAGACAAGGTGACTCAGAGTGGAGTTTGTAGCCAGGGTCACAGTCACCTTTAGAAGACTAGTAAAAGCCCTAGGTAGTATGATAGAAGCCAACAGTGCCTATGTGTAGGGGCCTTGGGGTGATGGAGCAGGTGACTCTGAATCGCAGTGGGCCTGTGGGTCCAGAGGCTGCTGGGTCCAGAGGCTGCTGTCCTGGGCTAAGGAGGGACAGCCGCCACGGGCGTACAGCAGACAGGCAGCCAGAAACTAAGTTCCAGGCTCCAGTCTGGAAGGGACAACAGAGGGATACAGGTTACAAATGTCCCCGAATTCTTGCTCCAGTGGGGAGGGGATCCCAGGTGCTGAGTATGGACAGCTGGCCTAGGAGCACCTCCCCCACTAAGTGACTGTGGCAGCTGCACATTCTCGTGACACTTGTTCATGAGCCTAACTCAGAGATGAAGAGAAAAGGAAGCTTGGTTACTCTTCTCAGGTGTGACTTTAGAGATGCGTCTGCAGCCATCCCTACACCTGCTGGACACACTTGAAATCCTCCGAAGATCACGGGGGATCTGCGGTGACAGTAGCCCAGGGTAGGAGAGCAGCAGGGGCCTCAGGGAACTGCGGCTGGTGAATGGGAAGGATGAGTTCACTGGGACCTGGTGTGGCAGCAGCTACCAGTCCAGCTGAACACTCCATGCTTCAAAGGGGTGGTGGCCTCGGGGACTCGGGCACAGAAAACAGGAATCTGAGGTCTTCTTCCCCTGCACATGTGGGTCACAGTTGAGGTACCAACATGAGGCCGCTTCATGGAGGGGTAGGGCTGACTTCCATTGCCCCTCTTATCCTTCAGGACAAAGCCACCCCCACAGGACAGCCTCCCTGTAGGTGTCCCCCTCTCACTCTACTCTTCCCAGGGAGCAATGGCACAGAGAGTGGAGCACAAGTGGGGTGCAGCCCTTCTAGTGGGCCCAGCATACTGAAGGATGGGGCTTCTTTTTTTTAATATTTATTTATTTATTATATACACAATATTCTGTCTGTGTGCATGACTGCAGGCCAGAAGAGGGCACCAGACCTCTTTACAGATGGTTGTGAGCCACCATGTGGTTGCTGGAATTGAACTCAGGACCTCTGGAAGAACAGGCAATGCTCTTAACCACTGAGCCATCTCTCCAGCCCAGGATGGGGCTTCTTAATGGCAGAACCTACGCAACCTGGCCGGTTTCTTCTCTGGTCCAGCCCAGGCCCTGGCTGGGGAGGCTTGGGGTTTGTGGGATAGATAAGGGCACCCATGGGGGACTGAACGCACAGTCTCAGCTGGAGCTGGGCCTTTTCTTCCCCTTTCCCATCCTAAACAGCAGCCTTCCAGTCCTTGTACAAAGCCAAAGCAGATGGCAACCCCTGCTGCCTTGGCCCTGGAGCCTCCCAGCTAGCTCCCCTCCTCCCCCCCCCCCCCAGTCCTCCACCACTTCCCACGGTTCATCTGCTCACTACTGAGCTATTGATGCACTTCAGGGGTCAGTGGAGCCCAGCAACCCTGCTGCTAATAGGGCGAAGCAAGTCCAATTTCACGCCTACGTGGCCTTCCCTCTAAGGAGGCAAGGAGAGAGAATAAACCTACGTATTAAAATTTCTTTGGAAAACAGAAACCTCTGGAAGTAGGGGCCTTACATAGAATTGCTGGACATCAGCGGCGGCAGTCGGTTGGCTCATGTGAGCCGAATCAGGACTTCGAGGAAGAAGGAAGTAGGTGAAGGAGGCTGATGGTACCATGTGGCGGTTGACTGCTCAGCGATCTTGGATGTTTGCACACAGACGGATGTCTGAGAGAATCGTCAACTTCACTACTGTTGTTGTCTGACTGGCCAGACTCGGGAAGGTAAATATTTACCACGTCAATCATTGTTTACCACGTCATACATTGTTTCCGATGTATTTCAAACACCAATCGGCAGGCAGAAGAATTTGAGCTTAAATGAGGACAAAAAGGCACAAGGAAAGCCAAGACTCTGGAATGTCAAGTTCAGCGGCTGATTTGGGGGAGCTGCTAGTGCTGAGCCTTTTGCAGAGAACCCGGGTTCAGTTCCAAGCACCCACGTGGCAGCTCACCAGGGTGTGTGACTCTGGCTCCAGGGCATCTGATGCTCTCTTCTGGCTTCCTTGGGCACCAGGAATGCATGCAGATCACCCGTACACATAAAAGTAAATAAATCCAAATAAGTAAGTAAGTAAATGGCCGACTGTTGGGTTGAGGAGGTGGCTCAGTGGGTGAAAGGGCCTGCCACATAAGCATGAGGACCTGAGTTTGAAACCACTGAGCTCATGAAAAGCCGACCATGTAGTAAATGCCTGCAGTCTCTGAGATTACAGGCATAGGGCACAGGAGAATCTCCCGAAGCTCAGGGCCAGGCAGCCTGGTGTGCAAAGCAGGAAAACAAGAAAAAAGGTCTTGCCTTCAACAAGGTGGAAGGCAAAGACCCACATCTGACGTTCTTTCCTGACCTGTACAGGATCACTGTGGCATGTGTGAGCCTGCACACACACATACGAGAGCACATGAACACACACGGACACACATGTGCAAATATACATACACACACGCACACACATGGAAAGTAAAATACAAAGGTAGATGGTCTTTCTGAGATAGGGTTTCATGTAGCCGAGGCTAACCACAAATTTACTACGTAACCAAGGATAGCCTTGAACTCCTGGTCCTGCAGAGCCTGTCTCCTGAGTGCTGGGATTGTGGGCCTGCAACCACCAAGCCTAGCATAAGCTTCAAGTCAGAACTAAGGGCTGCTGTAGCTTGCACAATCGCTCTTACCCTGCTCTTGACCCTATATCCATTGACTTCTCAGCTCCCATCAAAGGGGGCTCTAGTTTTATTTTGAATACAATAGAAATGGTGGCGTGTCGGTTTCCCTGGGGCCTCCCAAGACCGTGTGCTTCAGCTCTCTTGTTCCTCCACCCTCACAGAGGAGACCTGAGAGACCACCAGGCACAAAGGTGAGCCACCTTAGGCAAAGCCACTGGGGGCCAGACCACCCCCAGGGACCCTCCTGCTCTTAGGGTCCAAAGGCAGATCCAGCTCCAAGCCATCAGACCCAGTCCAGATCAGCAAGCCCTGCTCAGGTGCTGGGGGCGGGGCATAGACATCTTTGGGAGTCATGATTCTGCTTGGGGCAGTGGCCTTGGAGCCATCTTCTTCCAAGAGAGCAAGGGTGTTAGTGTTCACTAGAGGTGGGAGAAGGTTACTCAACAGCCTCGGGCTGTCCATGAGCTCCGGTTAGATTTTCAGGGTGTTTAGGGTGCAAGACTCAGGCTCACCGCAGCACGCCCATCCCATACCACTTCATCCCACCCTAACCCATGCCACCCTACGCTTCTGATATGCCCCATCTTCCATCATCTTCGTGGTGCCTCTCGGGTCCTGGGGGTGGGCTCAACCTCTTCTCTCTGTTGGCCATGGGATGTGCTTTGGCTCAACCAGGGTCCACAGACAATGAGCCAGGCAGAGGCTTAGGTTTTCCTCACATCCTGGTGATTCCCCCACATTCTAATTAGGGTGGTCATTGTCTCCCTTAGTCTGCACACACAGGCCTGGTCCTAGGATGGCCCTATTGGGAGGTGGAGGGGCTGCCAACAAGTGGGATGTGTTCTCAGAAGGAATGTGGGACCTGGTTCTTCCTTCTCCTCTCCGCCTGGCCCCTACGTCCCAGTGGATTGCCTCTGCAGCTCCATAGCCCCTTGCCATGACGTATGATCTCATGATCTCATGATCTCATGATCTCATGATCTCATGAGAGACCCAAAGTAATGGGGCTACCAGGTTATAGGCTTGTATCTTCAGAACTGAGAGCCCGAAGAAACCTTTCCCCTTGATAGGTAAATTATCTCAGCTGCTTTGTTACAGTGATGGAAAGCTGACTGATACACATGGAAAGAGGATCAGATGTCAGGTAGATGCTGCCCCCTTAGCTCCAGCTCCAGGATAAACACACAAGGAATTTCATAACTCCATAGTGGAGACCAGAGGCCAGCCTGGAGTGTAGCCTGCAGCAGGGATCATGCAGGCGGTGAGGAGGGTCTGCTGTCTGAAGCTAAGCTGTCTGGTGAGCCTGGATGAGGACATCTGGACCACTGCTATCTGTAAGTAAGTATCCATGCCTGCTGTTGTCTGTTACCAAGATGTGGGTTGACCTGTTAGGCAGCACTATTGTGGCTACAGCTGACTGTTACATTTTCTACAGCCATTTCCCACACCTGGCTTTTTTAAAGCCTGTCTTTTTTAAAGGCAGGAGCTGCTGTCCACCCATCCTCAGAGGAGTGCAAACTTTCCATTTCCTTTGCCATTCTGTCTCTATGCCTGTCCCAAGACTGGATGCCAGGAGGTACCCAGTAAGCTACTACTAGACTAAGGAAAGACAGAGACACACACCAAGGTGGGGAAAATTGGTCCGTTTGTTTTAATTAAACCCAGTGAAGAAGCCAAGACATGGGCAAAGACTAAGAACAAGACTGGAAATAGTTTAGAAAAGAAATGAAAATCGATCGCAGAGATGCCGGGCCACTGGAGCGTCGGGAGGAGGCGGCATCTTCACGTGAGCTCCAGGACCACTGTCAGGGCAAGCACCAGGGTGAGCCGGACGCCAGCGAGGCCAGAAGCAGAACCTGTGAGAGAGCAGAGGCGGTGTCACGGCTGCAGCCTGCCTGCGTGTTACAGGGGGCCTATTGGTGTGAATCTGGGGGGTTTCAACCGATGTTGAAAAATGGTTCCCAACAAAGATGCTAGGGGGCAGGCAGCATCGGGTGATCAAACCTCAGCTCTGCAGGCTGCCATGAGTCCGGTGCCCTGTTCCCCATGCAGGCCTGCTGGGCTGAGGCCATCAGGATGGCCCAGCGGGCACCAGGAAAGGGACACTTCCTTGAGAACTGTGAGATTCACTGTGTGTGGGTGGTGTCTGCACCCCATGGGTGGTTCTAGGTTGGGTGGCTGAAGGAACAGCCTGGGGCACCCTTCTATATTTTTAAGTGTCCCATGGAGTTGTCAGAGACCCACACCATGGTCAGCACCAAACACGGCTTCTTGGGGTCTGGATAGCAATGAGAGGGGACACACTTGACCCCTGCTATCCCATTAGCTTTTTTGGGGGTATAGTGCCTTCCTTGCTTAGGGCCTGCCTTTGCCTAACCTTGACCTGCCTGTCTGCGGTGATGGCTTCCTGAAGGAAAGGAGGGACCAGGGGAGACACGTTGGCTTTAGCAACAGATGCTTTGAAAAAGCACTCTCTTTTAAGGGTGCAGTCTTGAGGGTGGAGACTTACCACGGGAGTCCTCTGTTCCTCTTGGGATATTTGGGTTTTCTGTCAGAAAGAAGCAGAAAGAAGCAGAATGGGTGGCGCTGAGTTCTGAGGGTGGAGGACCTTCCCCAGGTACCCGCTATGTGGCATTGTATGCACTGGGATGGTGCTCCCCTCAGTCTCTCCATAGCTGACCATGTTACAGATGGGGAAATGAGGCCTGCTAAGTGGTAGAGCCGAGATGCGAACCTAAAGTCTCTCTGATGCTAAAGTCGTTGCAATTAGAATCAGTGAATGGAATTATCTCACTGAGGCAAATTTAAGGGGCTTTTGAGGATGACTTTGAGCCCAGCCCTATCCTTGGGTGGTTCTGTGGGGTCCCTACCAAACACGATGAGCCGAGTATGTGTATCGGTGGAGCCCAGTGGATTCTGAGCGGTGCAGCGATACATGGAGCCATTGAGCTCAGCAGGAACTCTCTCCAGCACCAGTTCCTTCCCGTCAAACTCAGCGCTGCCATCCAGGAGGCGGCTGCCCACTCTCGTCCACGTGAACATGGGTTCTGGGAAGACTTCATTCTGTGGGTCAGAGCAGGAAACAGTGGAGTCATCGGGGAGCACGCTGCCAACACAGGAAGGCCAGAGGCTTCCCAGGTCCTGATTTTCATCCAATAGGCTTCAGGTAGCACCTTAGAACCCCAGGAACAAGGCTGGGGGTGTAGCTGAGGTGGTAGCATGCTTGCCTCGCACACACAAAGCCCTGGGTTCCATCCCCAGCATCTGATAAACTGTCATGCCAATAATCCTAGCACAGAAGATGGGGCGGGAGGAGGGTTAGAAGATCAAGATCATCCTCAGCTAAATAGGGAAATTGAAAACAGCCTGTCCAATAGGAGACTAGGTGGGGAGGACTCTCAGGGGTTGGGGCTAGAGTAAACGTGAAGACTGAAGATTGATGTGAACTGCATTTGCTTGTGGGTATAGGAGAGTAAGCCAGGAATGCTGGTCCCCATTGGATGTCTCTACCCACCCTCCACTCCACTCAGCTATCCAGAGAGAGGCTGACCTGAAATCCGTGGACTAGAATCCTCACTGTGTCCCCAACCCGGGCTCTGCTGGGCGTCATCACGATTTTGGGTCCTTTGGGAGCAACTGTATCAAGAGAAAGAGGGGTGGTGGGTGGGTGTGCTCAGCATAGAGGGTGGAGTGGGCCAGGAAGCAGAGCAAGTTCCAGAGGTTGGTGTTCTAGACACTGGCTGCTTCTCAGGAGCTCCAAGGAGGCTCACTCATCCCCCTCCCCCCACCGTCACGGGTGCCTCTCTCCATATTTCCTACAGCCCTCTTTTGTGCCCCACCCCAACTGGGATCTGGGGATTCAGTGACACACAGGAACACATGGGTCCCTGAGTTAGTGGGTCTCACATGTCAGTGGGGGAGAAAGCTAACGACATCCATCCATCATTGTCCCCTCTGTCCAGCTGAGTTCTCGGAGGCCCAGGGAGTTCACTGTGATTTGCCAAAGGTCATCCAGTGAGGAAGAATCAGGACCTCCAGGATCCTGATCCAGAATCCTACTGCCAGGGGATTTCCCAGAATCTCTGGGCAGACTTTGTTCTCCCTGCCTCTGGTCCTGTCGGGCCCAGTCCAGTCTTCCTCAGCGGCTTTGTATGTGTTGAGGAGACAGGATGCCCTGGGTACCCCTCGCCTGTGGGAGGTCGACTGGCTGGGCTTCTCTTCTTTTCAGAGGGGGGGGGAGAACCGGGCCCACACATAATAAAGAGGCTTGTCCTAGGTCCCTGCAGAGTCAATTACACATGTTTCCTGACTCCCCACCCTCATTAATTCATTTGTTCACTCATTCAATAGTAATTACTGAGCTGGCCATATGTCAGGCTTTGGAGCAGGGCTAGGGACTAGTAAAGGGGACAATGATTAAAGTCAAGTGTCTGCAACTTATCCGTTAGCGGGGGAGATATTTAATTTGCAAACAGACTTGGCCAAACTATGACCTGTGGTGTGTGCAGGGTGCCAGCGGAGGTGGTACACAGCTTGTGTGTGTGTGTGTGTGGGGGGGGGTGCAGTAGTCACAGTGTCTCAGAAAATTGAAGTGAACGAGGAAGGTTCCAAGCAGAGGAAGCATTGAGGACATCCAGAGAGCTGGCGGGGCTGGGGACAGACTCCACAGAATTTCCAGGGCTGTCCCCACTTAGCTCACAATGGAAATCAGAGCAGCAGGCAGATGTGAGCAAGCTCCAGGCTCTGCCAATCTCGCTCTCAGAGAATAAGGCCAAGGAACCACTAATTAACCACAGGGAAGACATCTGAAGGACTGCCTGGGCAGAGGGAAGGGCCCGGCCTGCTGAGAGGGAGGGCAGCCTGGTGAGGGGAGGAGAGGATGCTTCCGCTGCTGCTGCGTCCACCTGCCAGCTGCATGGAAGCAGCACTGGCCGGGGACACTGGAGAAGTTCTAGTGTATTCTGGCAGATGGCAGACTTGGGGGTGGAAAGGCTCCGCCTCTGAGCCATCCCCCAAAACTTCACCTCTGAGCTATCAGCCATCCCTCTATGACTTTTGTCCGACGTCTTTCGATTTAATACTTCATGTTTTGTTTCTTTTCACCTTCCAGCCTTTAGAGATTGTCCTGCAAGCCCAGGAAGGCACAGAGGCTAAGGAACATTCTTGCCTCTTCCAGTTTCTCTTGGGTGCTGTGGAGGAGGTAGGTTTGCAGATGGGAAGCCCTGGGGATGGTATGACCCCGGGTGGTCTGTGCCACTTCCAGCTTCAACCAGCAGAGGGCGTGGAAGGGCCTCCATTGCAGGAGAAGGCAGGGCTTGGAGGTCATGTGTTTCAGAAGAGGCTCAGAGCTGAGGGCATCTAGCCTGCAGGTCACACAGCCTTCTCGGCCGCCCTGTGCTGTTTCTAGTGGCTCCTATGTGAAGTTGACCCCGAGGAGCACATAGAGTGGCCTAGGAGGGATCTGCTACACTCTTGTCCCTCTGAGCTCCCCTGAACAGGGATGCTTGTGGATATCTTGGAGTTCCCGCTCACCCCTGTCAGAGCTTCTGGGCGCCCCTTGCCAGCATCTTGCACCATCTCATCCCACCACCATCAGGAAGTCCATTTGCAGCTCCTGACAAGAAATGCCTGGTCCCCTGCCTGCTTTGAGAACACAACCCAGAGTGCCAAGCAGAGGTGTGTCAGCAGTTTTGGGATTCGCTTCTCTCACCCCGGCTAGAGAACAGAATGTGAGCCCAGGCCCTCTCGGGCTGTTGTGCGGAGTGCCAGCTCTGTCTGTCTGCTCACCTGTTCATCACCTGCCTAAGAGAAACTCTGAAAATGACAATGGGGAGAGGGATGAGGCCACAGAGTGAAATC
>NC_022016.1:44870215-44870460 GCF_000317375.1 Microtus ochrogaster | reverse complement strand
TCCATCTATCTACCCAAACATCTACCATCTAGCCAACAGTCTACCAAACCATCCACAATCTACCCAAACCATCCACCATCTACCCAACCATCCACAATCTACCCAAACCATCCACCATCTACCCAACCATCCACAATCTACCCAAACCATCCACCATCTATCTACCCAACCATCCACCATCTACCCAACTGTCTACCATCTAACCAACCATCTACCATCTACCCAACCATCTACAATCTACCCAA
>NC_022016.1:44864678-44870115 GCF_000317375.1 Microtus ochrogaster | reverse complement strand
AACCATCCACCATCTACCCAACCATCCACCATCTACCCAACCATCTACCTTGTACCCAACCATCTACAATCTACCTAACCATCCATCCATCTACCCAACCATCTACCATCTACTCAACCATCCCCCATCTACCCAATCATCTACATCTACCCAACCATCCCCCATCTACCCAAACATCATTAATTCATCCATCCATCTATATACATCTCATTCATTTATCCATCTATCCATCATATCTACCCATCTATGCATCCATCATCTACCCACTCAATCAACTACCCACCCATCCACTCACTCATCCATTATGCATCCATCCAACCTCTCTGACCATTTATCTATCCATCTAGCATATCCATCCATCTATCTATCCTTCCTCTCGTTCCTTCCTTCCTCTATGCCTGTTCATACATTCAGTCTAATCAATCCATCCAACCTTACAATCCATCCATTTACCCATCCACCTTCTCAATATATCCATCCATCCATCCATCCATCCATCCATCCATCCATCCATCCATCTTCCTAATCCATCCATCCATCTATCCATCTACTCAACCATCCCTCCATGTGCAATTGTTGGGTCTTAGGAGTGAGGTGTTTGTCATGTTTGAATATGATATTTGGATTTGAATATTTGTATTTTCTAAGGATCAGTACCATTTTATACTCCACAAATGATGCAGGAGTGTTCTGATGGTTCTGCAGCCTTATCAGCATTTGGTATTGGCAATTTTTAAAAGTTTACCCAAATCCAGTAACACATGCTATCTCGTTGAAGCTGTAGTCTCCATTTCCCTGATGAGTCAGTGTTTTAATATGTCTATAGGTGACTTTAAAAGCCAGATGTCATGGGCTGGGGATGTGGCTTAGTCAGTGGCCGAGCACATGCCTGGCACGTGTTAGGCCCTGGGTTTGATCTCCATTACTGAAAACAAATCCTGGTTCTCTCATGTACCTACTAGCACCTTTTGGTTTCATAAGATTTTCTCTTTTTATTGTTTCTAATTTTGTTTTGAGACATGACTTATGTAGCCCAGACTGACCTTAAGCTACTCACATAGCTAAGGATGACCTTGAACTTCTGATCCTCCTGCCGCACCTTCTAAACGCCAGGATAACGGGCAGGCACCACCATGCCTGGCTTAGGTTTTTGTTTTACGCATCCTGGGTACCAATGTTTCACAGAGGACTGAGAGAATTTCCCCTTGTTCTGCATTCTTTTGGGGATGTTTTCTTATGAGCCAAAGATTTGAATTTTGATTCAGTCCCATCAAACAATTTTCAATTTTTCCTCTAGTGTTTTTATTTTTATTTTTTTATGATTGCTTTAAGGGATGTTGGCTACCTCGGCTCCATAAAACATTTTTCTCCATTTTGTTCCAGAAGTTTCATGACACTGGCTTTTACACTGGAGTCTATCAATCATCCTCAGGTTAACCTGTGTGAGTGCCAGGCAGGGGCCAGGCCCGCCCCTCCCTTTCTCTTGTTCTCTTGTTCCAGGGCCACGTGCTAGAGAACTCGTCTTTACTGTCCGAACAGCCTCGGGGGTCTCCGTCAAAATCAATCGACTTTGCCCGCAGGTCTATTTCTGGGCTCTCTTCTCTGCATCAGCCTAGAGTCTACACTGGAGGGTCTGGGCAGCTCTTACCTAGGTTTTGAGCTGATTTGTTTTTTTTAACTAGATCAGTAGGGATGAAGAATAGTATAAGGCAAACAACCGAAATCAAAACAAAACAAAATCCAGAAGCAGAGAGACAGTTTGGAGGCTAGGCTGCAGTCCAGGGGTGGGTGGTTACCAGAAAAGGACGAACAGGGCAGGTCTGGGAAGCATTCTCAGGCCTCGTGGCCTGGCGGGTGGTGACCCGGACATGAGGAGACCGTGGGAAAATGAGTAGCCCTGACCAATGGGAAGAAAGTATTTTCATACTGAGATGGCTTTCAAGGCTTCTCACCAGAGAGTCACAAACCCAGGGAGAGGGCCTTGAAAGAGAAGCAGCCAACTGGGGGGGGCCAGGGAGACCCAAGCAGGCTTCCTGGAGGTATCCCTGGAAAGGGAATGCAGGTGAGAGCAAGCCCAACCATTAGTGGCCTGCTCTTCAAAGTCCCTGCTGGGTGTTGTTTGGATTCTGTGCCCCAATTACCGCTTTGTTCACTTCATAGCCTTTCTTAAGAGTATTCTCTTAAGAAATTCTGCCCTCATTCTGCCAGGCCACACTCATGACTCAGTGTGCCCTTGACCACAACCCTAGGTAGGTTACACTAAGGCAGTGATTAAGGAAATCGACTCTGGGGGTGTAATAAAGCCCCAGCTAACCCACCAAAGTCATGGAAAACCCAGGTCCATCAGCTAAAGGATAGGAGTAAGGACAGCGCCCTCAGTGGCCACCCAGAGTACTGCATGGATTCAAGCTGGGCTCCTAGTATGGGGTTCCACGGTGGTTGCGGACCTGTTTCAGGCCAGAAAACAGAGACCCAGGGCAGTCTAGGTACAAACAAAAGCTAGCCCAGGCTCTCCCATTCACCGCGGGAGTGAGTCCTGGATATCCTTTATGTCTAAGTCTTACCTAGCGTGACCTCCGCCTGCATGGGCATGGACAGCGCTGGGTGTTTGACCTCACAGCTGAAGAGGGCCTCATTGTCGATCTGCGGGTTGAGGGTCCAGGTGAGCAGGGCCCGCACCTCCACCGTGCCATCGCTGCCTGGGGTGCGGCTGTGGCGCAGGAAGTAGACGGGTTCTGCGCTGTGTACCCAACGGGGGAACTCGCGGCTCACTACTGTCTCTGGGATGTTTTCCGTGGTGGGCTGCACGAAAAGGCTGGGGTCCTGAGTGAGAGTGCGTGAGGGGCGCTCCGTGTAGGGACGTCCAGCCCGGTATTCAGTGTCTAGGAGGGACAGTGACTTTTGCATTTTGGTGTCGTCCACATCTCGATGCAGAAGACCGCGGAAGGGCCTGCTGTCCTGGAGGGGGCCGGAGCTGGCTGCCGGCAATTCTGACAGGGGTACTGCATCGATCAGCTCCCCATCCCGTTTGAAATAAACCTATAGTTGTAGGCAGGACAAGGGAAGGGATAATGAATTGATGGTTTCCTCTCCGAATGGACTCTCAGAAGAGCCCGGGCCTCCCATTCCCGTTCTTCACTCCGGTTCTTCTCCCTCACTCCCCTGGAGAGCTAAGGCATGATGGGAATACACACAGCCCTGGAGAGAGATGGCTCAGCCTAATACCATTACTGACAAGCTGGGGGGGGGGAGCCTTTTAGCCTCAGTTTCCCCACTTGTAAAGAGAAATAAGACGATTGACTCCAGGGAACAATTGGGGCCTTAAATGAAGTCACATGGGGAGGTTGGTTTTAGATGCCACTTAGCTACCACCTGGGCTCCAGCACGGTCTATGGCTTCCCCCGGGGGCATGAGGATGAGGAGGGAATGCGCAGTGAGGACGAATGAGCTATGAGACGGTGTGTGTGTGTGTGTGTGTGTGTGTGTGTGTGTGTGTGTGTGTGTTCTGCCTGCTCACGCACTTTGGCAACTTAAAACTGCTATGCTGCTATGCAGAAAGCAGGTACCTGTGTGGGAGAGCTAGGTGTGGGGGGGGTGAGGCGAGGAAGCCGTAGTCTCCCTTTCTCTGCTAATAGGGAATTCAAGTTTTGAGAGGCGGCATTTAATTTAATTTGCTGTCTTCTTATTTTGGTACATGCACCCAGAGGCCTTCGGGGATTGGGTGTATTTTTTAATAAATCATTATAAATAAATCGATAGGAGACAGGGAGAGAGAACAGGAGGCGCCATGCCACGATCAGGGACTCCAGGGACTCTGGGGGTGTGAGAGAAGCCTGGGGATGGGTAGGTGGGGGAGGGGCTGGGGAGGAGGTAGCGGTGCTTTGCGGGTGTGGAGGACCTGTCAGAGTTTAAAACCCCACTGAAAAAATCTGCACACAATGGTCCACTTTGGGGGTTTGGTTTTTTTTTTCCTTCCCCTTTCTTTGCTTTTCTTCTCGCTGTTTTTCTGAAAAGTGCTTCAAAAGTAGGTTTGTAATTTATATCAAAGAATTGCTTTCAAGTTCTGCTGCTCCAGACAGGAATGTCAGGGAATGAGGATCTCTCATTATAGACAGAGAGGGGGAAGAGAGAGAACGAGAAGGGAGGAGAGGCCAGGAAGAAGAGAGCGAGAGAGGGGGCGTTTGTTACTGTCTGAAGTGATAGCCAGGTGGTGAGGTGGGAAAGGGCTGCTCTCCCATAGCCCCAGGGCCAGGAAACCCTCCCCTCTGGTCATCCTTTTTCTAGAGGAAAGACCAGCCTTCCTGATTTGGGGGAGACTGGATATCCCTGTGGGTTCTGATGGGGAGACTTGGGGAGACTCGTGAACCGTGACTTCAGCCTTCAGTGGCTCTGAGGCCACCTTTGTCATCTGCTTGCTTGGGACTGCAGCGTGACTCTAAACCTGCCCACTGAGCTCTGGCCACGATGCCTCCATGACTCACTAGTGATCTCATGGCTATAACTCTGTGCCTCGGCACTCTTGGCCCCTGACCTCCATGTCTTAAACCCCATCCCCCGTGCCACATACCCTTACCCCAGACCCCTACGTCTCTGCACCCCTGACCTCTGACCTCCATGTCTTATATCACTGACCTCTGTGTCCTGTACCCACACCCCAGGCCCCCATGTCTCTGTACTCCTGATCCCTGCCCCTATCTGTACTCCTGCACCCTCCCCATGGAGCCTCTCTACACATAGCCACTCCCCTATCCTGCAGCTGGCTCTGGCGTCTCAGGTTCTGAGAGGGGCTAGTCAGATCCTTAGGTCCTACCCCTGGCCAGCACATGAGAAACGGTCATATTGGGAAGGAGGAGGTCACTTACCTCTCCACCTGCATTCTAACTGCAGGTCCTCATTGCTCCAGCCCTATCTGTTCCCCATCCCCACCCCATTAAATCCAAGGAACATGTGAATCTCACTGGGTAGAGGATTAGAGTGTTCTAAAATGCCCAGGGTAGAATTTCCTCCAAATGTAGCTCCAAGGCTCTGGGCAGGGTGCACAGAGATGCCCCAGTGACCTGTGAGGGTTTCATATCCCCACATTAGAAGTTGGTCACATGAGGTTTCTTTAAGTAAACTCCTTGGGCTTGTATCCAAACTAAGACGGGGAGGGGGAACGCCGCTTAGGATCGGTCCTGAGGATTGATTGGTGTGCCCACAAGCATGCTCAGACCAGGAGGAGTTCATGGGTGCTCACCCTTCTGCATGACTGAGAGCCCCACTCTGTCTTTTCTCCTGCCCCTTCTCTCTCTCTCCATTCCCCTTTCCTCTCTTCCTTTTGGGGGGCTTTCTAAACCCCATAGAGGTTTGGGAGGAGCGGTGGGTCAAGGTGAGAACATGAACTTGGAACCCATGTCTATGGAACTATCAGGGAGATTATGAAGAAGTTCCTTCCCCC
>NC_022016.1:44842811-44864218 GCF_000317375.1 Microtus ochrogaster | reverse complement strand
CCCTATGACCCCATTCATTGTTCCCCATCCCCCTATGACCCCATTCATTGTTTCCTATCCCCCTCAAAAATCTAGGGTACTCAGAGTGTACTGTGGTGATGGGCCCTCCTGGAAGACTCTTATTGTGAAGACCCAGAATTGCAGGATGGGGCAGAGGGAAAGAGAGAGGTGCTGAGCAGACCACTTCCTGTCTGTGTACAGAAGTGGTACTCTAAGAGGTCTCAGGGAGCAGGAGTCTTGGCAAACTGAGGACTTGGGCCCCAAGCACTTACCATGGGTGCTGGCTTCCCTCCTGACACGATGCAGACCAGAGTGAAGTTCTGGGCCTGGTACCGACTGAAGGGGGCAGGTGTGTCAGCAGCCACAACTTCGATGGAGGTGGGAGGAGCTTCCAAAGGGAAGAATAGGAGACTATGACTCAGTTGGGGGACTCGGAGTTCTGCTAGGCACCACAAAAGGGGCTGCTGAGGGGATGATACGGCAAGCGTGGCGACTCTTGCTGGGGACACAGAGCAGGGTCCTGCTTCATAGAACTTTAGGCCCAATGGAAGAAATACAGAGCCCTCAAGAGGTCATGAGGATTGACCCTAGACATGGCATCCTAGTACAGCAGGGGACCTACCCCAGTGAAGAGGTCCGGGAGTCACTGCCAGAGAAACCACACTGTCCTGTGATTCAAGGAAGCAACAGTTGGCAGGAAGACAGAAAGCACATGCAAAGGTCTAGTGGTGGACTGGAGTGGAGGGCCAGGTGAGTGACAGCTTGCTCATTGTCTGGCCTGGAACCAGCTCTAAACTGTGTAGAGGCCTATGGTATTTTAAGGAATTTGTAAACCAGCTGTTGAACTGTTACCAACTTGAAACAGGTCCCCGTGGGTATCATTTATTTATTTAGATTTTTCGAGACAGGGTTTCTCTGTGTAACAGTCCTGGCTGTCCTGGAATTCACTCTGTGGACCAGGCTGGCCTCGAACTCACAGGGATCTGCCTGCCTCTGCCTCCCAAATATTGGGATTGAAGGCGTGCGCCACCATCGCCCACTCCCTGTGGGTATCTTTATACCATGACGTCAGCAACTGATGTAGACTAAGGCCTCCATCCCTTCCTCCTCTGCTTCTAATCCCAGGAATCTAATGACCAGCTCACCCCAGGCTAAGAGTTCTTTCCTCTCTCGGCTGAGAGTAGTGGTGAGCCACTGAACGTTTGGAGAGCAGGGACACTGTAGCAACTTCATTTTGAAGAAATGGAAAGCACAGCAAGGGTTTCAGCTGAACAGGACAATGGCGTAGCCTCCATTCATGGGCTGGGAATGAGCTAAGCAAGTGATTGAGAGTCACCCCAAGTGGGGGGCCTTCTCTCTCCCTTCCTGGAACCCGGCTGAATGTGGCTAGCAGCCTCCTCACCTGCTCCCCTTCTTCTTGCCCACCTCCCAGTCCACCACCCTTATGTCTTGGCGACATTCCCACGCTGTGAGCCTCTGACTTCCGCTTTGCTACATGGGAACAGCGCTCAGTAGATGTGGTCCTGGGACTGAACTTGAGCTAGGGGAACAGCATGGCTCTATGCAGGGAATCCAGCCTTAAGATAGTTCTCCCTGTGATTTCCCTACCTCCTTGGCATCTACCGGAGGCATCATCTTTGAACTCTGCTTGGGGCCGACTGTCCATTCTTGCTTCCCTGGCTTTGGGCCTGTGCACATTGATTGGTGGGGCAGGGGCGGCATGCAGCATACAACGAGAGAGGCTGGAGACCTTGCCTTCCTGCAGGGGCTTTTCACCCCAGTTGAGTTTAATTAAGTTCAGCAAGCATTTCCTGACACCTGCCAGGTGTGGGGCTTGGTGCCAGGGGCCCATTGCCGGCATCCAGCCAGGAGGCAGACTGAGTGCAGAGAAGCCTATTGGTGGGTGAGGGTGGCAAGCATGGGGTTGCTCGGTTTCAGGGCCCAGTGAGATGGAGCCAGGTATGAAGCATCATTTCATTCAGGCAGCCACACATGCTGGGGGCGAGAGGAGGGAAGCGAGCGGGGAGCTTGCGAGAACAATAGATGGAGAATTGTAATTGAGTGGAAGAGGCTCCAAACAGATGGTAAGTGGGGTAGGAATTCGGGGAACGGAAACGCACACCAGAACACTTCAATTACCCAGAAGCTGCAAACTCCGCAGTGTAACTTTTACAGAACGGCACTGAAAACCCGCTCGTACAGCAAGAATCAGCGAGAGCCAGCTTCTGTGAGCCAACTCCTCAGCCTCACCGTTGGCCTGGGAGGTGGGTGTGCTATTCCCTTTCTACAGACAGGAAACCGCGAGATGTGTGGAGAGACCCCAGCTTATGTAGTCAGTGTGAGGTAGAGCCGAGATCGGAATGGTGGCAACCTGGCCCTGCAGCTTAGACCCTCTGATTGTTTTAGACAAGGTCTTCTTATGTAGCCTTGGCTGAGTGAGAACTGTCTATGAAGACCAGGTTAGCCTTGAATTCTTAGTGATCTACCTGCCTCTGCCTCTGTGTGCTGAGACTAAAAGTGAACACCATCAATGCCTGACCCGGAGTCCAGATTCTCAGGCAGCTAACCCAGCCTTCAAAGGGGCCGGCGTCTGCAGTACCTCTTTGCCCAAGTGCAAACTCCAGTTGCTGAGAGTTCTCATTCCCTGACTTTGCAGCATCTCCAGAGGCCTGGTGGTCCAGTTTCCTAGGGAGTTGCTTCTAGTTCTGTTGCCCCAAGGCCGAGGATTCTCCAGTCAGAGTTCAGTCTGAAACACTGTGCCCTGAGCTCACTGTCTGTGGTCCTTGTCACCTTTAGTGTTCCTCTGACATATCCTACCCCCTCTTCTTCCCGCACCTCCATCCGTACCTTCATCGGTCACCATCTCCATCTTTGGCCTCATTTCCATCACCACCCCTACCTCCACCGTTATCATCACCTCCGCCATCTTGGAATTTGGCCCCATTTCCATCACCACCCCTACCTCCACCGTTATCATCACCTCCGCCATCTTGGAATTTGGCCCCATTTCCATCACCACCCCTACCTCCACCGTTATCATCGCCTCCCAGCCTCGTTCTCATCTTCACCTACAAGATGTGCTGGTTAAAGTTCACCCTCCAGAATACTGCAGCACCAGAAAGGGAAGGTGGGCCCTCCAAAATCATCCCTTCCCCTGTGTCACTGGATCAGTTAATTCTCTGTTGCTGAGGTAAAACGCCATGACCAAGACCACTGATAAAAGAAAGTATTAACTGAGCTTATGGTTTTAGAGGGTTTGAGTCCATGAAGGCGGAGCAAAGGTGTGGCAGCAGGAACAGTGGAGAGCTCACATCTCAAACCCTAAGCTGGAGGCAGGGAGCGCACTGGGAATGGCAGGAGGCATTTGAAACCTCAAAGCCCACCCCCCAGTGACACACCTCCTCCAACAAAGCCACACCTCCTAATCCTTCCTGAACAGTTCCACTAACTGGGGACCAAGGATTCAAACATGGGTCAGTGATGGTCAGTCTCATTCACAGCACCACAGCCAACTTTGCTGAGGTCACACTGAGGAGACCATGCCTGACAGAACTGCTCAAGCAGTAAATGAGACAGTGACTATAGGGCTCCTGACACGTCCGCCTGTCATGTTAATGAGCGCTGCCGGCTCCGCTTCATTTTTGCCAGGCTTGTGAAGGAATCTGGAGCCTCCTGCACGCCAGCCAAGTGCTCTACCCCAGAGATACACACGCATCCCTGCCTTGTTAGAAAGAAGGGTGTTATGATGGGCTGTGGATTCCAGACCAGAACACTCAAGGCTGTGGGCTCCAAGAGCACTCAAGATTCAGAGACCAGCCATAATACCTGTCAGCTGTGTGACCTTGGGCAGGAGATCTAAACTCTCTCCCTGTGTTTGCTTACCTGCAAAATGAAAGGAGCCTTGTGGAAATTCAATAAATAGAACATGCAAAAATACTTTGGAAGTGTCCCCAATAATAGCAATAACTGCCCTTGCTGGCAGCCCATCCCCCTGCTAATTTTCTTTGTTTTAGGCTGGAATGGTCTCTGCTTGTATGTAGTTTAGCAAGGAGACCATGAAGTGCTTGATGTGTGCACGCTTGACCACAGCAGGTACCCAAACCCTGTAGCATTCAAGCACCCCAAATGGTGCGTGTTCAAGCTCCAAGTGCTGGAAGTGTAAAGAGCAAACCAAATTTCAAAGGCCTAAGCTTTAAAAACACATTGCAAGGTGGTTGGGGAGAGGCACACACACTCACGCACACATACAGAGGCACGCACACACTCATGCACACACACAGATGCATACACACTCATGCACACACTCACACAATATACTCATGCACATGCACAGATACACACAGCAGCGCACACACATACACACTCATGAACACACACCCATACTCATTCACACACAGATGTACACAGAATCATGCACACACACAGAGGCAGACACACTCATGAACTCACACACATACATATACTCATGCACACACACAGTGGCACACACACTCATGAACACACGCACACGCTTATGCACATACACAAATGCACACACACTCCTATAGACACAGATACATCTTGTTCTAGAGCCCTGCATCTGATCCATGCAGAGCATGGGAGCTGTGCTCCATCCCTTTCCCCCTCCCCCACCAGCATTTCTGAGCATGTGTGAACAGATAGTCGAGCTCATAAGACCACAACGGTTATATGGATGATGACACACAGGAGCTGCCAGCATCAGTGGACACTTGCCCACCAGCATCTCCCGGGCACCGTGCCCTGGGAGAATGTCACTCTACATTATGCCCCCTGTCGCCCCTTGGAAGGCTGAGTGCAGCCAGAAAGCTGTCTCCACTCTGTCACTGTGTCCCTTCTCCTTCCCTTCCCTTCTCTCCCCTTGACTAGGCCCAGCCCTCTGTCCTAGACAGACCCCTGCTTCCTAGGCTCATTGCCAGTGCCCTTTCACCCTTGACCTCCCTCAATAAATTCCCATCCCAAGCTCCGTCCTCACTTCTTTCCCTGTCTCCATGCATCTTCGTCCTCACCTCCATCTTAACTCCCTCTCTGCTTCCATCTGAATTTCCATCCACCCACAGGCCCAGCCCTGGCCCCACCTCTGCCTTCAACTTTGTTTCTGTCTGATCTCTGCCTCCATCTACCTCTCTCTTTCCATCTCCACTTCTGCCTCCACCTCCATCCTTCTCCCTCCCCCATCCCTCCTCCATCCCCTCTTTGACCTCCACCTCCACTTCTCTCTCCATCTTCACCTCCACATCTTTTACAGACAGAGTCTCATGTAACTGAGGCACTCCTTGAACTTGGTATGTAGTAGATAATGACCTGATCCTCTTGCTCCTACCTCTTGAGTGCTGGTATTGGAAGTGAGCTAATGCCAGGTTTGTATGACCCTGGGATCCAATTTAGGACTCCATGTATGCTAGGTAAGCACTCTATAAACTGAGCTACAGTCCTAAGTCTCCACCCCCCCCCCTTTTCTGAGACAGAGTTTCATTATGTAGCTGGCTTAAAATTACTATGCAGACTGGGCTGGCCTTGAACTCGTAGAAATCCCTCTGCCTCTGCCTCTGCCTCCTGAGTTCTGGGACTAAAGGTTTGTGCCACCATATCCAGTTCCCATCTCTAGCTTTAGCTCAATTTCCATCTCTACCACTGTTCTCACCTTCTTCCTATCCCTGCCTTCTTTATCCTCCCACCCCATTCCAGAATCCAGCCCCATCTCCAGCTTCATTTCCTTTTCCGATAGGCCTCTATCAAGGTCAAAACCAAACAGCCTTTTATGTGTCCTGGGCCTGAGATCTAGTCTCCATTCATCCAAAGACAGCAAGCCACTGGAGAGCACAGCTGTAAAGTTCATGGAACCCCCTGGATAAGAATAACCGGTTCAATGACAGGCTCAGAGTGAGCAGTCTATGGGGGCACCTGGCCGTGTCCAGCTGTACCCAGGCGATGACTAATGGAGAAGAATTGTCAGTGGAGAGCCTGCTTCATGCTTCTTTCCACTCCTCTGCGACCTCCACTGGACAGTGGTGTCCAGCGCCCCCGGCAGCTCTTTGGGGACATCTGTCAGAGGCACAGCCGTGTATAAGCAAACCCTCTGTATTTATGTGCCCTGCTCGGAAACTCCCCAGATTCCATGACCGCACCCCACAACCACCCAGCCAGCGTGTTTTCTGGCTTATTTCTCACTTTGTCTTAAAAGGCATTAAGATGAAGGCTCTGCTTCTGGAACTTTCCTCGGTTAATTCTGTGTGCAACTGTCAAGGCACAGCAGCTTCCAACCAGACACTGACACACAGTCCCGCTAGCCTCCATCACCCCGTGCCACGGCCACGGAGGGAGGCAGGAGGCGAAGTTATTTTAGACTCAGCAATTCATATAGATGGAGTATGGTGATGCTCGGTGATCCATTTTATGAAATTAATCCTGAAATATGGCCTGTCTGTATCTTGCAAGCAGAAGTTTGTTTCGGGCTCCGTAACTCACTTCCGAGCTTGGGCAGCCGCTCGCTAGCTCTGTAAATTATCTCTCGGTCTTTGCAAGGGGACATGGTGAAGAAACACCAGCAATACGGACAGGGAACCTTCCCAAGGTGTGTTCACCTGTCTCCCCACCCCACCAGGCCACCTTCATGGAATAGTATATTATTTGTATTTTGATAAATAAATCTTGCTTGAAGACCAGAGGCAAAGCGAAAGTCACTAGAGGTCAGGCAATGGTGACACACACCTTTAATTCCAGGATTTGGGAGACAAAGTCAGATGGATCTCTGTGAGTTCAAGTTCACCCTGGGCTATACAAGATCGATGCAGAAACAAATCCAGGGGTGGTGGCTCACACCTTTAATCCAGTCCTAGGGAGTCACACGCCTTTAATCCCATCACTAGAGGGAATATAAAATGGGAGAAGAGAGAGGCTTGGTCTGCTTAGTCTACACTCGCCCAGCCTTGGTAAAAGTAAGACTTCTCTAGTGGCTGACTGTTTTGCTTTTCTGGTTGAACCCCAATTTCTGTCTCTGGGTTTTTATTATTCGTTCTACACCCTCCCTGTCCTGAGGTACCCACTTTAACAAAAGCAGAGCAGAGCTCCATCCCCAGACTGGGTATCAATATCCTTGGAGCTTTGAACCAATCAGCTGCCACCCCCTCTAGCGTCAGCCTTCCTGTCTGTGCAATGGATTGGTTCTGACACATTTGTCAACATCCCAGCTCCCGAGTTTTTTGAGGGAAGCAGAAGAAAAATGGATTTTATCTTATGAGAATGTGGGATGCTGAGCTGGCAGAAAGGTTGTTTTTGTCCATGTCTCCTCTTCCTGCAGCCCTTCCTCTTGACTCTCAGGAACACTACTGTCTTCAGGGAGGGACCCTCCCGCCTGCCCTCCAGGTACCACTCTTTGAAGGTGCTGAGCCTGCTCCAGTCCTGAGAGTCATTTATCACAGGGAGGGCATCAATTAGATTTGGGGGAGGGGCGCGAAGAAGGAACAGACAAGTTCAAAATTATATTATTTGCAAAAAATCCATTCTTCCTCTCAGCATGCCTGCTCTATCGACTGCCTTCCTTTTCCATCAGCGCCCAGCCATTACGCTGTATTTCAGACACCAGAAAACTAGCCTCTAACATAAGTGTCCATGAATATAAATGTCCCGTGTTGTCCACCTTCATTTCTTTCTTTGATTTCTTTATCTTGTGTCTCTGCTCCTCTTCTGTTCTCTCTGGTCTCTTTTTACTTCACAATGTCACCCAGCACAGCGGTTCCTCCAGGAAGTCCTCCCAGCTGCAGCTTCTAGAGCAGCCCAGCCCAGTCTCCCTACCTCACCTGGGCCTGGATCCCTTCCCCTTCTGACTCCGTCTCATCTCGCAAGGCTGGCCTCAGGTGTGGCCTCCTCAGACAGCCCTCCAAACCTGGCAAGGCCTTTATGATGGATGCCCGGAGCTGGTCAACCTCAGGCTGCTTGTCACAGAAGCTCAAATCCCATTCCTGTTGGTGTCTGTCACTTCTATGAGCACAGAGGACACCAGCTAGGCTGTGACAGGGATCCATCCCAGAAGACCCTGAGAGTGTCCTGGGCCAGTCCGTCTTCATCTCCAGCCTTCTCCATCATGTACCCACCCTGTCGCCATGCTCCAAACACACTGAGCTTGCCCTGTTCCTTTCTTCCCTCCCTCCCCTCCTTCCTTTCCCAAGCACCCAGAGAGAAGGACTCTTGCCTCCTTACACCACACAGGATCACTCCAGAAATGTTTGTACCATGGGTAAATGGGGGAGGGGTCCAGATGCCACACCCTCCAGTCCCTGCCCCATCTAAAAGGGTGGAACTTTACCGCCTACTCTTTCCCGGTGAAGGTTCCCAGTAGAAGTGGATCCTGCCAGTGGAGAAATAGGAGAGGGAGGGAAGGGCTCAAGTCTGCAGTTTAGGGAAAAATTAAATATCGAGCTGAATAGTCACAGTTCCATGGAGGAGCAAACACAGAGCAAGTCCCCACACGGGGCCATGATCGGTGACAGGAGAGCGACTGTGCCCACATGGACCACAGATGCAGAGCTGAACCCCCCTCCCCTTAGCTGTGGAATTCCTGGGCTGAAGCAATGGTCAGATGAGGGCTTTTTCATCTCAGGTCATTGCCAGTATGGACACCAGCTATCCTGGGGTTCTTACTCTGAGATGGGGACCCCTCTGGGCTTAAGCAGGAGCCCAACCACGTAAAGTGTCATCTGCTCTCCTGGCCTGCTACCCAGCCACACAGTTCTCCCTGCCAAGACCGCAGCCTCCCACCTGGGGTTCCTGAGCCCTGTGCATCTAGGCAGAGGAGAGCCGAGGGTTTGCACTGACAAATCTCAGCTAATGGGACAGTGGTGCTCCCGCTCCCGAGTGGGCTTCCTGGAGGCCAGCAGCCCAGCCTGCTGATGGGCATGGAGGAAATTCTTCAGTAGGGTTATATGGGCACTGTCTCTGGGAGCAAGCTGAGCACCACAAGATGGAGATGGATGGTCCCTAGCTTAGGGTTCCAGCCAGGAGAGCAGTTCACAGTCAGTAGAGTCCACGCTCAGTGGAATTTGGGTTCTGATCTTGCCCAGGGCTAGGAATCTTCAGGGTGTCTCTCCCCACTGGACCACTCTCGGGAGGGAAAGGATGAGCATCCATGCATGGCTGCTCGGTGGGCACACATGGACTTTGGCTGCTTTTGCTCTTTTGTTATTGCTCTTAACCACGGAGCCGGAGCCATCTCTCCAGCCTTATTTATTATTGCACTGGAAACAAAGCTGCCGGTGGGAGGTCAAGGGCTAAAGTCTGTGGGGGCTTTGACTCTGATCTCTAGATGGCTTCCCTTTCCCTGGCCTCAGCTTCCCCATCTAACCAGTGCCACAGCAGACAATGGTTGAGGGGTCAGGTACACTTCCACTTTCCACCCGTTCAGCCCTCTGGACACCCCCAGTCTCCCGGAAAGAACCATGGTGGGTCGTCAGCCTGCGCCTGACCCCAAACACCAGCAAAGAGCCTTCCTTCCTGGGCAAGGTGGATTTTCTGGGAGGCTTGAGTCCGCTGCCTTTCTCATCCTGTGAGCATTTTAGGATTGACTTTTAAGTTGGAGACAAATAAGATACCTGTTTTATTAATGCAGTTTTCAGGAGGAGCTGCAGGGTGCGTATCCGGTGGGAAGGGTCTCCCACATTTCCTCTCTGACAGTTCATAAGAAAGTTCAATCAGGGTCGGGGAGCTTTAGTGGTTAGAATGGTTGCCACGCAAACATGAGGACTCTCGCTGGGTTCCCCAGAATCCATGTAAATGCCAGGTGGGTGTGGCGGTTTGCCTGCAATTCCAGCCTCAGAAGGCAGAGTCACAGGATCTCCAAAGCAAGTTGTGGTGAGACTTGCTATATCAGTGAGCTCTGGGTTTGATTGAGAGACCCTGCCTCAGTGAATGAGGTGGAAGAGCATTTGAGGATGATTCCTGACATCAACCATGGGGCTCCATGTGCACACGCACACATGTATGTGCCCACACACAGGCAAATATACACACACATGTGCATACTCCCCCCCCCCACACACACCAACACACACAGTGGAAAAGGGGGGACATTAAACCATTGTCAGCATTCAGGCATTATGCTGGCCTGCCCTTGGGGACCTAGAAGACTAGGTCACCAACCACAATGCGTATGCTTGCTAACATTTCAGGCATCACACTAGCCAGCCCCCAGGGTCCTCAGATGTAGCCGCTAAAAGCATCGCATGCACACATGCGTTACCAGCATTCAGGCAGATACCTGGCCAGCCCAGGGTTCTAGGGCTGTTATGTCTCTATGTAGTCTATGTGCATGGGCTAAGACCCGTTTTAAAAGCGAGCTCTGGGGGCGGGAGAGATGGCTCAGCGGTTAAGAGCATTGCCTGCTCTTCCAAAGGTCCTGAGTTCAATTCCCAGCAACCACATGGTGGCTCACAACCACCTGTAATGAGGTCTGGTGCCCTCTTCTGGCCTTCAGGCATGCACGCAGGAAGAATATTGTATACATAATAAATAAATAAATAATTTTTAAAAAAGGCGAGCTCTGCCTGTTCCCCATTCTCTTTCGTGGTACAGGTCTTTGTACCTCTCTCTTCCAATCCCACACTCCCCCCTTCTCCCTTAATAAATCTCCCATGTGAGAGTTCTCTTGTATGATATGATGTTCCTTTTCCGTTTTAAAACGTTTAACAACCATGAATACACAGGCGCCTGTCACTCAGCATCAACCCTGAACATTCCATTGCTAACTCTCTCTCTTGGATCTGTGGAAGAACTGAATGAAACTTTATTCTAGAAGGCGCCCAACTACAGACGAGGAGGAGGGGCTTGGCTGGAGCCCCAGCAGTTCAGGGTCTCTGTATGCCTTCATAGCTTTCCTGGTCCTCCTAATCCTTTCAAACAGTGCCACTCCTAAGTGACTAAGGATTCACATCTATGAGCCTATGGGGCCGTTCTCATTCAAACTACCGCGAGAGGGGAACACCCCTGTATGCTATAGCATAGGGAGGGAGCGTGCTCAGTTCTGGGGCCTCAGTCACCTGATTCACCTCTGACCTAGGAATCTGGCTCTTCGCAGTCATGTGACACTCAGTAGTTAGATGGCATTGGCTGGTCGCTTATCCTTGCTGAGCTTCAGTTTCCTCTTCTGCAGAATGGGACCATCATAGTAGGGACTCCACAGGGGGTCCTGCTGAGCACTATATGAAGTATTGAGACCCTTGCCTGGCACCTGCCAAGGGCGTGGCTAGTACCACTGGCACCTCTGATCGCCCCTTCCCACGTTCCAGCATAGAGGGGCGTTCCTTGCTTGTGGTGGTTTGAATAAGAATGGTCCCCTCATATATTGGAATTCTTAGTCACCAGCGAGGGGGACGATCTGAAAGGATTAGAAGAATTAGGAGGTGTGGCCTTGTTGGAAGAAGGGTGTCACTGGGACTGGACTTTGGGGTTTTGAAAGACCACACCAGGCCCAGACCCTCTCCCTCTGCCTACAGACCATAACGTAGCTCTCAGCTACTGCGCCAGGGCTTGCCTGCATGCCACCATGTGCTCCGCCACGATGATAAGGGACTAAACTTCTGAAACCAAGCGAGCCCCAGTTAAGAGCTGCCTGTCATGGTGTTTCTTCCCAGCAAAAGGAGGCTCCACACTGCCCTTCCCCTCATCCATCTGGCACCAAAGGATGCTTCTGCTGGCTAGAGCCAGCACCCCCCGGGAAGCAACTCCTGCTGGGATGCCCACACCCTTCAGCTTCCTCCATCACACCCATTCCCAGTCTTCCAAGAACCTGTGTTCCTGCCTGACTTCCTACCAGTCAAGGACTCCTGGAGGAAGTAACTGGGCCTTCCAGCCCTGTGTCAGTCCTGGAGCTTGGAGGTCAGGTCCCGGATGCACACGGCAGCCCATGGAACCTTTGGGCCTCAGTTTTATTTTTTGTAAAATGGGAATAATCGTACTTGTCTCTTCATATCAGCCTCTGTGAGATAATCCCTGAAGAACTCTGCACAATGCCCTGCTCACCACGAGCCTGTCAGCCGAGGCTTTAGTGACTGAGGGTGAATGAAGGAACCATGCCTCCTCCTTCGCAGATGGGGGAAACCAAGTCCATGGAATCCACTGTGGTCAGATTAGCAGCCAGGACTATAAAGCTCAGGGCAGAGCCCACTTGCAGCATGAGCTTGGTCTCAGCTTCCCCTTCAACACACAGTGCCCGGATTGTGCTTCCCCAGCCCTCCTCTCCTCAGGGCTGCAGCTGGTTCCCACACTGCCAGCTTCCCACTGCTCCAGCTCCAGACTCTCCTGTTCCTCAGACAGCTTAGGAAGACAGAACCCCAGCCCTCTGCTCTCTTTACAACTCTGGGCCTGAGGCAAGGAGGCTCCAACATCACATATCACTGGTAATTAAGGGTCCTGTCCCAGGGACGGGAGTTTACCTTCTGCCAGAGACACTAAATCCTGCTCCCAGTGGTGTGGGGAATAAAGCATTGCGCTGACCTAACACTTGTCAGGGCTTAACAGTGCTCCTGCAGACATGCTTGGATGGGGATGGGAAGGCAGAGCAATGTGCCTCTGCAAACAGACAGGCACTATGGGTGGCAAGATGCGGACGGTCCAGAAAGTCAGGGGAACTTGGATACTGCAGCCACCCGTGCGGACAGTTCAAAGGAGATGAGCTTTCTTTGACTCCAGAAGGCAGGAGGGGCAACTCAGTGAAAGGCCATACGGAAGCTTCTGGAGTTATTGGGCTCGCAAGCAAACTCTGCCACTGACTCACTGTGTGACCTTGGTCATGATATATAATCTTTCTGGGCCTCAGCTTCCACAGCGGCTGAAGTGCCGAAGGCCTGTGCCCCAAGGGTTGTGAGTTACTACATTTAAAGTGCTTGGGGCAAAGTCTGCCACTGATAACCACACTTACTTGTCTGCTCTCTATTGACCCAATTGGCCCTCCGTAGGGAGACTAGGACTCAGCCCTTCAGTGTAGCAGGAGCCCAGGAGGTCTGGTAGTAGGAATGTAATTGCCCCCCATAAGCTCATAGGGAAGTGGAACTGTGAGGGGGCGTGGCCTTGTTGGAGGAGGTGTGGCCTTGGAGGAAGTGTGTCACTGCAAGGGCAGGTTTTCAGGTCTTCTATCCTCAAGATATGTCCAGTATCTCAGTTCACTTCTGTTGCCTGCATATCAAGATGTAAAACTCCCAGCTCCTTCTCCAGCACTATGTCTGCCTGCGTGCCATCATGTCCCACCACGATGATAATAGATTGCATCTCTGAACTGTAAGTCACCCCAACTAAATGTTTTCTAAGAGTTGCTGTGGTTGTGGTGTCTCTTTACAGCAATAGAAGCCCTAAGACAGGGGGAGCTTGTAAAGGTGGTTTGAATTAAAAGGAGAGCTTGTGAGACGAGTGGACACATGGCTTGTTCTCTTTTCCGTGGGTGCTGAGCTCCTCGGGGAGCAGAGGGTGCTCTGAGCTCTGTGGTTCCAGGGGGTCTACACGCACAGAGGGGTGTGCTATTTGATCAAGCTGTCTGTTCTTCCACTCACAGTCATGGAGACAGTGAATGCAAACCACGCCCAGTGTGGGCTTTGACAGCCACGTCCCCATTTGCGGCTTAAGCCTCAAGTCCCCTTTGGAGAAAGAATGGCATCAGAGTGTGACCGAGTGCCAGCTTGGTATTCTGAACTGACTCAGTTTCCCCTGGACCCTCACCTGTTGTCTCCCAGTTTGCTGGAGTACCAGCTGACAGTGTGCCTAGGCATTTCATGCTGTTCATATTGAGAAGAGGCTTGGTGTCTGGTGTGGATGACTTTCCACCCGGTGGCCATCTGGCTATCCTGCTGCCCCCCTGGCGGAATATCTGCTGTCCCACTTCCCTTGAAAGGGCCTCGGGAGGATGAGCTGGATGGCTGAGGGGATGAATGTGCTGGGTCTATGTGAGGTACCCAGTGGGCTGCTGCCAAGGGCACCCCAGCTTGGCAGAGCTGTGTTCTAAGAGGGTGAGTATGGATTCGGAGATCCTGTGCAGGAGGCAGGCAGCAGGCTCAGACCTTGGGGGCTGAGGCTGGGAGGTGACTGTCCTTGCTAGATGACTCGGTTCACTCCGAAGTGCTCCTCTGAGCTCAGCCCCATCTGTCTGCCTATTCCACACTGCTGCTCAGCCGGTGGCTTTGGTGACTGAGAGGCCCATGGGCAGGCACGTGGGTGGAGGGGACATCAGTCCTTCTCTAGACCCCCCAGCTGGTTCCAGGCCCTCAAGACAGCAGTGACGTGCTCTAGACATATTTGTATCCAGCTTGCGGGACCTTGGTCCATCCTGCTTGAGTACTCTGGCCTCCATCCCTTATTCTGGACCCTCATAGCAGCCAAATCAAGCAGCTATCTCAGGCCCTGCTCTGCCCATCTTAGAAGATCTATCCGGTCAACAGGAAGAAGGACTGGGGAAGTGCCTGGGGTTTTCAGTTTCCAATTCATATCCCTGAAGCTGAGGCCCAGAAAGATTATATGACTGAGGTCTCATAGTTGTCCTGGTGCCTTCTCAGAGAAGCATCTCAATCCTGTGCTAGGTCTCTCTAGACATCTCCCGCCTGTCCCCTCTCTCCAGTTGGTCCCCGTGCCTGAGGGCTGCTGTGCAGAATGTTCCTTCATGCCCAGATGCTTTACTTACTGATCAGTCCTGGGTCTGGCTTGTGCGGTCTCAACCTTTCTATGACTGCTCTGCCCCACCACAATAGCAGTGTATGGTGTGTGAGCAGAATGCTTCAAGCAGGCTGAGTGCTTCCTGTCCACTCACGGCCACCATGATGCCTGCGCCTGTAGCAGCCCCATGGGAGAGGAGACCTGGAAGAAGACCCACTCAGAGAGGAAGTAACAGGGCGTCTGGGCGGGTGCTGGCTCCATGTGCTTCCATCTCTTAGCAGCCAACACACTGGAACACCCTGGGAGGGGACGGAGTTGCCACCATCCTGCTGAGACATCTGCCCCCAGCTGTTATCATTTCTTGCAGCTGTCACTTGCTCTGCTGAAGCTGGTGCTAACAGGGGAGAGTGCTGGTCAAGGCGGCTGAAGGAGAAACACCTTCATTGTGAGCCTGGGCCACAGTGAAAGCAGAGAGGTCACAGATCTGGCCTCACCAGGGCTCCAGGGGTTTCTGAGGCAGGAGGTAAGAGTTGGGGTTCACAGCCTGGCTTCCCAGTGCCTCTTGGTTCTGAGTTCTCCCCAGTTCTCTGCAGTTTTGGGCTGGATTCCAAACTGCCACCTCTTCCTCCACCCAGCCTTGGCTCCTTGGGTCTGTACTTTAGAGATTGCTTAGGGCTGGTTTACTGTAATTAGTGTGTGCCCAGTGGGTGGCTCATCCCTTCAGGCTCCCAGACAGGGACTGGAGCCCATCATTTGCCTCCCAGCAGGCATCCTGGGATGTGTGGTCCTGCTGCTGTGAGTCCTGCCTCTCAGCAGCCCCTGCCAGGAACCTCAGAGCAGTGGCCACCCAGTGGTGGACTCCTAAACCCCCTCTCCTGCCCCATCAGATTCACACATTTGAACGCTAGGTCCCCAGTTGGTGGAACTGTTTGGGAAGGATTCGGAGGTGCTGTTGGAGGAGGTGCCACTGGAGGCTGCCTGTGAGGTTTCAAAAGACTCAGCGCCATTCCCAGTGTCTCGTTCTCCCTGTCTCAAGGCTGCATCTCAGGAGATGAGCTTCCAGCGATGGCCTCATTTCCGCGCCTGCCTGTTCCCTGCCATAGTCCCCACCATGATGGCCATGGACTGACTCTGAAAACGCAAGCCCAATTACCTCTCTCCTCTGCAAGTTGCCTTGGTCATGGTGTTTTACCACAGCAGCAGAGTAATAAACCAGACAAGAGGGAATTCTTCCGGCAGCACTGTGTTCTAGACACCTCTAAGTAACCCGTTTTGGGAATTCGCCTTTCTCCTCTGGGCTGATTCAACAAAAAGCCTGTGCTCCGGCCAGACCTCAGGGAGGCAGGTTGGCCTCCACCCATCCTTAGGAACTCCTGGTTTCTTTCTTCTGGAAGGCTCCATCTACCCAGGGCAAGCTTCTTTCTATGGGGAAGCTGGAGGAACTGGCCACTGGGGAGCATCCGTGAACCCAATGCCAAAGTCACATGACTGCTGAGCCAATCCCACGCACATGTGCATCAGGGCCAACACAGAACTGTGAGACAGAATGCAGAGTTCTAGGAGCTAAGGGCTGGGTGGGGTGGAGAGGGGATTGGCTCTGTGGGTAAGAATGCTTGAATTCGGATTTCAACGTTCCCATAAAGTCAGGTCTGGGGCTGGAGAGACGGCTTAACACTTAAGAGCTTACTGCTCTTGCAAAAGACCTATCTACATTTAATTAAATCTCCAATGACCACATCAGGTGGCTCACAATTGCCTACAACTGCAGCTCCAGGGGGATCAGGTGTTCTTTGGACTCTGTGGATACCTGCTTGCAGGTGGTGCACATAAGCTCACGTAGCAGATATTAATTAAGTAAGCAAACTTAAAAAAAATTCAGGCATATGAGAAACATTTTTTTTGGTGTGTGTGTCAAATGTGGCTTGCCCACCAAGAGACAATATTTCATAAACCTCCTATATTTTGCTCAAGTCCTGGACATTTCTGAGACTTGATTCTGACACACCCTTCCCCTTCCTTTGTCAGATGGTGAGGTACAGTCCTCACCAGTGGGGTGAAGTACAGTGACCACCACCAGAGTAAGAATGAAAACTAAGAGGCCTTCCTACCCTGGAGCGGGCTTGCCAGCTGGATTCAATGGGATGGATAGGTGCTACAGGAATTTTCTGAGAAATCTGCACCCCCTCCCTCTCACCACCAATAAAATAACTCAGTATGCGCTGTCTGCTCAATGAAAGAGCTAAAGTCATAAAAACTGTTAGAAGAAAACTATGTGGTAACTTGTGCCTGGCATCAGTGAACGGCTCCCTAACTGAGGCGCTAACGTCAAGGCAGTAAAAGAAAAGCAGATCAAACAGAATGCGGGAATCAAAGCCTTTTGTTCTGCAGAGGTCACCCTCCTGAAAGTGAAACCCGTGGAAAGGGAAAGGGATATGCAGATCAGAGAGCTGATAAGGGACTTGCATCAAGGAGATCAAGGACCACAACATAGGAGCAAAGGGTGTGAACTGGAGGGTCCCAGGGGAGGTACTGACTAAGTGGCCTAGAGCCTCCTGCCTGGGGCACAGTTCAAACCCACAAAGAGATGCCACCTCCCCCCACCTGGATGGCTGCCTGGACTAAAAAGACCTCTGGCTTTTAGTAACAAGTACTGGCAAGAACTTGGAGGAGCTGGGTCCTTCATACACTGCTGGGAAGCATAAAACGGGCATGTTGGAGTCTCACAAAATCCCAGTGCTTGGGAGGCTGAAGCAGGAGGATTGCTGCGAGTTAAGGTAACCTGGGTTACAGAGTGAGACCTTGTCTCAAAAACACTAATGAAACAACAAAAAAAGTGAAACAATAACAAAAAAGCGAAACAATAGCAAAGAAACAAAAAACAAAACCCTCCACCCCAATCCCCCCTCCCCAAACTATACAGCATCCGTGAAAGCATTCTACAATTCCCTTAAAAGGCTGAGTCCATTCACCGTTTCACTCAGCAATACGCTCCCAGAGGAGAAGGCAGAAACTACAGTCATTCAAGAACTTGTTCACGGGTAGTCACAGCAGCACAATTCAAGAGCGCCACAAGGTGGGAACAACCCAATGCCTTTCCAGACAAAAGATCCATGAATAAGGGAATCCATACAGTGGGCTACTGCTTAATACTAATATACAATGAAGTGTTGATGCATGGTAAACCATGAATGGACTGTGAGAACATTCACGAAAGAAGCCGGTCACAAAAGCTCCATATATTTTATATGATTCTGGTTGTTTGACATACTCAGAGTAAGGAATGCTGGGGGGAAGTTGGATGTGCGACTTATGCCCACAAGGTTTCTTTGGAGAATGATGGGAACATTCTAGAAGTGACTACGGTGGTGGCTGCGGGCCCTGGATGTAAATGGGACCCCCTACATGAATGGTTATGTGGAGTCATCGCTCAATAGAACCATTGCATGAAACGGTAAGGAGGGTGGGGGTGGGGGTGAGCGCCAGCCACAATGAGAGCTGCACAGAACACTCTGGAAGACAAACATTCCAGGTATGGAAAGCATTGCACTTTGGCCTGGGGGTCCAAAGGGTCACTCCACCTGCCATCCTCATTGGAAGGGGGGGATCCCTGAGAAGAGGATTGCTCACGCTTGCTCGTGCCAGTGCCTCATGTCACCCAGGCTGGCCTCCATCCCGCTATGTTATGGTTGTAGTCTATATAACACAGACTATAACTATATAGCTATAGGTGAGGGTGGCCTTGAACTCCTCGGACTCCTGAGTGCTGGGAATATAAGAGCACTCCCACATCCAGTTTGTGTGGTGCTGGGGATGGAACCCAGTGCTTCGTCCTTGTTAGGCTAACGCTCTCCCCACTCCAGTTCCCCGAGAGGAGTCCTCTTGATAACCCACCAAGGCCTGTTTGTTTGAGTTCCCACTGCTTGGTAAGCTGTGGATGGTGTGGTTATTTGCGTGGGAATGCCCTCCATAGGCTCTAGATTTGAATTCTTGGTCACCAGAGTGACACTATTTGAAAAGATTAGGAGGTATAGCCTTGTTGGAAGAAGTGTGTCCCTGGGAGTGGGCTTTGAGGTTTCAATAGTCCAAGCCAGGCCCAGCGGCTCTCTCTTCCTGCTGCCTGTGGATCCAGATATAGAACTCTCAACTACTTCTCCAGCACCATGTCTGCCTGCACAGGGTCATGCCCCCCTGCCAGGATGACAATGGACTAAGCCTCTGAACTATAGCCAGCCCCAGTTAAACGCTTTGCTTTGTAAGAGTTGCTGTGGTCATGGTGTCTCTTCACTGCAATAGAACGCCGACTAAGACAGGTAGTTAGTTATGGCATAGGGTAAGTCTTTGCCTGCCACCCCCCCATTTTCTGGCTGGGGAACCCAGGCAAGCAACACCACCTTTCCGTTTCCCTCTGTCGGAGGGAAAGTGGCAGAATTGCCCTTTTCAATGCTTGAGTGTCCTGAGGAAAACACACGAAGAGCGGAGCTTGGTGTGTGAGGGCTCACACAATGGCGGTGACCCTGTCACTGGGAACACAGAGCGGTGGCTTCCTAGCTGCAGCCTCCTCCCTCTGTGTTCCATTACAGTCATGGCTTAAAGCTGTTTCCCCAAACATATGGGGAAGTCTTAAGCCTTAGTCCCTGAGAGTGTGACCTTCTTGGTGTAATTAGAGCGAGATGAGAATATCCTGGACCAGGGCGGGTCTTAATCGAATGACTGGTGGCCTCGGAAGGAGAAAGTGTAGGGACTGGGGATGTGGTTCGGTAAGTAGAGTGCTTGCCCAGCCTGTGCAAAGCCCTGGGTTAGACCCCCAGCCTGTGGTGGCACACGCCTGTAAACAAACACCCCCGCCATCTGGGGCAGACACAGGAGCATCAGAAGTTCAAGGCCATCCTTGTTTCCAAGCCGGCCTGAGCTACAGGAGACCCAGTCTTAAAATAAACTCTAATAAAATAAAATCAGAAAGAAAGAAAAGTAGACAGGGCGGCACAACCTTGTGGAAAGAGATACCACGTGGCACAGAGACCGATTCGCATGAAGGAGGACTGGGTCACGGAGCAGAGCCGTGAAGGCCGTGACAGTCACCAGTGGCCAGTCACTGTGACCATTGTCTACCAGTTCATGGTCACAAGCTCCAGGCAGGCCTGGGAAATGAGCACACTTTTGAAGGTTCATGTGGGGATCTTAAGCTGTGTCGTCCCTGTTGGAAGGCAGGTCACAGGGTGAGGACTCTGCCTTGTTTTCCACTGGACTCTTCGCCTGGAACAGGGTTGGGGCTGGAGGCTGCTGAGAAATGTGCTCCTGAGTGGCCATCGTACCTTCTCCAAATGCCGTCTTCTCCAAGGGGCCCTGTTCAAAACAACCCCACCTCTCTCTGCTGGTCCCTGACTGCTATGCCACATTTTTGGGCACACACAGGCTCAGACCCCACTTTCTGGTCTGCACCTGAAGTCCATGGCACTTTTGTTTGTCCTCTTCCAGTGCACAGGATGGTAGCTAGAAAGCGTCACAGACGCGTCTGACTTTTTGACCTTGCCATACGACGCTGTCCTCTACAAACTGCAAAACGTCTCTCACAAGGCTTCCAGTAGGTTTCAGGTTTCGGTGGGCCACGTCCGCAACTATCTGGAGCCACACACCCTGCCTGTGGGCTGAGGGTTGCTTGCTAACTGCTCAATAAACACTTGCCAGATGAAGATTAGACAAGAGAGTGACCCGAGGCAGACAAGGGAGTCACTTTCTGATCTATTTGGACAAAAAAGACCTTCTGGGCTCAGCTGGTAGAGTGTTTGCAGAGAAGCCCTGGGTCCTGTTCTCAGAACCTCATGCAACCTGGCATGGTGCATGCAACCTGGCATGGTGCATGCCTGTAATCCCAGCCCTTGGGAGATGGAATCAGGAAGATTAGAAGTTCAAGAGGGAGGCTGGAGAGATGACTCAGGGGTTAAGAGCACTGGTTTCTCTTGCAGAGGGCCTACGTTCAATTATCAGCACCCACATGATAGTGAGCGACTATCTGCAACTCCAGTTCTAGAGGATCTGGCGCCCTCTTCTGGATTCTGAAGATAATATGTGCACATGCTTCACGGACAAAACACACACATAAAATAAAATGAATACATTTTCTTAAAAGAGAAGGTCAAGGTCATTGCTGGATACACACTGAGTTTGAGGATAGCCTGGGCTACATGAGACCCTGTCTTTAAAATAAGACATCATGTATTATTAGCTATTAAATACTATTTTTTGGAAAGGAAGTTGAATGACATATCAGAAGTAGATACTAGCTTAACTCGAGTTTGTCTCCAGAACTTCAAGTCCAGTGCACTGCTAGGATAGTTGAGAGGAAATGGTTGTTACGGCAGCGGAGGGGAGGTGTGAGGGAATAGGAATGGAGGCAGTGTAGATGTTTGCTCTCCCTCCTCCAAACTGCTGTGTTGTAGAATAATCCTTCTGTACATTGTGACTGTTATGGTTTTGGTCCCTTTAAGAGACAAGCCACACCCTTTCCCCTCCCCATCCGCTGAGGCAGGCTGATCTTCAGCTTCCGGCCAGAGCTCGCTCTCTTTTCCATCTTCCTCTTGGAGAGGTAGCTTCGCTTCTGCCTCTCTCCCCACTTCTCTGTTTCCCCCCTTCTCTGTCTCTTTCTCCTTCTCTCTCTCTCTCTCTCCTTCTCTCTCTGTCCCCCCCTTCACCCTTCCTCCTCCATAACCCCCTGAATAAACATTCAACCTCACCCTGCATGTCGTGTCTATCCATGTTTCTGT
>NC_022016.1:44819597-44842511 GCF_000317375.1 Microtus ochrogaster | reverse complement strand
AAAAAAGAATAACAGTGACTATCATTGGTTAATAAAGAACCGATTGGCCAGAAGCCAGGCAGGAAGTATGGGTGGGACAGCCAAGCAGAATACTAGGAGGAAGAAGGCAGAAGCAGTGAAGTCGCAGGAGATCCAGAGGCAGCAAGATATGCTGGAGGACAGGTAAAGCCCTGAGCCATGTGGCAATACATAGATGAACAGAAATGGGTTAATTTAAGTGTAAGAGCTAGTTAGTAATAAGCCTGAGCTATCTACCGAGCATTTGTAATCAAGCCTCTCTGTGGTTACTTGGGACTGGCAGCTGGGAAAGAAAACTCCACCTACACCCCTACATCCTCACCTGGGTACCACAACCCCACCTGACTACAGGAGAGTCCAGTGCCAGATGCTCCAACCTGGCCTCTGTGAGTGAGGCCTCTGTCCTACACCCTACCATGATGGGTATTTGGGTTACAAACAACCTATGACAAAGGTGGGGGGGTGTATGAATAGAGTTAAAGCTGCTGGGTGTGAACAATGCAGGCCAGCTAGGACCTGCTAGCCCCAGGCTCTGTCACTCACAGGGCGGGTCTCTTAACTCTCACGGCCTTTGGTCCCTGCCCTGTCTCAATAGGAGCCCTTGGAGGGTCATGTGATAAGCTTTGGTGTGTTCACTGAGCTGGGACCAGCACAGGCAAGATCCTATGACCTGAGGTGGCACCCTGGCCAGCCAGGAGGAAGACTTCAGCCTCGACAGGGGTGAAGAGCCCAGGCCTCATTATGTTTAATTGCTTGTAACGCAAGCCCCTTAACACGCTCACCCCCGTGACCTGTACTTCTAGGAGGCAGCTTTACCATCCTCCCGTGACTCTGTGCAAGCCGCATATTCCCAGAGCCCAGCACGCAGCTCTCAAATTGGCTCACGATTTGTTGGCGGCTTGGATAAAAACATTTTAATGGCTGTGTGCAGCATACACCCTGAGTGTCGCTCACGGGCCTCCCGAATGTCTTTTCCTACCACATAGCAGGATATGATAGGCGTGAAATTACAGCCACTCTTTCAGTTTTATCTCCACCCAGAGGCCTCTGTGAGAAGCTGTGGCCAACTGACAGCGTGCGATGACTTTGATGGAGGTAGCCTGGGCCCTGTCCACAGTCTCGGCTCCTCTCCTCACTATCCTGGGAGGCTGTCTGTACTCCTAGATCTGGGGTTCCACCCCGCCTCACTGTTAGCTGTCACACCCTTGTGGCACAAGGGGACCTGGGCATTGAACGGTCTCTACTCACTTGGAGGGTCTCTGAGACACCGAGAAAGGATCCAGGCAGGATCACAGATAAGTCTAGATTGCGAGGGCCTGTGATTTTGGAAACTGACCTTGGCACAGACATATTTGAAGAATGTTGTGGAGGTGGGGGAAGCATAATTAAAAACAAACAAAAAAGCAACAAACAAACAAAGCCTCTCAGGGCTGGGGAGATGGCTAACAGGTTAAAGAGCTTCTGTTGCAAGCATGAGAACTGGAGTTCAAATCCCCCAAATCTATGTAAACGCTGGGTAGGTGTGGTGGCCCGCCTGGAATTCTCCAGAACAAGCTGAAGAGACAGACTGATAATAGCAGCCAGCTCTGGGGTTGATTGAGAGACCCTGCCTACACGAATAGCGTAGAAGGGCAATTGAGGATGACTCTCAGTATCGCATGCAAATGCGCCCACGTACATGCACTCATCACACAAGCAAACACGTACACACAAACATGGAAAAATAAAACTTAAATCTCTTTGAGCTGGAGAGGAGTGTTCATTCTGTGGCCACTCCCCTGTGGGAATGCTGGGGCTTAGCCTTGACCCAGCCTCAGTGTCTCTGGTTTTTTGTTTTATCAAATAATATTTGTCAGGACAACAAAGCCTGTTATACTCTGGCAATCAATGAGAGCACAAAGGCAGTGGTTAAAAAAAAAAAAAACTGCCGTGCAAACGTGAGGACTGGAGTTCGAATCCCAGCATCCCTGCATAAACTGGATATGTTCTGAGTGTGCCCAACACAGAGGCAGAGAAAGGAGGACTGTTGGGGCTTGCTGACTGCCAGTCTAGCCTCAAACTCAAGCTTCCCGTCCATGGAAAAAGCCTGCTACTGGGCCAATAGTTATAGAAGACACCTGATGCCTTCCTCTGGGCTCTGTGTACACGCATGGGCAAGGACACTCAACACACCTATCATCATACCCCTGCTCCAATTTTGATTGACAGTTGCTGAGTCACTGGGTGCAGACCCCACAGAAAGGAAGACATGCTGTCATAGTGACCTCATGGGTGGGTGGCATGCAATGCCACTGAAGGGAAGACTTCTTCAGGTGGCATGAATAGCGGGTGGCTGCTGCCCTTCTCAAGGCTGCCACAGCTCCTGGCTCCTTCTCCAGGTGAGGTGCAGAGACAGGTGGACTCTAGATAGAAGGCCCTGGAAAGCCAGAAAGGCAAAATACTCCCACTCCCCCTGCCACTCCCAGAAGCACTCCAGGCTTCCAGAAGTTTCACTCCTCCTCGGATGACTCATAAACACCGTGGTCTACGAGAGAGGCATCTACAAAATATTCCTCAAAAGTCCAGTTGTGTAGCTCAGTGGGTGGAGCGCTCGCTTTGCAATCATGAAACTCTGGGTTCAGTCCTGCACTGGGAAGGCAGAAGCAGGAAGCTTAGGAGTTTAAGGTCACCCTTGGCTAGGTAGAAAGCTAGAGGCCAGCCTGGGCTACATGAAATCCTGTCTCAAAAACAAAAACAAACAAACAAAATGGGGTTCATGATAGTCTTTCCTTCCTGGTTAGTTATGAGGATGGAGAGACATGGATAGGTTCGTGGGTGTGTGTGTGCACCTGGCTAAGCGCCCAGTGGCCGCAGAGGGACTTGGCCTCCTCTGAGTCCCTCCATCCTAATTAACACGTCCTCCTTCCGATGTCCTCTTTGCCCATTGCCCTCCTCTACTTTCCTGCCAGCATCTGTCACGGTCACCTGCCATCTCATTGCTTCATCTGCGCCTGTGTCTGAGGCCTGGCTCACACCCTGCACTACAAACGCACCAAGGACCAGAACGTAGGTTCTGTTCCAAGTTTGTCCCTGTGTCTAGGCCCAGAGTAGGTGTCCTGGATGCTCCATAAACATTTGATGAGTAAATAGTGGGACCTGTCTCTCTCATTGGCCTGGGAGCCCCTGGACGATGCAGGCTGAGCTGTGTTTCTTCCCTGGGGTGACCAAAGCAGGGTTGTACACTGAGCATACTCTGTCAGAGGAGCCGGCCAGACTGCCCAGCAATGCCACCTCTCCCCAAGCTACTGCGGTGGGATCAATGTTGCTCCAGAGGTCTGGCCTTTGGAGGTTTTCAATTTCCCTAGATCGAGGACTTTCCGCAGGGCCTTTGTGTTCTCATTGATTGCCAGAGTATAACAGGCTTTGTTGCCCTGACAAATATTATTTGATAAGAAAAACAGAGACACAGAGACTGGGTCAAGGCCAAGCCCCAGCATTCCCACAGGGGAGTGGCCACAGAATGGGGGTTCCTCTGGCAAGAGCAACGTACTGGTGGGTCTTCTGGAGACCACTCACAGCAAGGCCTTGCATTTCCAGTGGGGAAACTAAGGCTGGGTGAGGGTTGATCCAGCCAATGTCACATCAACTGCACACAGATACTAGTATTCTGTCCCCTCTCACGGCTGCACCAATTAAGGCACAGAGCCAGGGTGAGAACCCAGGAGCCCTATATTCAGCCCAGAATGTTTTCTGACTTCCTGGCCTTTCAACTCCCCCCCCCCACCGAAAAGCCCTGGGAGGAGCATGGGGAGGGGAGGAGTATTATTATAGCTGAGATGCTGGGTTCCTTCTCTTGAGGCTCCTGGGCAGTTATTACCTGTAGAAGATGCTCAGGGAACGTGCTTCTCAGGGCTTCTACTGATACAGCCTTGGCCTCCGCTGGGGAAAGCAGCTGCAATGGCCACAGGATCAGGGCCTCCCTCCACTAGCCATGCCATGCCACAGGGCCTATAGCTGGGTGGCTCAAGGGATGACATCCCTTGCCAACCTTCTATAAATGTGGCTCAGGGGCTGTGGTAGCCTGCTGTCTCTGGACAGAGTCATCCTTCCCTCGGTGACTCCTTAAGTCCAATCCACAAGCAGCCTGTCACATGCCGAATACATGAGGGTCAGGGACAAGGCAGAGACTCTGAGTCCTTACAGCTTAGGGCTGGGAAGAGAATGGGTCCCCAGCACAGGCTGTTGCGACCAAGTTCCACCATGACAGCCTTGCCACAGTCTGACCTTTTCCTCCTCCCAGCCAAAAGCAGTGGATGGGAGAGGGTCCTATACACAAACCACAGGGATTTGACAAAGGGTCCCAGAACAGTTCCTGTGAGCCTGCAAGTGTGTGCATGCACACGCCCACACCCACGTCTCTCCTTCCGGGGTCACAGACTCACCCATGACATTGAGGAAGATGTTGCCTGAGGCGAGAACCACCTTCTCTCTGGTGGCTCTGTCGTAGATACCCACGTGGCATTCATAGGGACCGTTGTCTGAGATCCGGACCTCAGGCAGCCTGCAGGGGAGCAGATGAAAGGGTTAGGCTTGTATTAGAAGGGTGGGCAGGCAGTGTTCCATGAGACCAACCCCCTTGCACACTTGTTCGGGCTCCACTCATCCACTCGGTGAAGACGTTGCACACCTGTGATCTGGGCTGGGAGGACGGGTGGCATTTATGCAGCACCCACTGTATATAGGTTCTCTGTCCGGTGCTGCAAAGAGGGGCAGTAAATGCTATGTCTGTCCTGAGCTAAATCTGTGCCCAAGAGCAGCTGCTGGGCTGGTCATGTGACACTCTTAGGATGCCCTCTGGGTGATGCAGGTTTCGAGGGTGGCTACCAGCATGAGGCCTGACCCCACTCATTCCTCACAACCACCATTGTCTTAGTTACTGTTCTATTGCTGTGAAGAGATCCCGTGACCAAGGTAACTTCTAGAAGGAAGCATTTAATTAGGGGCTGGCGTGTTGTTTCAGAGGTGAGTCCATGATCATCACGGTGCTGAAACAGTAGCTGATCTGAAGGGAGTGGGCACAGAGAGAGTCTGGGCCTGGCATGGGCTTTTGAAACCTCAGAGCCCACTGCAATCACACACCTTCTCCAAGACCACACCTCCTACTCTTTCCCAAACTGTTCCACCAGCAATCGCTCCCATGTAACCTGTCACGGCCACAATGCATTCCATGTGGTCCCTACATTCCATGAACAGGTAAACTGTGGCAGGAGACAGTCATGACTACCCCATCCTGTACAGCTGTCACCGTGAGGCCTTGGAGTCCTGTCTCCATACTGCCATGGACACCATATGCCCAGTCCCAAGGACACCAAAAGAAGCACAATTATGTTCCTGTCTCCAAGGAATCCCCCCCATAGACAGGGACAGAGGACAACTGACCAGTGCTCCACACTCAGGCCACTGGCTCTGCCTCCAAGGTTTCCAGATCTATGGTGTGGGAGTCCCTCTATACTTCCTTCTTGTCTTTTCATTGGAAAGGCCCAAGAGCAAATAGCTCAGGCTTTGTTCCCCCATTGAAGTTGGTCTTGGGGCTGGGGAGATAGCCCGGACCTTTTTCAGAGGACCTGAGTCTGGTTCTTAGCCTCCACATTGGATGATTCATAACAGTCTGTAACTCCAGCTCCAGGGGAATCTAATTTGACATCTCTGATCCCTCATGTACATACCCACCCAAAGACACAGAAACACATAGGCAAATTAATACACACACACACACACACACACACACACACACACACACACACACGGGTGTTGGGAGAGATAGATCAGTGGTTAGGAGCATTTGTTGCTCTTGCAGAGGACCAGGTTCTATTCCCAGCACCCATATGGCAGCTCATAACTGTCTGTAACTTCAGTTCCAGGGAATCTGACTCCCTCTTCTGGCCACTACAGGTACTACACACACTTGGGTTACATACATATATGTAGGCAAAATACTCATACATATACAATTAAAAAACGAATCTAAAAAAAAGTCTCAAAGCTGATCTCTTGTATTGTAATTTTTCACTGTTTCCTCATAGCACACAGACAGTTGAAGAGAATCTGTCAACCAATAAATGTGCCAGGGTTCCAATAAAATTTTATTTGTGATTACTGAGTTTTCTGCCACTCAGAATGTTCATGTCACGGAATATACTCATACTTTCCTTTTTCTCCTCCAACCATTTAAAAATCGTTAAAACATTCTCAGTTCACAAGCTGTGGCTAAACAGATGAGAGTCTGATGATTCATGTTCTAGATCTTTCTACAGGGTCAGGTCATTCCAGAATGAGTTGGTATGCCATTCTTTCTCCTGGGGTCTGGTCATAATCCAGGCACCCCTTTCTTCTATCTAGGCTGCAAAGATAGATAAATGATCTATCTTTTTAATATGATCTTTTAAATGATGCGTCCCCCTGTGTGGAATCCACGGAACTTTGGGGAAGCCATACTTTTGAGCACCCACTTTCTTATAAAAAAATGGAGATGACACATCCCGGAACTGAGTGAAGACAGACTTCGAGAAATACTTGCTAGCGCAGCACCCACCTGTCCAGAAGCCATGGGTGACCCTCACCCTGTGATGCCTCCAAGGGAGAGAATTCCTGCCAAGGAGTATCCAGGAACTTTGAATAGCAGAAGTCTCAACCTGGTACTACACTAGGCAAATCCAGATCTCCTCACATCCCAACCTATACTGGCCTCTTTCTGAGCACTCTGCCTTGGTGTTGACGTTTGCATTTTCAGAGCAGGGAGAAAACCAGGGGAGACACCCACATTTGTTCATGGTCCTCCTCCACCTAACCAGCCTAGCCCTCCTGCGGAGGCCCGTGGTGGGGAGGGGAGTGGAGAGACCATTATCAGCTCAAGACTCTTCCCGGGCAACTCCTGAACTGGGAGGCCCCTTCCCAGCAATCCTTCCTCCCCCTCTGCCTGCTCCGAGCTCCTCTTTAATCTTGTGCCGAGCAGTTTAACCTCAGGTTCCAGCCTGTCTCAGCTTCTTTTGCTTATGAGTCACTTCTATGCCCCGCCCCCCACATGCCACTCCCCCCACCTGGGCTCCCAGCCGCTTCCTAGGCTGTTGTCACTTTGAGCTGAGCCAGCTCCTCTAGTGGCCCCTCCCTCGCACAGCGCCCAGCACTCATTAGCATAAACAACACCCTCATTTCCATAGACTCCACAGAGGTTGCCATCTGGTCTCCTCACTGTCGGGCAGGAGGGACTGAAGTGTGGGGAGCGCCCTTTCCGTGGGCGCGGGGGGGGGATGCCGCCCCCGCCTCCGCCTCTTCCACTCCTCCTCTCAGAAGGAAGTGCCTTGACGGTGGGAACAGCAGGGAACCCGTCTCCCCTGGGAATGCTGTCCTTTTGTTAATGCAGCTAGATTGAGAACAGCAACGTACTCGCTGCGCCTGGGAGCTGAGTGACAACCACCTTAAGTGACATGTTTCGGCTATGCTCACAGGTGTCTGTTATGCAGCCGACCTGCTTGAGTGACTTTCGAGGGAGACAGGTGCAGGGGGTGTGTAAAGAAACGGGCTCAGGGGATGGGCTCCCGGGTGACATCACCAGATAGTTGGGGCATGGCGGAGGGGTGTAGGTGACCACCCCGTGGGCGGCTATGCAGATGTGTTTATGGGACCCCAGCACTGGGGACGTGTTTGGGAGCCACTCCGCTGATGACATGCTCAAGTAACAGTAACACAAGCCATGTGTTTGGGTGATGTGTGGTTGACACCTCACAGGTGGTGTGGGAGACAGCTCAGTGGACACGTGGTGGCACGGCGCTTTTAAAGAAAAGACAGCTTCCCATCTGGGTCTGTTCCTACAACTCCACTCAGTGCTCCTCGCTGGGCTCCAGGGTTTCTGCCTGGCCTGGCTGGACCGTTAACCAAGAGCATTTACTGGGCACAAGCATGATAGTTCTTGTCCCACTCTCCCAGGCAGTGAGTGGACAGGTCCTGGGCGTCCACCTCTTCTCGAGTCCTGAGCTGCACGGTTTCCCCTTCTCCACTCTGTCCCCGCCCCGTTCTCTCCTGCAGCCAGGCTCAGGATTTAAGCGGGGCTTCTCTGTACCTTTTAATGCCCCTTCCCTGCAGAATCCAGACCAAGTACTCCCCTCTAAACCGCTCTGAAAACTGCTTTCAGTCTTTGGAAGAAAATGGCCAGGAACTTCCCACAGAGCCTCCTCAGCTACCACAGCCCCATTACCTCCCCTCCCTCCAGTCACAGCTCCTCTGTTCTCATTCTTTCTTCCTGCATATACCTTGTTCCTGCTTTATAAGATAACATTTTTACTTGGGATAATCTTAAATCATGGGAAAGTAGCCAAGATAAGAGTCCCCGGACACCCCACGCTACCTTTCTCCTATCTCAGCTACCATCTGAATCCAGACGCAGCCTCATCCCCAGGCTAGGCCTGGCTCTCATCTCCGATCCGCAGCTGCCAGGTCACAGCTTTGCTCCACACCTAACCGCCTCGTCTCCTTCATCAAACCCTGAGATCTTGCTTCCCCTGTTGTCCTCGGAAAGTGGATTAAGTGGCCCAGAGCCCACCCCGCCCCCAGCCCTGAGCCACATTGATCGGAAGGCTGGGTAGAAGGTCTTCACAGGCAGCAGGGGGCCGAGGGGGTGGGGAGGAGGCCGCTCTCATCGGTGATGGCCTGAGATCAGATCGATAAACTATTAATAACCGCGGCGTTTGTGTGCAGATAGGGGCAATGCAGTTTAGCGGCTGGAGTTTACCAACACTGACGGCGTCTCTGAAGGGCGAGTAATTGTGTTTGTGAAAAGCTGGGAACAGGGGGAGCTCAAGTGTTGCCTTAGCTTGCTGGTCTGAGCCTCATCCTGGGGAGGATGAGGGCTGAACACTGCAGCTTCTGCAGCCTGGAGTGGGGCAGGGGCAGGCACCGAGGGCCACATCTGCACACAGACTTAGACCTACTGTGTGACCCGCATCTAGACCTACTGTGTGACCCGCATCTAGACCTACTGTGTGACCCGCATCTAGACCTACCGTATGTCCTGGCACCTCAGTCTATTGTGTGCTCTGATATTTGGATTAGCTGTGTACCTCAGCATTCGGGCCTACTATGTGGCCTGGACTCTAGACCTACTGTCTGCCCTGATCTATGCCTATGGTGTCTAGACCAACTACGTGCCCTAGCATTTAGACCTACTGTGTGCCTCTCAAGGCTGAGCTTTGTGGTGGTGTGGAGATATTCACCAGTTACTCTATCCATACTCCGAGAGTTTCCCTCTTTCCAGTGCCTGTTGGATCAATATGCGACCCCCAGCTCCAGTCTCAGCCGCCATCTGGACCTCTGAGGAGAGCATGTGACTTCTGTCAGGCTCAGGGTACCGCCCAGGGCTGGTGCATCATGAGTGTCCAGTGACATAGATCCTAGAGGCTGGTAGAGTTCCTGAGCCGCCTTTGCCAGGCAGGCTGCCCTGACTGCTCATCCTCTGTGTGGACAGACCCAGCTCCCTCCCCTCTGTGTCTGCCTGCAGCCACCAGCCACCCACCTCCCTTCCCAGCCCTGGGGATCTTTCTAAAAGCTTCTTGCCTTCCAGCAAAGTGCTCCTAAGTGTTTGGGAAGCACATGCCAGAGAAAACAGCTGTTAAAGGCCAGAGTCTCTGGTGAACCTGGCCAGCTTGTGGTGTTGGCGGAGGCTGTTTCTCCACCCCCAAGGCCTCACTTTTCCCATCTGATGATTGGGTGTGACAGCAATGGGTGGGCTTTTAGCCCCAGAAGTACTAGCCTGTGCAGATTCACAGGGAAGGTTCTCAATGAGCGTTTCCCCAACTCACCGACTCCTACAGCAGGGCTATGATCTCCCACTGCACAGACGAGGAAACTGAGGCACACAGGCATGATGTGGCATGATGCTAGTCACAAGGTGAGCAGGTAGATGCCCTGGTGTGAACCCAAGCCAGAGGTGGCAGATGGGGGGGCGGGCACAAGCACATGCACTCCCTGCCCCTCCTCACTCTGCCCTTGCACTCCATAGCTTCCTGAGCTGAGCTCCTCCTGAGCGATTTGGCCTGTGTGTTTCTATTCTGAGCCTGCCACCTCCCCAGGTAACAAGAGCCATATGCTTCCTCCCTGCTGGAAGGAGAAGGATGGCTTTTTGTTTCCCTAAATTCTCTATTCTAAGCTTTCAGGGAATCCGGGGTATCTCCCAAGCACTTTGTCAAGTTCCGGAAGGCTTTTAGCCTCTCTGCTCGCCTTGCCAATCTTGGCTTTGATTGGCCACAGAAGAGAGCCTCAGACTCTCATAGAATTCAGGTAGTGGACTTAGGAGCCTGACCAGGCAAAGGAAGGCCAAGTGTGTGGCCTCCTTCTGCCTTGCTGGGGAACCAGGAGAGCCAGCGATTAATCTTTACAAAGACTCAGTGAAGGAGCACACAAATGCACACAGAACTGAGCCGGGCAAGTTCTAAGCGCTTGCCCTCCTGCTTTCTCCTATGCCATTAATTGATTAAAATTTTAAGACAAATTATTAAGCCACCGCCTCACACTGTTTTCAATTCTTAGTCTATAGCCAGGAACCAGACAGAGATGCATGCTTGAATGGAGACACTGGGAACTTATTTTGCTGTCTTGTCTGCATGCACACCCCCTTCCTTCTCAGAAGAATTGAGCTGGACAGTAATGAACCTGCCTCAGGAATAAGGTCATCATTTTAAAAAAAGGTCGGCCCCACCTTGTGGCCTCTGGGGCTTTTGCAATGCTCTAGGTGAGTTAGCATTGCTCTGCAGCACATCTCCCAGAAGCCTCACCATTCTGCCGGACTTTTCTATGCTCTGAATTTTTCTACATTATTATTCTTTATTATTAATTACATGCATGTGTCTGTTCACAGGGGTGCAGGTGCCCAAGGAGGCCGGAGGTGTCCGATGCCCCTAGCTGGAGCTACAGGTGACCGTGAGCCAGCTGTTTGAACTTGGGTCCTCTGGAAGAGGAGCCTGTGCTCTTCACCCCTGAGCCATCTCTCCAGTCCCCTATTTTACTAGCTGCATTTTTTGTTTCTCTGTATGTGCGCATGTGTTTGTGTGTGCTCATATGTATGTGGGTGCACATGCACATGGGTGTGTTTGTATGTAGAGACCAGAGGCCAGCCTTAGCTACTGTTCCTCAGGAGTCAGACAACCTGTGTTTTGAGTCTGGGTCTCTCTCACTGGGACCTAGGACCAATCAAGTGAGGCTGGGCTGCCAGAGAGTTCCAGGGATCTACCCGACTCTGGCCTCTCATCGCTGGGATAGCAAGTGTGCACCACTGGGCCTGGCTTCTTATATGGATGCTGGGGACCAGACTCAGGTCCTCACAATTGCACAGCAAGGGTTTCACCAACCGAGCTGCCTCCCCAGTGCTTGCTGGTTTTAAGTTTTGTCCTGAGCTTTACTGAAGTGCAACAGATGAACTTCAGTGTTGGTGTATTTAAACTTGACAGACGTCACAGGTTCCCAGTGTATGGAAACTATGGCTACCATCAGCATAATGACCCCTTGCACTGCTCCTGAAGCTTCTTCGCACTTTATTGCAAGCCACTTTCCCATCCTTAGAAGGCGGCAGATCCATCTGTCCCTGCGAAAGCCACTGCTCAGGATCTGCTATAAGTTCTCTTCCAGTGCCTGCTGCCTTATATTGGCTTTCTGCCTTAGCTTTCTGCTTCTGCAACAAAACACCTGAGACAATCACCATAAACGAAGGCGTGGTTTATTTTGGCTCAGGTGTTCCAGAGATTTCAGCTCATAGGGTTTGGCTCTGATACTTTGGGGCCTATGACAGAATGCTGCAGGTATCCCAGAGGAGACAAAGGAGGAGGAAGCAGGTCCCACTCTCCCTTGTAAGATACTCAAATACCACCCACCAGGCCCCACCTCTTAAAGCTTCCGCCACTGGGCTGGGAGATGTCCGTGGGTAAAAGTGCTTGCTGCCTTTGGTTCCCAGACCCACAGGAAGAGCATCTCTAATCCCAGCACTCCCCGGCTGAGATGGGAAGTGGAGACAAGAGAATCTCCCAGAAGCTTGTGGGTCCACTAGCCTGGAGTGTGCTGCCCAGCAGCAGAGGCAAGAGTGACATTCCTTCGCTGTTGTGGAAGCAGAGAGCTGACTCCTGGAAGCTGTTCTTCAGCCTGCATACGTGGGCCGAGCCACATGCACTCACACGCTCCCCCCACCTCTCTCTGTTGCTCTGTCTCTGTCTTTGTCACCCTCTGCCCCACGTACATATACTAAAAATGATTCTTTTCAACTGGGCATAGCATCAAGCTGGGGGCAGAGCCTTTAACACACAACTTCCATGCCTCTATTATCTTGCCATATACTCCTGGGTGGCTCTGTCCACACCAGCTCCTTCCTGGTCATGGCTGAGCCAGCTCATCGGGCCAAGTTCTGCCTTTCTCTGTGTGCTACTCAAGGGCCTTCTAGAAGCACCCCTACCTTTTCTGGACATCTGGTCTGCTCCCACATCTAAGGAACTGTTCTCAGGGAGCTTTCCACTCAAACTTCAAGCCCAGGTAGCAGTGGGTATGTGGCATGGGCAGAAAGGCTCCTGGGCTGTGGGCAAACCCCAGTGTGCACTTACCATGTCCGAAGGACCAGGTTTCTGGGGTACCAGCCAGACAAAACAAAACTTAGGAGAGTGGTGGGGAGATGCGGGTTTCTCTATGAGACTCAAGTGGGTTCCTCTGCCCTGCTCTGCTCCCTTCTTTGCACAGGTAGGGTACGTTCAGGGACAGGCTTCTTCCCTCCCTCCATCTTGAGCCTCTCTTTCATGCAGGACCTCTCTTTTCTGTTCTTCCTTCCCACCAACCTCCCCCCACCCATCCAGCCTGTCCCACCAGTACCCTGCTGCCATGGTGATCTCCTGAGCATGGGGATGCAATCCATCCCTTCCCACACGTGCAGCCTCCTTCAGGCTTCCTTCCACACAGAAGGATCAAGCCCAGGCTAGCTGCAAGCTCAGATCTGGCTCAGGCCCAAAAAGGAGGATGGAAGGAACAGATGGAGGGAAGAAAATGGCTTGTGGCCTCACATCCCTTGCCAAAAACCCAGCAATCGAATGAGGAGACTCTTCAGGACCAAAGTTGTATAATGCACTCTATTTAAAAGGCATTTTGTAATTCAAACGTCTTCATTTATACACACGGCACCTCGTTGCGGGTTAGGAGTGAAGATTCAGGTAGCAATGGGTCCTCTGAGGCCGAGCTTTAATGAAGAGATGAGAGCGCCTTTTCATTTGGACAGCATTGTTTGCATGGAAACAGAGCCTCTTAGGGGATGGGAAGAGTTCTTTCTTGCAAGTAGGTTAAACACACCCCCTGCAATCTTATGAGCCCAGAGCCTGCCAGGGCTCTGCCATCCCTCATCCCCGCTGGAAAGAGACCAAGTGTGAGGTCATGAAGTTTTTACAGCTCTTGAAATCACCAGACTGCTTCCATTGGCTGCTCTGCCCTTACCCCAGCCCCCATGTCTCCCTCAAACACCTGCTCTCTCTTTCAGTTCAGGGTCATGCCCTCTGATGCTGATGCCCGCTCTGCCCTGGCGGAGCGACTTGGTGAGGCAGAGCTAATAAAAAAAATGGCTGTAAAGTCTCTGGCAGCTGTTGGGTATTTGCTAATAAGAGCTGCCCACTCCTTATAAGAAGAAAGGGGTGGAGTGAGGTCCTTGCCCTGCTTCTCATATTTGTACCTGTGCAATTGGAAGAGTTGGATGGGGAGCTGGGAGTGAGTGGTTCAAGGAAGGACCAGTGGTCCAGATGTGCAACTGCTCAGCCAGCCCCTGTCCTCTCCCAGCCTCTTACCTTCCTCTCAGGGGCAACCTCACTGTTCCTACCAATGCCCCCGACCTGAGAGGAGACAGACTGGCTACTGGTGGGAGCATTAGACCCAAAGGAGATGATATCTGGGGACAGCAGGAAAAGATGATCACAGCTCGGCTGGGAATGGAACGCCTCAGTGGAAGACCTCAGGAGGATGCCGAATGCATGGCTTAACCTTAGGCAAGCACGGGAAAACCCCCTCCCTTGGAGTTCTGCCAGCTGAAGGTGGGGTGAAGGCTTTGCACAGGCCCTCAGTGGGAAGCAGAGGCTGCAGCTGGCCAGGAAACACACTCGGAGTCTCCTTGGCTCTCCCTGCGATCTAGGCTTATCCATCTGTTGATGTTTGCCCACAAAAGAGTCCAGGTGGTTCTTACCCATGGGCTTCTCCATCCCCCAAACTGGATGGAACCTAGAGCTTAGACTGAGTGAATCCTAAGGTATCAAGGGACAGGATTAGATGGCAGATGTCACAGCCCTGCAGGGGTCGCCTCAATCGCAGAGGCTGTCACAAGGCTAATCACATATACACTACAGCCTCCATGCTGCTCTCTGAACCCTTTCTGTTCCTATGCATCTCTGCAAGCTTCAGCACCTTCTGGCTTTCATGGCTCCTGGAGGTGGTTTTGCAGTCCAGCCTAGCCCAGAAGAAACAGACTCCAGACCCAGGCCAAGGGCAGCCTGTCTTGTCTGACTTGACTAAAGCCACCTGCGGTCACCCTCCACCACGGTGTGGGTATATATCCCTGAGCTAGTTGGCAACAAAGAGGGAGGTCTAATTCTCAGAAGACAGGACAGAACAGTCTAGAATTAGAAATGAGCCCCTCCCCAACACGCAACACACCTCTGTAATGCACCTTGATTTTTCTCCTTCAGAAAGCCCTTTGCAGAGAGGTCCATGGGAGAAGGGTGGATTCATGAGGGAGACATAGGGCAGAAGACAGACCGATGAAGAGGCTGTCCCAGGAATTGGGAATATGCTTCAGTAGGCAAAGTGCTTGCCTTGCAAGAGCCTAAATTCTACCCCAGAACTCATGTGGGGAAAAAAAAAAGCCTTTATCAGATGGAGAACATTTGTAATCCCAGCACTAGGGAGTTAGAGACAGGAGGGTTACCCGGGGTTTGATGGCCAGTCTACGCTAATGGATGAACTCTGGGCCAATGAGAGAACCTCTAAAAACACAAGGTGAATGGCACTAAGGACCAACACTGAAAAAAACAACACACATGGGCGTGCACACAAAGCCTGTCCCTTGAGCAAAGGCACCTGTCATATAGGCATGGCCTATAGATAGTTTTGTCTCCTCCCTACCAGACCACCTAGTACATGCTCATCCAACCAGGGTGACCCTCTAGTCCTGGGGGTCCCAGCCTTGCCCAGTTTCATCAGAAAGTCCTCAGGTCCAGCTTCCAGAATAACTAGTCACCTAATGCTTGACAGGCAGAAACACTAAAGAGAGGGGCATGGCTAGCCCAAGGCCAGACACTGGCCAGCAGTGGACAGAGAGCAGCCAGGACCAGCCACAGGGCCCAGCAGATGAACACTCCCTGGAGGTGCCTGCAGAATGGTGACAGGATGTTGATGTCTGATGATGGCATCAGGAAGCCCTCTTACATGGGTGGACATATAGTGGCACCCAGGGCCCCGTGGCAGTGGTTGCTATGAGTGGAGGCCTCCACGAAGACAGGTGAACCTGTGTTCTCACACAAGCTGATGAATTGGGTCCACTTTGTCCCACAGCCGCTTCAGACAGGAAAAACATCGCTTAGAGCTGTTGCTTCGGCGATGGCAGCCCCCTCTCTCTAGCTATTCCTGTGCAGAATGAAGGGAAGGCTCTCCTCCCAGCCACTGGAGGCTTTCTGAAACAAAGTAGCAAGGAAGAAACAAAGACGTTCGGCAACTATGAAGCTAGACTCAGTGGAACACACTGTTAGTCTCAGCTGCTCAGGGGGCATAGGCTTCAGGTTCCGGATAGTCTCAGCTGCTCAGGAGGCAGAGGCAGAAGGTTCTCGGGAACCCGGAATCTGAAGCCTATGCCCTAAAATGAGACTCCCATCTCAAGAGACAACCAACAAATAGATGGGGCTGGGAAATGGTTCATTTGGTAAAGTATAAGGATTTGAGTTTGGTCCCCTGGAACCCACATAAACATATCTGGGGTTAGTGGGGGGTGGGGCATTTGCAGTCCAGGGGCTGGAGAGATGGAGACAGATCCCTGGCACTGGCTGACCAGCCAGATTAACTTGACCACTGGAACCCAGGTTAATGAGAGGCCCTGTCAGTCCTGGACAATATTGAGGACGGACGCCTGAGTCTGAGCTCTGGTATCATACCATAGACACTCCACCCGAAGGTACCTCTACACACCCCTGAATACAAACACACACCAACAGATAGGGAACTAGAAAACAACTCGCTGGTTCTTGGGGACATCAAGAAAGGTGGCTGTCCAATGACCCAAGGAGGGTCAGGTGCTGTATGCCCTTCTCATGGGGGACAGGAGACACGGGAGGTCCTGAAGGCAGTACTGATTTTTTTTTTCCAAGACAGGGTTTCTCTGTGTAGTTTTGGTTGTCCTGGAACCCACCAGGATGGTCTCAAACTCACAGAGATCCGCCTGTCTCTGCCTCCCTAGTGCAGTGCTGGCATTAAAGGCGTGCGCCACTACCGCCTGGCTCTCAGTAACTCGTTTTTAAGGAAACTGGGGGGCTTAACAGGAGCCAGTCCTTCACAGATGATGCCTTTTGTTAGCGAGTGGGCCTTGGGGACAGGGGATGACGTGGGTGGACGCTTCCTGCCGCATGAGTTTAGTTAATATGACCTCAGGCAGCAGACAAAGACGATTGCTCTCTGTGCTGTTGGGTCTGATTTTTGGGCACACAGGAACAATGGAGCAAAATCTGCTGCGGCAATGGCCACACCCAGGTCAGACCAGACCTACATCCAGCCATGGCATTAATGAATACTTGGATTATGCCCCAATGTGAGTCCAGACTAGGCACAGGAAAGGTCTAGACTCAGGTGTTTGTAGTAGGCTATCTTGGGGAGGCCTGAGCTGCTCCTGCTGGGTACTCAAAGCTTTATGACTGACTAGGATCAATTGGGCAGGGGCGGTCCTGGACAAGTGTTCAGGCTTCAGACAAGTCTGCCTCCCTGGGGGCCTTGGTACCATTCCGCCTCCTCTTTTCTCTCCTTTCCTGGCAGAGGCCATGCAAGCGCCTTTCCCGGAGCCTTTAAAACCTACCAGTGCAATTTTCACCCTTTAGACCTGAGAAGGGTTTCTAGCTGCTCTGTGGGTACCGGCCCTGAAGGCATCTATCTAGTCGCATACAGGCTGGCTGGGCAGGGAGCGGGTGATGATGGGGAGGGACAACAGGGCAGCGGCATCTGGAGAGAATGACCACCAGGCTGTCCCTTCTTTGCCCTCTCTGGGGACCTTTGGAGGCCCTTCAGCTGCCACAGATGGAGTAGACCAGCAGAACTGTCCTGGAGCATTGAGCCCTTTCACTAAGAGTTTGAGGGTCTAATGGCGGCTCTCTGACCCTTACTCTGCTATATGAGGAGAAGTACCCAGAGGGGGCTCCCTGTCAGTCTCTGTCAAAAAGGACTGTCCAAAGTGCACAGCAGGAAGCTGGGTGGAACTGTGCACTCTGAACCTTAGCTTTTGCCTCTTAAATGGAAGTGAGCCCTCTGTCCTGAACCCTGAATATGAAGTTCCAGGGTGGGGTAGGCCTGGAGGATACCTCCTTCCCACTTGAGGGGTACTCTAGAGACATGGGCCATGATTTGCCTGTGGGCAGCCTGGCCAGCAGCTGCCTCATCTCGGAAAGTCCCATTTTATTTTGCCTAAGCAAAACCATAGAGAGCCACCCTGGGGATTCCAAGTCCTGGAGGGACCCTGGGAGGAGACAGACTGGAACCACTTACAGGCCTCACTGCTCTGGTCCGTTATCTATCTTGACCCTTCCTGCTTTGTGAAGCTGATACTCCCAGCCTTGTACCTAAACCCTCTCCTTCCTCATCCACTCTCCACTCTCCTGCAGACCCCACCCTGACTCTCTGTTCACTGCCTCTCTTCCTGCCTCTTCTGTTCAGACCCACCCCACCTCGCTCCCTGCCTCCTCCTCTCCAGGTCTCTCTTCCTGGCCTCTTGCTGCTACCATGGAAACCATTTCCTCCTCCAGGTCCTGATGGATTCATTTAGCCCCTCACGGTCAGGATGCTCATGTCTGCTGGCTCCAGGCAGCAGGTGGTGGTGGATAGGAGTACGGTGAGGGCAAGGGATCAGAAAGGTCCTGCCCTTTATTCTTCACCCCATTGCAACTGGGTCTGGCGGGCAGTGTGGGGCACAGGCTCCACAGGAGACACTGGGTAGAGACGCAGACTAAACTAGGCAGCTGGGCAAAGAGAAATCGAACAGAGGGTGCTGGGCATCGAGGGAGCCAGAAAAGCCAACGGTGTGTGGCCTACTAACCACTCCTTCCTGTCCCTTGTGGCTATTCTGTTTCTTTGAAGGCTCTGTCTTTGTCCCCAAATAAGCCAGTAAGAATAGGTAAAAGGAAGGTAAAACCTGTTGACTGGAGTTGGTGGTCAGCAGAAGAGAGGAAGTGTGGGGAGACCCTCAACCTCCCTTCTTCCTGTCTACACTGGTTATCATTTTGACTTTGCTCCGTGAATACAACCGCACACCTATGTGTCGAGGCCAGAATGAGGTCACCCGTCCTCAGCACTCTAGAGGAGACAGAGCGCATTGTGTCACTCAGCCCTTGCTTCATGACAGACCCTCTGTGAGGACTTTGAAAGCTGAACTCCCCGCACCCTCCCTCACAACCTCCAGCTCAGCCACAGGACAAATCATAGACTTTGGAGTTACTCTGGAAGTTTCTGTGAGTGGGGAACTCCCAGGTTACTGATGAGCGTCCTGGGGGCAGGTTATTTAGTCTCTGTGCTTTTCTCCCATCTCAATCTTCATGACAGCCCCAGGAGGAAACTGAGGCACGGGAGTCCTTCTTCCTAAGGGACCTAAGTCCCTCTTCTTAATCCCCAACGTGATGGTGAAAACCAGCAGGCCTGCGGGGGTACTGTTAGGGTAGATTCTTGCCTTCCTAACAGAGGCCCAGAGAGTTTTTCCCATTCAGACCAGAGAGAGTTGCAAGGCAGCAGAAGGAGCACAGACCATGGGGTCATGAGGCAGAGGATTGAGCTTCTATGGGAGTCTCCTGGCAGCCACAGGAGCCTGGGGCCTGGTGCACAGCCTGGCTCTGCCTATGGTCACTGTAGGGACCACACCTTACTTTCGTTCCTGAAAGCCAACTCTAACAAGACACCGTCACACGAACTCCTCTGATATGGGACAAAAGCACCCACAGGCCATCTACTCAACACAGGTGGACAAGGGATCTGAAGACAGGCTCAAAGGGAAGGGGCCTGACTCCTGGCCCAGCAGCAGGACACCCGTGCGGCACACTTCAGAGCAGCCGGCTCAGGAGGGCAAGGTAAACCTGGCCGGGCCCTGCTACATGGCTGTTGATCATCTCAGCTACCTGCAGGAACACAGGTTCTCACGACACAACCTCAAAGCCTGAGCAAACCCAACGGGCAGCCATGGCATCTTCGCAACGGGTACCCGCCCACCCCCAGCCAGATCACAATGAGAGCGCTGGTTGAACAGATTGGGGATAGTGGCGCTGAGAGACACTGTCAGAGGTCACTCGGCTAGCAGCTGGGGCAGGAGCCTGGGTCTGGGAAACTCAGAAGTTCACAGCACCAAAGTTGGGGGTGGGGCTTTGTGGTGGACCATGGGGGAGACAGGGTCTGTGAGGGACCAATTACTCAGATCAGTAAAGCAAACCTTCGCTCTGCCTGCCAGCTCCGCTGCAGCTGGTCCTGGAGCCCCGCAGGAGGCTTTTCCCAATGAGGTCAGCTGATGGGTGACCCCAGGCCGAACCCAATTCCTGCTGCTTCATCAAAGCCAAGCTAAAAACAGCCTGGCTTTGGCAGTGGAAAATTGAAACTCCCAGTTCCCTCTTAAGACTCTTAAACAGGTCATCCCACCAAAAACCCAATCCTTCAATCTGCGTTCTGTTAAAAAGTAGGGCAGGCCAATTACATTTCACAGTCCTGAGCAACGCGCTGCCAAAGGCAGAGAAGGGCAGGCCGGGGTGCCCAGGGCCTCAGCAGATGGGAGACAGGGGGGCCTCGCTAACCTCTCCCATCAGCCTCTTTGTCAAAACAAAATTAAAATGCCTGGACTCTAGCCGGCACCGAGATCCCATCCGCGGTAATAGGTATTTATCTTAGCGTGCTTGGCACTGGGCTCCCTGCCACGGGGAGCCGGAAGCTGAAAGGTTGCTGGCTTCTTGGTCTGTCTCTGACAATGAGCAGGGCACTCGGTGCTGGAGGAGGGAGGGCATCCCGTCATTCATTTATTATTCCATCAGCATGCTTCTACTGATCACCTACTATGTGCCAGCCTGCCTTAGGGTTTGGAAATACAGCCGCAAATAAGGAAAATTAAAAAAAAATGAGCCCACTGTCCATCAGATAAGGTGACTCACATCGATAATTCCAGTGCTGGCAAGGAAGAGGCAGGAGGATTTCCCCAAGTTTGAGGACAGCCTGGTTTGAAGAGGAAATTCCAAGCTACTTAGGGTGAGACAGTGAGAGCCTGTCTCAAAAGCTAAACCCAATCCAATCCAGCCAACCACTGTCTGCTGGAGCCCACGGTTTAGGCGCACATGGCAGATACATGCAAAGTCAGCTTTAAACATGTAAACCAGGGGCTGGGGGAGACGACTCAGTCAGTTAAGCGTTTGCCTTGTGAGCGGGAGGGCCTGAGTTCAATCCCCAGGACCCACTTAAGAATCCCGGGCGTGGTGGCCTGTGCTTGTAATCCCATTGCCAGGGAGCTAAGAGATGAGGCAAGAGACGAGGTTCGCTAATCATCCAACCTGACCCAACTGCCGATTTCAAGTAAATGAGAGATTGTCTCAAAACAAGGCCAACGGCTCCTGAACAGCACCTGAGGTTGTCCTCAGCCTCCACGCACACATACATGTAAACAGCTTGTCAAATAGCTATACATCCTATAGAAAATAAGGACTGGGCATGGGCAGGGAAGCCTCAGTGGGTGGACCCAAGAAGAGACTCCTGATTTGAGGGGTGCTCCTGTGACATCTGGAGGCACGCGTGGATGGAAGCGGCAGTCTCTATGTTTATATTAATAGTCTCTATGTTTATATTAAACCCCACACGCTTTGCTAACCACTCTTTGGGCCCTCCTGTCCTTGTGAGTTCTTTGGAACAACTTTCTGAGATGAACAACACTGTGTAAATTCCCGGGATTGGTAGGCGCTGAGAGGCCAGGGCAGAGCCTGGTCTCAGGCTCATGAGTGCCCAGCCTGGGTGAGGTAGCCGCATGATTCAGCATCTCGCCTCTTCACGGCTACATGGGCAGAGCATCCCTAATAGGAAACTCTGGGATCTGAGAGGTTCGGAAGTCTGGAGCTTTCTGAGCCCCCACGGAACACCCCTGTGGAAAATCCGACACCGTGGAAGTGTTGCTCCGTGAACAAAATTGTTCAAAAAGAAAACTACAGCAGATAGCTGCCTTGGCACTGTGTATGTCAGGAGCCCGGGAAACATGGATTACATGCTTAGATTTGAGGCCCATCCCCAAGATATCTCATTAATACATACGAAAATATTCCAAAATCCGAGAATTTTCCAAACCCACAGCAATCGTGGTCCCAAGGGTTTCCGAGGGTGATTCAGCCCACAGTTACTATGGATACATGCTGGCTGAAATGAAGACTACATTTCCCAGGCTTCCTTGTAGCAGGGTGACCATATGAGTGAGGAGAGAAGTTAGGTACAACTTCCAGAACACTCCACCCCCACAGAGACCGTAGGCTTAGACTCTGTAGGCTTAGATTCCATCTTGATAGGGTGGGGTAATGGGGACTGGTAGAACCCTTAGAATTGCCAAAGAGAGAAGAGAGGGGGTGTATCCTCAGAAGGGAGACTGAGACCTTGTTCCTCCTCTTCCTGCTCTATTTTCACTTCCTAACTTTGGTGACCTGAGTAGCTTGCTTCGCCACACACACCCCATGCCCCACCATAGGCACAAGGGGAAGAGGCAGGTTACCACGGACTGACAGCCCAAGAAAGCCCCGACTCCTCTGAAGTTGTCCTTTGGTAGATTTGGTAGGAGAGAAAGCTGACTGACACATTGGAGTACAGATACAATGGCTGGAGCTAGAGCAGCCTTCGCGAACTTTGAGGAGACTTTGAAAATGAGATACCAAGAGGGAAGTGACTTGTACCCCTGACACACTGGAGCCCTGAGATACACAGGAGAGAGAAGAAACTGGTTTGGGTTAAACTTTCTTTTCTTTTCTTTCTCCCTCCCACCCTCCTTCCTCCCTTCATCCCTCCCTTCCTCCCTCACCCCTCCCTCCTTCCTTCCCTCTCTTTCTTCTAATCTGTGTAACCTTGAACCAATTCTACAATTCAGTGCTATGGATGGTGCGGATCAAGGAGGCCACTGTTTGATTTAAAGCCTCTATTTCCAGTGTTTGGGGACTATAATTTGGAAATAACCACTAAAGAAAGCCGTGTCTTTAACCTCCTAACAGAGATCCGATGCATACAGATTTTCACGTGAAATCGCTCGATTTTCCAGAGTTTGTTATTGATTCAATTAAACAGAAATAATCAATGTGAATCACGCAGAACTTGACAACCGACCTTCCAGTTCCAAGTTGGTGAGGGAGGACTCACAGGAGACTCTGAAGGGGCAAGAGAGGAAGAACCAGAGTGGTTGGGTGCTAAAGTGGGCACCCCTCGACAGAACTAGGAGCAGCCACCTGTGCTCCCACTGTGTGTCCCCTGGGCTCACCCACCTGTGCTCCCACTGTGTGTCCCCTGGGCTCACCCACCTGTGTTCCTACTGTGTGTCCCCTGGGCTCACCCACCTGTGCTCTTACTGTGCGTCTCACTGGGCTCACCCACCTGTGCTCCTACTGTGAGTCCCCTGGGCTCACCCACCTG
>NC_022016.1:44807131-44819497 GCF_000317375.1 Microtus ochrogaster | reverse complement strand
CTGGGCTCACCCACCTGTGCTCCTACTGTGAGTCCCCTGGGCTCACCCACCTGTGCTCTTACTGTGCGTCTCACTGGGCTCAGCCACCTATGCTCCTACTGTGTGTCTCACTGGGCACACATTATTAGAGGGAGTCACTTGGAGTCTACCCAAAGCTAAGATAGAAACAGCTTTGCTTAACCAAACACACTCTCACACATGCAAGTACAAACATATACACATTTGCACACACATGTACACACACACACACACACACACACGACTACCTCGTCAGCAGAGACAAGGCTTTCAGAAGTGAGCAGCAGCCAGCACTGACACACCACTCAGCCAAAGCCCCTGCCATCTGTTGTCTGTTGAGAGCCAGGATGGGAGAAGGGCTCTGTGGCAGTGTTGGGAAGCTAAGAACTGGGAAGGGAGGTGAGCCTGGGAGCTGTCACCTCTCATTGTAGTGACTCTGCCATTTACAGCCTGGCTGGCCCTACAAAAATGCCGGCACCTGGGTGTGGTGCAGCCCACCGTCCTGCTAGGTGTAGAATCTATTTAATACTGTCACTACCAGCTTCAGGTGGGTGAAGCTAGTGATCCTTGGAATTAAACAGACTGGGTGAAAGTTGAGGCCCCACCACTAGGGGGTGCCATACCATTGCTGAGCCCCCACCCCTAGGAGGCACTGCGACCATGGGCAGTTAATTCAACCTAATTTGTAACGTTCTGCTGCCAGCTGTGCAGGAGTGAGAGGGTGGTGTGAGAAAGACTAGAAGTTTCTTTGCCTTGTCATAGACCCTAGAGTCGCCCAAGTGAAGATCCTGGAGGAGATGGTGAATAATACTGGCCCCAGATTACTCAAGACTGTATGGGTTCTGAGGGCTTGATTTGTGGGACCAGCCCTCACCCTGACCCTGAAGAACAGGTACTAGATGCAAGGGAGACCCCAGGGAGTGGTGGAAAGAGATGTCAATCAGTCCTGAACAGGGGGTGGAACCACTTGGCATTTGCCCCACACCTAGCGCTGGCATCAGTACATGATATGGTGCCACACTCTCTGAGTAGGTCGAGAGGGAGCTCAGGGAGAGTCAGTAGTTGGGGAAACTGAGGTACAAGTTGCACATTCTATAGAACACCCTAAGAATGATGCCTCCCCCCGCCAACGTGAGGCAAATGAAATTGGACTCTTCCCGGCAACCCCGAGAGGGGTTGTGGATAAGAAGCAGGGACAGTGGTGACATCAGGCACCTGACCGTAGAGCGAGGTATGGGGGCTCATATGTGATGGGGACAGCTGCCCCCCACTGGTGCTGGGAGATTGAAAAGGCCGAGACACGAAAGTCCCCCTCCGAGGTTCTGAGCAAGGGCAGAGCAGCTGCAGCTTCTGGCAAGCTTAGGGAGATTGCCCTGTCAAAAGGAGACATTCCTTCCTCAGTCTTTAGCTCTGTAGCTCATGCGCTTTGGTCATGGCACTGGCCAGGCCCATGTCAGGAAGGAGAGGCCAGGGGATAGAGCTCTGCTTTGACAGGGCCAAGCTCCCCAGAGCCTGGCCCTGCTGGTTGGCATCTTGCCTGGCAGAACCCAGACCCAGTGACTGGCATGGCTGACAACCCCAATTGGCCTCTGTCACGCCTCAGGTTTGGGGTTGGCTTTGGGTTCTGGTTTCCCATCAAAGGCTCTGCCTTCCAGAAAGGGAGCAGGAGAGGAGCCGGAACCCAGAGTTAGAGCATGTCTGCACTCTGCTTCAAATCTCACGAACAGGGAATAACTTTGCTATGCCAGTCATGGAACGAGGTTTCTGCTCGGGTTCTTAGCATATCTCCAGTGTAGCCATCCACTTCTCCATCCACCATCTATCCATTTGTCCATCCTTCCATCCACCCATCCACCATCCATGACCCATCCAGCCACTAACCACCATCCACACAGCCACTAACCACCATTCATCTGTCTGTCCACTATCTACCATCCATCCAATTACTATCTACCATCTATCTACCCACTAACCATCATCTGTCCACCTATTTACTATCTACCCATACATCCATCTATCATCCACGATGTTCATCTATCTACCTATCCATCCACTAATCATCATCCATCCATCCATCTGCTATCCACCATCCATTCATCCACTATCCACCATCTGTCTACTAACCACTATGCATACACTATTCTCCATCCATCCATCCATCCATGTATCCATCCATCCATCCATCCATCCATCCATCCATCCACCCACCCACTACATACCATTCATCCATCCATCTCTCCATCCATCCATCCATCCATCCATCCATTCATCCATTCATCAAATACCACCTATCTGTCCAATATTCATCCATTCACTACCCACCATTCATTCACTTACCATCCACTATCCATTCATCTATCCAACTATCCCTCTACTATCCATCTCTTCATTAATCCATGCACTAATCCTTCTAATTGTCCTTCTTCCTACCCACTCATCATCTACTATTCATCTATCCGCTTCCAATATATTTGCTGTCTATCACTCATCTATCCATTTATCTATCTTATCCATCCTCCCATCTTCCTCTAGCTATCTGTTCATCAACCCATGCATCAACCAACCACCCATCCATCCACCATCTGCTTAGCATCTACCCTTCTGTCCAAAGACTCACTCACCACCCATCCACCCTCCATCTACTTGTATCTTCTCATCTGTCCATACAACATCTATCATCCATCCACCATCCATCCATCCATCCATCCATCCATCCATCCATCCATCCATCCACCATCGCCTTACCACCTACCCTTCTGTCCATTCACTTATTGTCCTTACAGTCACCATCCAGTCAGTCAGCCAGCCACAAGCTACCATCTCTACATCTATCTACCTACCTATCTACCCAACTATGCACCCATCTTTTTTGTCTGTCCATCCATCCAGCTTCTTCCCTTCGTGTAATAGCCCCCCCATTTGGTTTATGTATGTCACTCTACGGTGCCTAGGGTAATGACGGGGACAATGGTGACAGGAAAGTCATGCTCCCAGTGCCAATAGAGTTTGCTTTCTAGTGCTGCAGGCAGGAATGGAAGGAGCCACCTAAGCACAAGTCAGATCAACATGTGTGATGGGCATGGAAGGCTTGGCCAGAGGAAGCTCTGCCTAGCAGGACAGTCAGGAAAAGCTTAGAAAGGAAAGGCCCTGGGGACAGAGATCCCAAGGTCTCCACTGGGTCACCGATGACAGCCTGGTAGACGGTGGGAGAAAAGGGTAAATGCTGTCCTTGACTGGGATCCCCCATCATGCTCACCCAACTTCACTGCAGCCAGCGATCCCTGTAGACCCTCCTCGGTCTACACCTCTGCCGTGCATTCCACCCAGAAGCTGTTTTCCTCTTTATCCAGCCTCATCCCAGTCACTCACACCAACTATGACCTCGGGCTAGTGCACTCAGCCCTTTTCCCTCCCTCACCTCCTCCAGCCAAGTAAAGATGACCACTGTGGACTCCTGGGATCTAACAGTCATCTCTATCATACACCTGCCCCTGAGCACAGACATAGCCTGCTTGTCCAGCCCTATGTCCTCCTCTCAAGGCTATGAATACCTCCTCTGATCTCAAAGACTGGAAGACTGGATCTCCTAGCAGCCAGGGTCCCCAGTTGTTTGCCAAGATGGACCTATCAGTCATCTTCATCAACATGCAAGAGGCAAGGCATGCCAACTGTAGAGACTACAGCCTACGCAGGCCCCAACTCTACTGTGCCACACTCTACATGGCCCTATGAAAGTTGCTTGATCCCTCTGGCCCACTCTTCTCTCTTCCAAAGTGGGGCTCATCATAAATGCAACCATGTAGGGTTCCTATGTCAGAACCCTAAATGAATGTCCATAGACAACAGAGCACAGGTCTCACACAGTTCCAGGGACATGTGCCACCCAAAATTTGTGCCCTGTTTATCTGTGTGGATGGCCTACAGAATTCTCAGACAGAGCAACCTGGCCAGGCAGGGACAGCTGCTCTGGGCTAGGGACCAAGTCCCACACTACAGAGCTTCTTTGCTTTAGCATGGATGGGTTTCCCTCCCAAGGAAGCAAATGCATGAGAATGGGCTCCTGAGGTGCCTTTCAGTTCTACTGTAGTTAAAATAAGTCAACCAAATGTTTATAGAGTGAGTTATGCCTTATTAGATGCATGGTGAGCTGGGGAAAGTTGGCCAAGGCAAAATTTGAGAAATTGGCCCCGGCCGTGAAAGCAATTACGGTGATACTTTAGCATGTGGTCCTGGCCAGTGATATTTTCATTTGTCTAATTTATTAGTTTATTAGCTTTGTGGTGAATGGGGAAAGTTACGCCACAACATGGGCCTAATTTGATCAAAGCCAAATTTTCACATCATCCCTAGATGGTCATTACGGGGGCGGGGGGAAGAGACCCCTGCTTAGGAACCTCATCCAAGTTTTTCAGTAAGATTCAGGGCAGAGTTCCAGGGCTCTGAGTTACCAGCTCAGAGCATCGCGGCTGAGAGTGAGGGTTTGCTATCCACGCCGGCTCCTTGTCTTTTTGGCGTGTGTCTCTAGGCAGGTTCTCAGGACCTTGGTTTTCCCCTCTATGAAATGGAAGATAGGGTAATCTCTACCCATGTGGTGAATGGGAGCCCTGGATATCTGGATTTGTCCACAGCTGTCTCCCTGAGCCCAGCACCATGCCTGGCCCACGGCCAGCTCAGGTCACTATTCCCCTGAAGGCTTGAGGCTCATACACCGCTCACCTGGAAGTCAGTCCTAAATTAGCTTATTTCTTCATGCGCCTTGGGCCAGCCCTGGGGACAGCCTGTCTCATTTCTGCCTGTAATACCGCCACTGCCAACTCCACTTCGGAGATGGGGAAACTGAGATCCTGAGAGATAGTGACTTGCTCAGGGCTCTACAGGAGTTAGAGGCAGATTTGGGGCTCAGAGCCTGGGGCTCCCGAAAGAGTGCCATGTTATCTATTGTGATAAACATTCATCACGTATCGGTTTAATTACACAGCTGTCCCATAGGTACTGGGAGGGAGCGGTGTGAAGGGTATTGGGGTAAATCCTGTCACTGTGAGCCCCGTCTCTCTTATTTGTCCTCTGCTCTACTCCCCTCTTACCCACTTCCAGCCTCACTTTTCTCCACCAGGCGAAGTCTCACACTGGCCCCCTACAACATCTTCAGGGAAGACTCAACCCCACAGATGCACGGCAAATGGACCCAGGCTGGCTAGGTGGAGCACATAGGTGGGTTACTGGGCTCCTGCCCCTGAGACACCATGGGGCTTCTGTGCCACACCAGACTCCATCAGAGGAACTAGGGTTGCAAAGGGAAGAGGGGAACACCCCCAGACCCAGTGAGGTCACCTTCCACGGAGGAGGCAAATGTGGAACTGAGAGCTGGTGCTACGATGATGCCCACAGGTATGCCGGGACGGAATAAATAGTGTCCCTTTTAGAGATGCGCGTGTCTAAATATGTCACCTCCTATTGCAAGAAGCCTTTGCAGATATGATCCAGCTGGATTGCCCAGGTGACTGATGGGATCACAGAGGTCCTTGCTATGGAGAGGCAGGGGAGCAGAGTTCAGTGGGTTCAGGGAGAGCCAAGAGGCAACAAATTGGGAGTCACAGGTCATAGGCGCCAGCCTAGGAACGGACATGGCAGGTGTTTGATTTCTCAGCCATGTGGTACTAAGTCTACTCTGCTCATTTTTCTTTTCTTCCTGAGAGTTTCACATAGACCTCAAATTTGATATATAGCCAAGGATGACCTTGAACCCCAAAGCCTCTAATGTCCACTTCCCACATGCCGGATTACAGGCATGCACCACTATACCCAGTTTATATAGTGCTAGGTGTGGAGTGCAGAATTTCATGCATGCCAGGTGAGCATCCTACTAACTGAACCACAAGTCCAACCTCAAAGATGCTTCATTCCAAGTGCGCATCAGTATGGGATGGCAGGCGTGGCCAGAGTCTGGCACAGTGGACACCTACTGAGTGCCCAGCTCCAGCCTCATCGGCTTGTCATCCATCAGCCTCCTTCAGACAGCCCTCCAGGGCCCCCAGAGGCTGCTGCCTCATATTAGCTTCACCCTGCTCACTGCAAACACGGCATGGACAGCCCCAGGCAACCTTCCAGAAGATAAGGGTGGATCAGAGAGAGGAGAATGAAACAATCCATTTCCAGAGAACGAGCCATTGAGGAAGCTCCTGCTGCACCAGATCAGTGAGTAAAGGGTTATGGGGAAACCAGGGGCAGTGCAGAGATGATTTTACACACACACACACATACGCATGCATGCACACCCCCCCGCTACAGAGGCACACACAGAGAAGCATACACGCAGAGGTATATACATACACACACAGGCACATACACATATATACACACACACAGGCACACACACACAGGCACATACACATATACACACACACACAGGCACACACACACACACAAGCACACACACACAGGCACACACACAGGCACACACACACAGGCACACACACACAGGCACACACATACACAGGCAAACACACACAGGCACAGGCACACACACGCACATACACACAGGCATACACACAGAGGTATATACATACACACACAGACATACAACACAGGCATACACACAGGCATATATACACAGGTGTACACACACACACAGGAACACACATATACACAAAGGCACACACACAGGCACACACATATACACATACATACACAGGCATACACATACAGGCACAGGCACACACAGGCACATACACATACAGGCACACACACACAGGTGGCATATACATACAAGCACACACAGACATACACACATTCATACACAGGCATAGACATACAGAGGCACACATACATACACACACACACAGGCACACACACACACCCCGTGTATGTTTGAGCCTGAGGTCGATGTTGGGTGTTCTCATCTTAGTCTTTGAGACAGGGTCTCTCTCTGAACTTAGAGTTCTCTGCTTAGGTTGGATGGGATGGCTAGAAAGCCTCAGGGATCTGCCTGCCTCTTCTGCCTTCCCAGTACAGGGATAATGGACGTGCACTGTCGTGTTCAGCTTTTTATGTGGGTTCTGGGATCAAATTCAAGTCCTTAAGTGTGTACCACAAGCAATTTACCAACTAAGCCATCGCCCCAGCCCAGGATGCTGCTTTAAGACAAGGAGGCCAGGGAAGGTCTTCTGCAGGGAGGGGACATTGGACCAGAGGCCGTGGAGAAATAAGAAAGGAGCTATTTGGATATCTGGGTCAGTGCTTACTCAGGGGGTCTGAGGGTCAAGCTGGCTATGGCTCTCATTGAGCCTTAACAGCCACATGGTACCGGGATCTGAGATGCTCTGGAGTGGCCAGTGAGCAGAGGGCACAGGGAAGGCTGCCACAATCTCACAGGGCAGACTCCCGGGGGCCGCTGCAGTCAGAGGTGGGTAACTCTGACTTTAAAGGACAACGGTTTTGAGAGGCAAACCCATCAGCTGCCTTCAGCAGTGAGCCACCATATAGCCAGAAGAGAGTTACGTGGAGGATGGAGACCATCTCAGCTCTCACGTGGGCTAGCAGGGGGATGGGCAAACAATAGAACGCACACTCTGGCAGACCATGAGGCCACATTGTGGGTTGAGCCCCAGAGATACGTTGAATTTCTGATGGCTATGCTTGTAAGTGTGACTTCACAGGAAACGGGGTCTCTGCAGGTGCAGTGATGAGAGGGCCCTGGATCAGAGTGTCCTCCTTAGGAGAAAAGTGGATAGAGACAGAGTTCCACAGAGGAGATGGCCACATTGACAGAGTCAGATTGGAGGGAGGCAGCTACGGGCTGGGAAGCAAGGCAAGCTTTCCCCGGAGCGCATGGGGAATCACAGTCCTGTGACAACTGTAGGTCATATTTCCACCCCAGGACTGAGGAAATAAACTGTTGTTGCAATGCCACGAAATTTGTGGCATTTTGTGACAGCCACTCTGTAACATAAACCACAGGCAGCTTCTGAAGAACCTGATCACTTGTCTGGCTGGAAAGTTTGCTTGACTTCCTCTCCCAGGGACATGCTCAGGAAAGACAAATGCTATGATCCAAGCGGTTTTGCTTGCTGTTGCTCAAAAATGGAAGTCACAATTCCAATGACCCTCTGTGAGGGCATGGATAAGACACACTTCAACGAATCTATTCAGTGGGATATTACACAGCAATGAAAAATGAACCCCTATTCCATACAAACAGAGACAAAGCTGCCAGACATTATACTGAGCAAAAGAGGCTGGACCTAGAAATTGTGGAGCACAAAGACAGAATATAGAGGCTAAAGAGATGCCACGGTCAGAGGAGTTTGCTCATCTAGAGGGCAGGAAACCAGTGGTTTGGATGAGCATGGCCTCCATAGGCTCATATGTTTGCATCCTGGGTCTCCAGTTGGTGGAACTGTTTGGGAAGGATTTGAAGGTGTGACCTAGTTGGAGAAGGTATGTCACTGGGGCTGGGCTTTTGGGTTTCAAAATATGCCATTCATTCCCAGTGTGCAGCCTGCTTCCTACTTGCGATCAAGATGTAAGCGCTCAGCTGTTGTTTCTGCCACGCCTTTGCTCCGCCATCATGGACTTTATCCCTTTGGAACCACAAACCCAATTAAACACTCTCTCTTATACAGTGCCTTGGTCAAGGTGTTTTGGCATAGCAGTTGGAGAGTAGTTAAGGCAGAAACCCTGTGCGGGTGATGCCTCAAGCTAGATTCTTTCTGCAGCACATCTTATTGCATACAATTCACATTGTAAGGTAATAGGAAGATGAAGAGATGGGAGCCACACAGAGAAGTGGCCTCCAAGGGATGCAGGTGCATGGCTCCACTGGCCTCTAGAGGTGGGGCTTGGAGACCAGAGGTGGCCTGTGCATCTGGGCCTGAGCTGTTAGCAGCTGTGGGCAGAACTGGAGGCATTTAGTGGCGACTTGTCCTAAACAGCAGCTGGTGGTACCATAGAGAAGCCATGATAAGGAAGGAGACTCTACTTGCTGGCTTGTCTGCCAGGCTCCCTTTCATTCTCATGGGCTCTGAACCTCCCAGGGCACCCCCACAGTCACTACTCTGCACCCGACCTTCCTGCCTGTGTAGAGGCAAAATGAGGGGCCATTAGCACCTATTGGGACAAAGGGAATGGACACCCAGCACGGGGAAGAATTTTGCTGAAAAATCTGTCTCTGAAAGTGATACAGGGTCCAAAAGGTCGAACTATCTGCCTGAGGCTTTGCAGCCCTGAAGAGGCAGGTGTGGTTTTCCCTGGACTGAACTCTTGAATGGGGGACAGTATGATACAGTGAGAAAGGGCACCATTCTGGACTCTGATTACCGGGTTCAAATCCTGGCTCTGCCTCTTGTCTCACCCAGAACATGATATTTAACCTCTTGGGCCCTTCAGGTTGCTCATCTACAAAATGGGCTAACAGTGGTACCTTTCTCGTGCAGCCTGCCCCAGGGCAGTGGGTGCTGCTTTCATGCATGGCCTTGGCCTCTTGGGACAGTGAGACTGTAGAGGCAAGGGGGGTTCAGCCCAGGCTTGTGCTGTAAAGCCCTTTAAGGGACAAGATGGAATTCCTCAGGGACATCCTCTTTCCTCCATAATGGCTCTGCTGGGGCAGGGTGGGTAGGAGTGGGCACAAGGTGAAGGGTTTTCTTTGCCCTATGGGGTACTGAAGCACAGCCTTTAGCTGTGGCTTGTCCCTGGGCGAGGCTACCAGCCACCGTCTAGATACCTCCAGTTTGCCTTTGCACTGGTGGGACCTGCCAAAGTTTACCTCAGCTTGAGGCCTGATCAAACCCTGGGCCTACCCTGCAGGCTTCCTGAATATAGACCATGCAGGGACTGCTGGGCCATAGGCACACACCCTGCCTTCACATCACACCCCTGTCTGGTCAGGGGGAAGGAGCTGTCTGGTTCTTGTCTGGGTTCTCTGAGGAGAAGGTGGGTGGGGACACCTAGGTCGTAACCCGACACAGGTCCCTATAATGGAGGAAGCACAGTTATCTGTGTTTCCAGAGCTGGAATAGAGCCTCTGAGTAGGAGGGGCAGAACCCAGAGGAGGCTCACCTGCCACCCAGCTGCATACTTGGAGAGTCCCTGGCCAGTCGGGGGTGGGAGCAGGTGTATGGGTGCTGTACTTAGAAGGGTGGGGCATGAGGAGGGTCCAGGACACCCCTCCACACACAAAGTCAGAGGAGTCTCCTCTTCATGCTCCTTCCCCCTCCCTACTTCTTCAGCGCTGAGTTCTACAGGCCAGGTGGACACAAGGCTGACCTAGACAGAAACCACAGTGTGTGTGTGTGTGTGTGTGTGTGTGTGTGTGTGTGTGTGTGTGTGGCCGGGCCATGAGAGGATCCTCAGTCAAGATCATGGGCAAGAGCGCCAGCGCTGGGGGTGGCTCACTCTGCAGGGGCGTGCATCTGCCATTCAGTGGCTTCTCCCACTCTTCCCATTACATTTTATGGCATCTGATTGTCCTACACAGAACACGGAACACGAGGTAAGGCTCAAAACACACTATAAAAAGGCAACTGCAATCGTCATCCTCACAGGCTTGCTTGCCCAAGGCCAGGGAGAGCGTTTGCAAGATAAGAACTCATCCAGTCCCCCACAGTAGTGTGACACCCAGACCTTGCCTCTTTTTCCCAGGGAAGACGCTTCACCTCCCATTTTCCTGCTCAGCCTCACCACAGACTGCTCCTGGCAATGCTGGACCTCACCGGCCCATCTCAGGCAAATCCCACAACCCCTCTGAGCTTCATTTTTGACCCATGACAGAGGTCATAGCAGGGGCTGATTTGTTATTACGTTATGAGGGTAGATTGATAAATGTGTGAACATGGTGTCACACGTCCCGATGCGTCACTGCAGCTCCACTCCTTCAGCCTGAGGACACAGGGCGTAGATGGCTCCCAAGCAGGAAGCAAAAAGAGGCAGAGATGTTAAGTTAGAGCACTCAAAAGTCTTAAGTGGGGCTGGGGAGAGGATCAAGGGCTGAACTTGGGCCTGTGTTCCCCACAGAATACACAATCGCATGGTAGGGAAGAAAAGCCAAAGGCGTGCCCTGTGTAGAAAGGAAGAAAAGACTGGAAGTAAGCGTGCCCACTTCCCGACAACACCCCCAACATCTGCACAGGTCACAGGAAAGTCATGGGCATTGGCCTTCCACGGCTCAGCCCCTGGCTCCAGCAATGGCTGCGTGCAGCTGCGAGCTATGGAGGATCTTATCTGCGGTCCACTTCCTCAGCTGTGCAGGGAAGCAAACGTGCCCTTCCATTTGTGTGAGGGGTGAGCGGAAACTGAGGCTCAGATGAGCTGTGTGGCTGGCTGAGTCTGCTCTGTCTCCGGTCCAGGTCCCTCGATTCTGTGTTTCATAGGGGACTGCTAGCCAGGTCCTCTGCCAGACTCTCTTATCCGTGTATGAAGTAGCTCTCAGTCCCTGGGTGTGGAAGTGCTACCCGCTGTCACACTGGGAGTCTGGCGGAAAGGAACCAGAGTGAACAGGTCATGGCCCACAAGATATGTGCATTGGCAGGGTCAAAAGAAAATATTCTCTGGTAAATCAGAGCGCGGCAAACTCAGAGGAGACTGGCGATCCCCCTAGGGGATCAATGGGACCAAGAAACAGCTGAACTGCTTGTGGGTGACCCAGGAGCTCATGGGGCCATCCCTGCCAAGGCGGCGTCTGATCTGAGATGGGGATAAGAGAGTGCATAGTGACAGAAAGGCGGAGCAAATGTCCCGGGGTGGCTACAAACCTGACATGACGGCCTGGGTGACTGATGTTTACATGAGGGATCTGGAGGAGCCCTGCCAGGAGGTTAGGTAGGCAGAGCTGGTAAGAGCTGAGCTCTGCGCCCAGAGAGTGTGGGGCCCTTACAGGGCCACAGCAGCAGGTGCTTGGCGTGATGCCCCTTTAGGAAGCCCCTCTGGCTGCTGTGGGCATGGAAAGATGCTGCACAGTGAGGGCCCATGATGCCTGACTGGAGAAAACCAGAAAGAACCAGAAAGAAACTCACGGCCCTTATGGGCATTAGAAAGCCTGGCTCCTGGCCCAGTTCCATCGTCTCTGGGCTGTCTGACCTGAAGCTGTCACTCAACGTCATCTCTGGTCTTTTCTTTCCTTCTGCAAACTGAAGGGTTGCCATGTTTTTCAGCCTGTGAAGTGGTGTTTACAAATTGAGGTGGTGACACCCACTTTGTACAAAGGGCCCAGTGGCTCACCAGCCTCGGAGCCTTGTTTCTGTCAGTGGAAGTCTGATATGAGCTTTTCTTTTCAACTCATCTATCCATGACCCATTCTTGTGTCCAGGTATGTCCATCTGTCCATCCATCCATATGTGGATATCTGCCCAGTTTCCA
>NC_022016.1:44795922-44806774 GCF_000317375.1 Microtus ochrogaster | reverse complement strand
CATCTACCCATCCATCCTTCCATCTGTCCATCTACCCAACCATTCTTCCATCTACATCTATCCATCCGTCTTCCATCTGTCCATCTACCCATCCATCCTCCGTCTATCATCTACCCATCCATCCTTTTATCTAAAGATCTACTTGTCCGTCTATCCATGTTGCCAGTCATCCATCCAATTACCCAAGCATCTACGCATGCATACATCCATTCACTCAACTATGTACCCATCCACTCAATCATCCATCTATCCATACATACATCCATATATACAATCATCTATCCATACACACATCCATATACACACAAAATCATCTATCCATACATCCATCCATATATACACAAAATTATCTATGTTTACATATATCCATATATACGCAAAATCATCTATCCATACATACATCCATATATACATCCATATATACACACAATCATCAATCCATACATTCATATATACACACAATCATCAATCCATACATACATCTGTACATATATCCATCCACCCAACCCTCCATCTACCCACTCACCAGTCCATCTTCCTATCTGTCCACCTGTTCGTCTGTGCCAGCCCCCCCCCCACTCCATCAACCTCCTCAAAACTCATCACTACAAATACAATTGCTTTCCATGGCAACAGAGCTTCTCCCAGAACTGGGAAATGTTATTAGTCCTCAATAACATATTAAGAGGCAGGGTCTGAACCACCCAGAGTCCCTTCTCATTTGCTGCAACACCTGCATGACAAAGACTTTGTTCTGAGCTGTTTACTAAATTAGGCCTTTCCTGGACAGTTTCAGCCTTCAATTTTATAATACCAGCAATAAAATGGTTATTTAATTAGTAGTAAAGCTGGCAGCCTGTTATTGGTGTTTTACTTAGAAGTAAAAAGACTGTGTGTGTGTGTGTGTGTGTGTGTGTGTGAGTGTGTGAGGTTTTCTGACTGCATGTAGATAAATTATTTGCTATGTCAGCAATTCTGTTCCACAGGCTGGGCCATGGTGACACTGGCCTGGAAGAGACTGGAGTTTAAGTCTTGACTCTGTTGCCGACTTGCTTGGGATCGTATAGAAGTTGTGCTCTCTGAGCCATGGCTTTCCGTCTGGAGAATGTGAGGGCTGACCTGGGTGATACTGAAGGCTGCTGGCAGGCCTGAGCATCTGGCAGGGGATGGTGGCTCTAAATGGCATCTGTGCTAATGACTTTAGCAGCTTCTCCCCCACCTGTGTTTTCCATGACCTCTTTGGTCTCTCCAGTGCGGTCCACCAGTGTGGCACACCGTATCCAAGCAGCGCTTGTAAACCCAGCACCAAGCCCAGTCCTCACCAGTTCCCCAATCCCAGGGCTTGGGCCGTGCCCCAGGAGTCACCTGACCCTCTCCTCGTGTCCCTCAGCTCCAGTTAGGGTTCTGTGTGTTCTCCCAGGTCCATTTCCTCTTCTGTGTCCACCACTCCCCTGGGGACCCTTTACCTTTCAGGGGTGTCAAGCTGTAATGAACTGCTTCAGGGGCTCCTCCCCACTCTCAGAGCGCAGTTCAAGATCTCTCCTGCGTGGCCCAGAATGTTCTAGACAGTTGTCCTCATTCTGCTTGCTGGTTAGATTCAGCCTGGTCTAGTGTGATCCTGACACCTGGGTTCCTATCCCCCTGGCTTGTTTGATGTACTGGAACTCAGAGAGTTTTGTTTGTTTGTTTTTTGAGACAGAGTTTCATTCTGACTCAGATCGGCCTCGAACTCTCAACAGTTCTCTGGTCTCAGCCTCTCAGAAGAGGCTGCCTGGGCTTCAGATCAGCAGTGCTGCCTTCTCTGGGCAGCGGTCAGATTCCAGAAACCTGGGCCTGGTTCAGAAGCTGCATTTCAATGAAAGAGTCCATACTACTCCACAACACCTGGCCTCCCAGCCTCCCCAGGCTCATCACTCAGCAGGGACACTGAGTCCCCACCCTCTGGCTGTCCCTTCTCCAGCCTCTGACCCCTGCTTGCAGAAAGGGGTGTTGGTTGCATCACCATACCATGGGGACCATGGGGTCACAGAGAGACTGTACCTCAGACAACAGAGTCCAGTCATCTCTTGCTCTCTGTTGTTACCAGTACCAAGCTGGGAATTTCCACTCCAGGGGACTGGGCCCTGACGTCACCTCCTCTCAGTGCCTGCAGTTAGCAAGGAAACTTTTCTTAAATGACTAGTTATGAGGCAGATGGCACATGGCAGGAATCAAGGCCAGGTTCCCACCACTCACTCAGAGCGCTGTCTAATGTTGGCTCGTGGTTCCTGACAACTCCGAGGGACCGCTGTCTCTAGGAGACCACCAGTTAGAGATGTAACGCTCCCCAGAGGAGAGATGGGATTGCCCGTTAGTCTCCACCCATAAGCTTGGGGCTTGGGACAGGCTGCAGGGAGCCAAACCACTCTCTCCTCAGCAGAGCTGGAGCCACGTGAAGGAGGCCTGAGGGCTGTGTCACGCAGTGAATGTTGGATTTAATCAGATGGTGCAAGCCAAAGACAGGCTGATTGCTGACGAGCGGTAGCTACCAGCTCATTAGCCTAACAACCCTTCACCAAACTGCTAGCCGAGCACTGAGGTCCTAGAGACCGCAGTAGGCAGAGGGTGCCTGCCCACTCTTAGAAACCAGGCCTGTCTTTGGAGACAGGGGTGGGCAACTTGTGAGCCCCTACTTGTAATACCCCAGCTCTTCACCAGAGGGCAGCAGACAGCTTTGTAGCGTGTTCTGCCCCCTGGCTCTATGGATGAATTGGGGAAAGGCAGGAAGGTAGGGTGTTCTGTAAACCCAGTGGTCTCCCTGGGGCAGGTGGGTGGGCGAGGCTGCCTAATGGAAGCTGTGGCCTCAGCAAATACACTCCATTTTCCTGCCTCAAAATGCCTCTATTCTCCCAAGATACAGAGAAGGCATGTCCTGGCCCTCCTGCCAACCATGGAAACAGAGGCAGGGGCTGTATTGCCAGCAAGATACTGGGACCATGGAGACACTTACTCCAACCCAGAGACGAAAGGGTCGCATGTTCAAGTGTGCACATGTGTGTATGCATACATGTGTGCATGCAAGTGTATGTGCATGCACATGTGAGTGAGAATGTGTGTGTCCTACATATAACAGACATACCCCAGGCAGTCCCAGGGCCCCGGGTAGAAGAGAAAAAACGAAAAATATTTGGAAAAATCAACAAAGGCCAATGTCAGGGAAGGAATGGCAAATATCCACTTTGGGGGATGGGTGGAGAGAGGGAGGGAAGGAGGAGGTGCCAAAGAGCCGCCTGAACTATGGAGGAGACAGGGGCTGCCCTACAGGGCCCCTCATGACCCAGGTCAGCAAAGGGGCCAGGAAATGATAGCAATTGGCTTGGGAAGCTGAAGGAAAGACAGCGGGCTTCTTGCCTTGAAGGAAGGATGGATCCCACCTGCTGGTGAGGGGCAGGGAAGCAACTGAACCAAATGGATATCTGAGTTGGGCCTGGAGCGTTTCTGGGTGAAAGGGGGGGGTGCTTTCTGAGGAGGGACGAACTGGGGAGGGGACAGGTCAACACCCTGGGCAGGAACAGGAGCAGCAGGGACAGAGGAGGAAGGGGCCCAGGCGGGGACAGCTCCATGGGGACCTGGGCAACACAGCCAAGGGCTCTTAGGTGGAAGGATTTCTCTCGCACATCTGTGGAATCTCTCTCCCAGCATTTGGCTTGGGTTTGGTTTGCATTCCTCTATCAGAGCATTCAGAAGCTCTCTCTCTCTCTCTCTCTCTCTCTCTCTCTCTCTCTCTCTCTCTCTCTCTCTCTTTCTGTGTTTGCATGTGAGTGTGTGTATGTGTGTGTGTGCATGTGTGCGTGCGAGCGCGCACCTGCGTGAAGATACCCATGGAGTCTAGAAGAGGACATCACTCCTCGAGCTGGAGTTACAGGTGGTTGTGAGCCACATAATAGAGGTGCTGAAAACCAAACCCTGGTCCTCTGGAAGAGTAGGCAGTGTCCTAAGCCACTGAGCCATCTCTACAGTGCCTGTCCATGGATCTCTTGCCACTAGGCTCCACACAGGAGCAGGCGGATGGTATGTGGTGGTGGGCTCTTTAAGTCTCAATGCCAGCATTGGTTTAACACCCGGCTTCCTGGTTTCCTAGTCTAACTCCGGGCTGGAATCAAAGTCTGCCCTGGTAGTTTTGGGGAATTCACATTTTTAGGCAACTTCCAGGCAGATCACTGAGGAGGTGGTTCTTATCCTGCCTCCTGGTGGTGGCCTAGCTTTGGCTCAGGAGATGCACAAAGGCAAGTCTCTGAGAGCTCCCCTAGTGGTCAGAAGGGGAACTGCAGCTCCTTCTAAAAAACCTTGACTTTGCCATAGGGACAGACAGGACTCCCACCACGATTGAAGGCTGGGGGTTTCCTCTTATGATTAAAACAGACATCAACTGTCAAGACGGACATACTGGAAGGGGCCCAAATTTTTTCTCACCACATAATTCTCACCCGTTTTTCTCGAGGATCTGAGCTGGGAGAGAGGCACAGTTTCACAATGGGCCTGTAACTGGGTGTGCAGAATCCGGGGTGGCCATCTCCAGAGAGGCGGAGTTTGATTTTACCCTATTTCTATGCCCAGCAAGCTCTACACACAGTAGGCACTCAATGTGTGCTTGAGAGTCAAGGTGGTAGTAAGTGACTGAGTGACCTCCCAACAGGCAACGAGTTCCCTTACATGCATTTTGGGGGGAAACAGACGCTTTGCTCATGATAGCAACCAGGGGACCAAGGGGCCAAGGATTCAGGTTTCCAAGTCATCGTGGCTGGGACCGCATTTTTTTAATACTCACGGCAAGACAAGCATTCAAGCAAGCCACATACTAAGATACACCCTCAGGGGAAGACGTGTAAGGTCTCGAAGGGCCACGGATGCCCGGCTCTTTGGACTGAGCTGTTAATGTGTCTATTTAAAACCCAGAAGTGTGTTTTCATTACAGCAGACTCCAGAGGGCTTCTCTGTAAAGACCATTGTCTGGCTACTTGGAGTGGCCTTGTCCCTCTCCGGGTGCCCCGCCTCCTCTGAACACACTGTCCCTTCCACTTAGAAACCCTGTCCCCAGTTCTTTTTTGTCTCGAAGCCCCTTTTGATTCTGGATTCACTTTCAATGCCACCATCACCACCATCTCCTCGGCCCGACCAGCTGAATCATCTCGGCCTGTGTCTGAGCGGCTCCTCAGCTCTGGCACCCCCCCCCCATTACACAGTACCCCTCGATAAATATCAAGCAGATTCTGGGTGCTGAGGTGGGGAGGATGCACTGTTCCCTGGGGGACCCTGCTGCCCGGTGGAAGCATGGGGAGGAAGGGGTAGGTTTGAAGCCCCAACCTCTTTCGTATACCGTGGCTCTGACGCCTTGGTGACCCGAAACCCTTCAGAGCCATCAGGGACAGTCACTTCCTTTAGTGTCTACCTGACAGTGTCCACCCGCCGCACCCCACCCTGCTCCCTGCGATCATGACCTGGGAGGGAAAGGCTGTGTGCTCAGTTCTCCATGGAGCCCCACCCAGGCTGTGCTCAAACAACCAGCTGTTCTCAGCCACGTGGGTGAGAGGACACGTGTCCTCACGTGTTTGTGGGACTCGGAGATCAGCCCCCGCCTCCTCCATGGATCACTTTGCCTTCCTTCCCTCTGCTCAGTAGCCAGTGTGAACTTTCAAGTATGGGTCACAGTGGGCCGCAGCCCTCAGTGACTTCCAGGATGCTGAGGGTAAACTGCTACTTATTTCGTTGTTTCTTATGCCCTAGCCATGCTTCATCTCAGGCAGCCCTTCTCACCTCAAGGTCTTCGTGTTTGCTGGGCCGGCAAATATGAAATGACCCAGCTTCCTGCCCCACCCACTGACGCATGACTGTCTATATTCAAGTTCTCTGCTCGGATGTCATCTGTGTCATGAAGCCCGCCCCCCGCCCCCCCACGTTCCCTGAGACCCACCCTCTCTGATCAGGAATGCCCTTATTTGCATGACCCTTATTTGCATATCCCCTATTTGCATGCCCCCTTATTTACATGGGCCCGATTTGCATAGCAGAGACTGCACACTGGAAATTGCTTGGATAGCTTAAACTAAACCTTGCCAAACTGTGCCCTGGCCAAACCCGGCCTGTCCTCCTTGCCATAGTGTGTATTATATATCAGGAAACTGCACATGAGGGACTCTCTCTCAACACCCTAAAATACTTCTTCCGGGGGCTGGTGAGATGGCTCCGGGGATAAAGCAATTATTACGTCAGTGTGAGGACTACAGTCCAGGTCCCCGGCACTTGTGGTTAGAGTAGCCTGCCTGCCTGGAGCCCAGCAACCCTAGAGGCAGACATAGGGCATTCTCAGGGCTAGATTGTTAGCTGGACTAGTGAAACTAAATGAGCTTTCAGCTTAGGTGAGAGACCCTGCTTCAGTGTATAAGGTAGAGAGAGTGAGGAAGTGTCACCCTGCACACACGTGCGTGCACCCACACAAGTGAACTTCCACACTCACACACACACTGCTTTACATGGTAGGTGGTCCTCTAGCACCTAGTATTAATACTCTAGTACTTTTGCCCTACACTGTAGGGTACTCTCCTCCCTGCCCAGCCCACCCCCTAGTCTGGTCTGAGGCGTGACCTCCTCCTCTGCTGCCCACCAGCCTCTTCCCCACTTCCCCAGTCCATCACACACAGAATGGACCGGGACCTCTGAGGGACAGTACCGTGACCCACGGTGACACTGCAGGGAGGCACACCTGCACCCACAGGAGGCAGGCCCCCTCTCTCTGCCCACCAGCTGCAGACAAGCACGGGGAGTCCCTGGGGCTCCTTGAGGCTCCCTAGGAAATTGTTCTCTGCCGGTTCCTGGTAATATTCCCAGCCTCGTTCTCACCCCTCTCCCAGCTGAAGAGGAAGCAGCTCAGACAGCTGCAGAGCTGGGACTCTGGGCCGAGATGCATTAATTTGTAAATATCTTCATTTATATGTAAATGCGGAGCCCGGAGCCCCACCACCAGCCCTAATGGGGCCTTGCTGCCTGCCTGGCACCCGTGGCAGCTCTTTCTCCACTGGCTGGGCGTCAGGAGATGCTCCCAGCGCTGTCTCTTCCTTCACTGTCTCCTGGTATCCCCTAAGCATGGTGGCTTTGCTCCCTGGGGTACCCTCTGCTCAGGAGCCCCTGGTGTCTCGGCTCAGAAAGAAGGCTGCAGAAACCCCCGCATGAACACGGGGAAAGAAAGGCACCTGGACCCTAAGTCCTAAGATTGGATCAAATTGCTGCTGCTGTGTGACTTTGGGCAGGTCTTGTACCCTCTCTGGGTCTTGTGTTATCAACTGTAAAACAAAGACGGCACCATGGTCTAGGTGTAGGAAGAGGTGGCTTGAGGTGTGACCAAGTCCTTCCAGTGGGAGACCCTTGACCTTACTGAACTTTGACCCCTGCTATAAAGTAAAATGCAGAGAGGGGGTGTAGAGAGCTGCTACCTTTCCAAGTCCCAGAGGCTGTTATTGAGGAGTGTGAGGTGCAGAAGAGCAAGTGCACACACAGAGACTTTAGGGGGGTCTGGCACAAGGTGGAGCTTGCCTTGTGGTGGGGACAAAGGGTTGCTCGAGACTCAGGGGTGAACATGCTCTCCTCAACCATGTTTAGAGACCAGGAAACTGACCCTGGATCACCTGCAGCCAGCATCTGACTTGGGCTCATTGGGCATCAATTTCTACCAAATTCCACAATTCAGGAAGATTAATTTGGTCAGTCTGTTTTCCAAGGGGATGGGGGAGGAGCTGGTTTAAGGGCACTAGGTAAGCAATGGCTGTGCTGGGATTTGAACCCAGGTCTTTAGGCACCTGCTGACTTGCTGAATGCTGGGCAGGGGCATGGCTGCAAGAGGTGCATGTGGGAGTTGTGTTTCCTTCTGGCTAAGGGATCATGGTGTGTGTGGGGTGGGGACATCTGTGACTGGGTCCGCCAGTGCTGGGTGCTGGGTTACCCACTCCTCCCATGACTGTGTTTAGGGAAACCTGGCTATAAGCCGGGAAGTCCCCTGCCGAGGGACTCTCTGTGACTCCCAGGGCAGTACTTATTTTCCTTTCTAAAATGCTTTTTATCTCTGCTCTCATCTTGGTGCTAACTGATTTATCCTTGCCATGAGCTGCTTTTCAGAAGGGAAAAATACAGAGAGGTATCTGCCTACCTCCCGGAAGCCCAGTGCACCCTCGTTGTCTGCAGGTGCTCCAAGAAAGAACAGCTGGGACTGGGGTCCTAGTTCAGTGCCTGAGAGGGGGAGGGACCAGCTCCTGGGGGGGGGGTGGATTGGGACAGAGGCTGACAGGGGCTCACAGCCACCTCCTGAACCTCACTCAGCAGGTAGGAGGTCCCAGCCAGATCCCATGTGCAGAGCCAGTAGCGCCTTTGGCAAACAAAACAAAACAAAAACAAAACACTCCTGTCCCACTCTGTAATTTTACTCTCATGCAAGCCAAGGCCCCCAACCACATAGGAGCATCTCCAGAGCTTTCTGGGCCCATTCGTTTTGCAAATGCTGTCACGCACAGATGTGCAACCAGACCTTGGCAGAGACCTAGTGCTAAGAGCAGAGGGAAGGGAAGGTGAGAGTCCCAGTTGAGGGGTGGAGCCTTGTCCAATCAGGACTCAGAAGATTGTGTGGCATCACATCCTCACTGGGGTGCTCCTGCTGCCCCACAAACCCAAGTGTCCCAGCCTGGGTTCTGTCAGAGCCCTGCCTTCTGAGAGCACCAGGCAAAGCGTTTACCACACAGTAGGAAAGAGTGTGCAGGTGTGTGTGTGTGTGTGTGTGTGCGCATATATATGTGCCTATGTGTACATGCCCATGTGCGTGTGCATGCGTGTGTGTGCATGCCCGTGCGCGTGTGCCTGTGTGCAAGTGTGTGTGGTTGCGTGTTCATACCCAGCACTACTGTGAAGCTACTTTACACAGGTCATAAGATCCCCTTCCTGGAGCAGGGTCGGGACTGAGGGAGCCTCGTTATCCAGCCCAGAGCGGTCTAGTCTGCTAATTTGCTGTTGAGATGGAACAGCCTGAGCGGGGTTCTGAAGACTGAAGAGGAGTTTACCAGGTGACCAAAGGCAGGAGAGGCCCCCATCAGAAGAGACTAACATGCATAAGGGGTCAGGGCAATAAAAGACAATGGGGGCCTTTGCGGAATGTGTAGGGCTGTGGGCACCCACATATGTAGAGTATGTTGGGCCCCTGTATGAGGCTGAATTATCTTGATTCTGCAGCTTTTCAGAAAACAGGGGAGGGCTCCTGTTTCCTTGTCCTGCTGCTCCTGACCTAAGAGTCTAGGTGTCTCCACCTGGGGTCTTTGTGACCTTAGGGATCTTGGGGGACAATGGTACGTGTTGCATGTGTTTCCTGGCTCTGCATTGTGAGCTGGGTGACTTTCAGCACAGATCTCGCCCTCTCTGGACCTCAGAGTCCTCACCTGCAGAAAGGATCTGTGAAGCCTACCCTGCATGATTAGAAGAGGAGCTAAGGTCCCGCCTCTTTCTGCCTCGTCCCTCGGGGTGTGGCTCCACTTCTGCAGAGAGGCCCCAGATCAAGGAGGGGGTTGCATCACCTAAGAGCAGCGGTTCTCAACCTTCCTAATGCTGGGACGCTTTCATACAGTTCTTCATGTTGTGGTGACCCCCAACCGTAAAATTATTTCCACTGCTACTTCCTACCTGTAATTCTGCCACTGTTAGGAATCCTACCGTAAATATCTGATACGCAGGATGTCTGGTATGCAACCCCTGTGGGGGGTCATGACTCACAGGTTGAAAGCCTTTGCCTAAGAGCATCCAGGGGATGCTGTCCAGGGCTGGCCCCGTACGCCGCCCCTCCCTCTTCAGGCTCACAAGCTTGCCGCCAGCTTGCCAGCTCGGGTGGCCTCACCTCACAGTGGACTGGTACACGAGATCCTCCCGCTTGCGGTAGTTCTCCATGTGTGAGTAGTTGGTGGAGAACATGGCGTCAAAGGTGAAGATCTTCTGCTTGATGGTGCCACCATCTGTCACCTGCCACAGAGCAGAGAAGCCACAGGTGAGGGCCCAGTGGACCCTGGTCACCGCTTTCCTCAGGAGTTCCCTTGTCTTGTCCCTGCCCTTGCTCCTCCCTCCCTCCCTCCCTCTCTCCCTCTCTCCCTCCCTCCCTCCCTCCCTCTCTATCTCTTTCCCTCCCTCCTTCCCTCCCTAAGCAGAGGAAGAGTCCCACAAGAGGTGCTGCAGAAGTGCGCTGCCCCGCCCTGCCCCGCCCTGCCTCGCCCTGCCCCGCCCTTCCGTTGTCCACAGGGGCCGCCAGGCCTTTGCTTGGCCTCCCTGGTCTTTGAATCCCAGCACTCCATTGACAGTTTAGGCATTTGTAAAAGAGCCACAGGGCCTGCGAGATGGCTCATCAGGTGAAGGAGCTTGCAGCCAAAGCCTGACAAGCTGAATTTGATTCCTGGGTTCAACATGGTAGGAAAGAACCGATTCCTGGGAGTTGCCCTTTGACCTCCACATGCACTGTGGCACGTCCATAGACACACATACACACGCACAATAAATAATTAAATAAAGCAAATTAATAAAAAAGAATGGTAGCCTCTGGCTTCGGGAGGCCAAACTCATTACCTAAGCCACGCCCGAGAGAAGGAGACGGAAGATATGTGTGCTGACCACAAAGAGCACCCCACACAGAACTTCCCTGCCACGTTCCTCCTCCCTCTTGCAAAGCCCTGTGATATGGAGCTGGGAGGCAGCAGCCAGCCTGTGAGTAAGCCTGGCTCTCTCCCACCTGTGCCAGCCACCAGAGCCTTGGCTTCTGAGCAGGGAGGGACTGGACTTTCAATTCTGCAAACGCTGGGGG
>NC_022016.1:44787355-44795737 GCF_000317375.1 Microtus ochrogaster | reverse complement strand
GCCCTACAGGTATGGTGGACCAGTGGGGGGGCTTCTGAGGCCCTGGAGGCATGGTGGACCACTGGGGGCTCCTTCTGAGGGCCTTCAGGCATGGTGGAACACTGAGGGGGGGGTGGCTTCTGAGGCCCTGCAGGCATGATGGAACACTGGGGGGGGGTCTTCTGAGGCCCTGGAGGCATGGTGGAACACTGAGGGGGGGCCCTCTGAGGCCCTGAAGGCATGGTGGAACACTGGGGGCCTTCTGAGGCCCTGGAGGCATGGTGGAACACTGGGGGCCTTCTGAGGCCCTGGAGGCATGGTGGAACACTGGGGGGCCTTCTGAGGCCCTGCAGGCATGGTGGAACACTGGGGGGCCTTCTGAGGCCCTGCAGGCATGGTGGAAGGAAGCTAGTGGCCTCTCCCTGCTGAGTCTTTCCAGACACCAGGAGCTCCATCCACCACGAAGGCTCTGCTTTGCTGAAATGGCTAGTGAGGCCCGGGTAACTGTGGGCAGGACCAGAATGGGAGTTGTAGAGTGAGCTATGGTCCCAGAGCCTTGGTCAGTAGAGAGAAGACAGGGGAGGGGGCAGGCTAGCTAGTAAGAGGGGGAGAATGGAGGGCCAGGGGACCATTAGAAGGCAAATAACTCGTGGAAAGACAAATAAACTACATTGCAACTATTTCTTCTTTTTAGTGTTACTATTATCGTATATGCACACATGCTGTGTGGAGTGACTGAGGAGGTCAGGGGACAGACAAGTGGAAAATCCGTTCTATCTTTCTGCCATGGGGATTCCAGGCCTGAAGAACAGGGGCTCTTACCAGCCCGAGACACCACAGCCATTTCCAATAAACCCTGAGAGGCTAGGTCCAGAATGGTACGGGAATCCAGAAGAGGGGGAAAGGCACTTTCTGAGGGCGGGGAGCACCCACAAGGGCATCTTGGAAGATGTGAAGTCAAAGCTGCTTCTGCAGGAGGCGCGAGAAGAGTCAGCCTGGTGGAGCAGGTGGTGGGAACCAAGGGCAGACGCAGGAGGGATCAGTTCAGCTGCCTCTGTGAAAGTGACTGCTCCGAGTGCCCGGAGCAAGAGGGAAGGGGCCCAAGAGGATGCTGACAACAGAGTGCCACCACTGAGGACCCACCCCCCTGCAGACACCAGTCACCCAGGGTCAGATTTGGGTTCTGCTTATAACCTCCTCTGGTCTTCCAGAAGCAAGTCCAAGAGGGAGGCCACACCAGAAGCAGCGACCCGGGAACAGACAGATAGGGTCTATCAGTACAGGACGCTTGCCTTTGTTTTTCTGTAGCAACCCTTGGGACAGTCCCTAGGAGGAGGCCACAAGGTCTCCATTCCACCAGGGGACCCCAGTGCTGGGGCCCAGGTTGCTGCAGGGCCCTGCTGTTCACAGCTGCCGGAGAGCCAGGCCCATGCGTCTGGGGCTCCCCAGCCGCAGCTGCCCTGAGCACACGCCTGGTCTCTGCCGCCTCCCGCTAATGAAAGTGTTACTCCACACAGCAGCAAGGTATGTGTTGTCACTGTTTCAATTATTTATCTGTTTACTGGGCTGCAGTTTTCCGCTTGTCTCAGCAACTCTATTATAGACCGCGAGCTTGCAGCCTCTCGCCGCTCAGCTGGGCTCCACACTAACAGCCTGAGATGGGGCGGCCTCATGCCTGGGCCTGGAGAAGTAGAATTAACTCCCTGCGGCTCCTCTGGTAGAAGCAGGGGAGGGGGCTGCCAGGGAGGTGGTCAGGGATGGGGAGATGCTGAGAGTGGCTTCCCCAGGCATCTGTCATCGTACTCCCCCAAACAGGGAACTGGCCTTATCAGCACCCAGGCTGCCTTCAACTATATGTTGGTGGTTTTAGTAAGACACACATTTAGTGCAACCAGCCAGCTTCTACGAGGCTTCAACTGTGTCATGCACTGGCCATGTCTGTTACCTGTCCCATAGACTAGGAGCGACCAAGAACAAGGACACCTCAGTGAGTACCAGTGGTAGGTGGAAGGATGCTAACACATTCATAGATTTGGTGGCTCTCAGTGGGATCAGCAGTAGGACTTTCCCTGACTGGTTTTCCTTTCAGCCCTCACCAAGCCTGTCTGCCTCTCATCACTATTCTGGACTTATCTAGCTCATGATTTGGTCTGTTCCCCTCTGAAATCGGCTGTTTTGCTCTCATCTGTGTAGCCTGAGGACAGAGAGAGAGATGACTTCTTGCCTCACCTGCTCTGCAGGAGGACCCGGATTCCAGAGTAGGGTGGCAGCGTGGAGGAGGAGGGATGTGGTGTGTGAGAGGAGGTGGCGTCTCACTGGCATGAGGCTCTCTATAATGGCACTTGCCCAGGAAGGATGCAATTTGGGGATACCCACAGCCTGCTTCTGAGGCTGATGCCTTAACCACTGTATGCCCACAGTGGACTGAACCAGACAGGTGCAGGGTCTGGGGTGAGTGGGTTGAGTGGCTTGGCTACTTTCAAAGTCAGAACAAACTTACAGGGTGGGTCCACCGTTCTTGGCCCCTCACAGACGTCAAGGTACTTTTCAACTGGGGCCTTCAACTGGGAGACAATTTTATTTATTTATTTCATTATTTTATGAATAGGAGTGTTTTGACTGTCAGTATGTCTGTATACCATGTGCATGCAGTGCCCATGGAGACCAGAAGAGGTCACTGGATCCCCTGGAACTGGAGTTACAGATGGCTGTGAGCTGCCATGTGGGTGCTAGAGACAGAATCCAGGTCTTCTGCAAGAATAGCAAGTGATCTTAATTGCTGAGCCAACTTTCCAGCCCCTGGGAGACAATTTTGACCCCTTTCTCTGCCAGGGGACATGGCATATTCTAGAGATACTCTTGGTTGTCACTATGAAGGTCCTGGCATGTAATAACTGTTGATACTCTGAGATTGGCATGGGAAGGTAGCTTAATCCCCAGCACACAGAAAAAAAGCTGGGCATGGTGGCCCATGTCTGTAATCCCAGCACAGGGGAGGTGGGTCTCTCTGGTCATTTAGTCTGTCCTAATCACTGAGTGCCAGCTTAAAAACTAAGATGGAGGGCACCTGAGGAAGGACACAAGGTTGGCCTTTAACACATGCATGATTGCATGCGTGCACGGGTGCAAACACACACACACACACACCTAGACACATGAACATGTATACACACAAATGTACCTATATACATGCGCACATATCTGCACACATACATAAGCATACATACATAAACATGTACATACTTGTGCCTACACATACCATGAGCATCTACATACATGTGTACACGCACACACAGGAACCTGCATCCCTGTACACGTGTTCACACATACCTGCACACACACGCACATACATGCCAAGGTGGGAAACCTTCCATCTCATCTGTATGCCTCTCCCCATGCCCTGGGAAGGCAAGCATCACGCAAACCACTTTGCAACTGAAGGCCCAGCTGAGGCCCAGCACTCCCTGCCTGTCCTGCCAGGCTGGCAAGGCTGCCTAACTGCCCCTTGGCCTCACCTTGCATGGCAGCTGCAGCCTGAGAAGGACAGGCAGCAGGTTCTCGGCAGCCCTCTGGCTCCAGCCTTGCCTACCTTCAGGTAGAGAGCTTTTGATATCCTTCTGAAACTCGCAGCCCTCATCGTCCCAATCTCAAATTTCACTCCATTTTTTTTTATTACACAACAGAGGGGGGAAAATTTGTCAGTAAAACTGTCTCCTCAAATTTATTCACCGAGACTGAGGGTTTTATGGCGAGGAAAATACACTCGCCCCCCACACGTCCACACACACCCACACCCCAGACAAAGCAAGGAAGAATTACCTGAGTCATAAATCCCTGCTAGAGGCCGAGGCGCAGGAGAGCCTCAAGGACGAGTCTGCTTTTCTATGGTTTTATTTACTTTTTTTCTTTTACTTTTTTTTTTTTTTGAGACAGTGTCTAGCTGTGCTGAAACTCAGTATGGGGAGTCCAACCTGGCCTCCAACTTCTGAGAGTGACTGGTACCTCTGCCTACTGAACCCTGAGATTCCATGCATGCACCAAGGGGCACTATGGCGCTCTCATTGGTCAGAGGTTCTGAGCTGAGGCTGGACCATAAGCTGTGGGCAAGGGTGGTAAGTGTATGAGACACGGGCACAGTTTCCGTCCTCAGGCAAGATTCAGGATCTGGTGGGGACAGAGCTCAGGCCACAGCCAGCTACAGGATGAGTGGAGAGGGCAGGTCTGGGGAGACAGGCATATGCCAAGAGCTACCCATGATGCTCCTGGGGGTACAGAGTTCCTTGAGAGGAAAGGTGACCCCAGAAGTCTCCTTGGAGGCGTGTAGGTTCAGCTAGACTGGACCGAGAAGCATCTGGAAGGCTTAGAGAGGCACACGTGTGGGTGTGCCTGTGAGGATCGTTGTCAGAAGTTCCCAGAGGATTAACTAAGGGGAAGGGCCGCCATGCATGTGGGTGGTACCAGTCCATACCTAGGTCTAGGGCTCCCTCTCCCTCCCTCCCACCTCCTCCTCTCACCCGCCCCTTGTCGTCCCTTCCCCATTCAGGGAGGGTCTTCTCACCTCACTTAACCTCATCTAGAAATTCTCTTGCAAAAATGTCCAGAGCTGGGTTTCTATGACGCTTCTAAATTCAGTTACCCCGACAGTAAAGCTCAACCCTCACACACCGGTAGCTGAAATTGTGGAGAGTAATGTCCTGAGCAGGGGCTGAACAGCCAGCACTCACCGAGTTCTTACTGTGTGGGCTCAGCATTGCTGTAAACACAGACTCACACAGATGCAAATGTGTTCAATGTGTGTTAGGGACAATCAGCTTCCAAGTGGCCACATTGTTGTGTGGCCAGGCTGGGCAGCCAGCACATAGTAGGTGCCTTTAAAAAGGTGTTTTCTTCTGGTCCAACCCTGCCAGCCTTTCTGCTATGAGTTCCCCAAGTAATTAGCTATCAGTTGTCTCTATACTGTTCTCTATGCAGGCCTCAGTTTCCCTAAATGTTCCATGAGGAAAATGAGGCCTGGTGGCCTCTGGAGAGTCTGTCTACCTGCATGGTCCCACTGCTGTGGCTATAGAGGTGTTGCCCCAGTTCTGTCACTCTAGAGAGCCGGCTCTAAGTGACCTCAGCTTGTCACAACCCTCCACCCCACCATCAGTGCCAGACACACCCCCTACCAGCAACCCTGGCTGTGGGCAGATGGATTTACATGTGGACTCGACTCATAGACGCATGGCCAATGGATGCAGTCCAGCCAGCAGCAGGAGAGCCCACTGGTCAGCCAGCCACATTTTAATTCAGAAAAACAAATAAGTCCTCAAAGTCAGCCTTCTCACCAATGCCCCTAGATGCCACCATCTGTAAAAGGGAAGGAAAAATATGAAGAAAAAAATGGGGGATCACCTCTCTCCTCCCCCAGCCTTTCTCTTTGTGTTCCACAAAACCAATTACAGGTTGGAAATGGCTGTAATAAACTTGATATCCCACTTACGGGCCAATCCCGCTGCGGCCAGGAAGTGTAATAGTGGCGGAGAGTGGAAACTGCGGGTTTGTGGAGCTGTTTAAATTGCCTGCCTACATTACTCCACTCCTCTCCAGCAGGGAAGGAATTCGCTCTCCTGGAAATGGAGCAGCTGAGGTCTCCGTGTTCTGGGTGGCGCAAGGGAGTGTTTGCAAGGCAGACTTTAATGAACTGATTAGATGTGGAGGAGCGGATGGCCCCTGGGAGCTTACATCAGCCAGGCACAGGTTCAAGTCCCCAGCAAGGCCACTCACATTCCCTGGCAGTGAACGAGAAAGAGTGAGGTTAGCCTCCTAGCACCGCCGAGGGTGAAAAGAGCAGCTAACAAACAATGCAAGTGACCGAATGCGGAACCAGACTATCCCATGGCACAGCTCTGAACCTCAGCGGATAGAATGCCTGCTGGTCATGCATAAAAATCCAGGTTGGACACCTATAATCCCATCACTCAGGAGGCAGAAGAGGGAAGATCAGAAGTTCAAGGTCATCCTCAACACAAGAAGTCGGAGGTAAGCCTAGCTACATGAGACTGTGTCTTAAATGTTGTAAGAAATAGGCACACACTTGTAAAACATGTAGGGAAGTAGATACTGCTACTGATTTCAATTCTGATCGTTGCGGAAGACAATGAAAAGCGATTCTAGAAACTTCCACCATGTGACTGTCATCCAGTGGTCCCTTCCTCATGCCACGTGACCCTGCATGTCTGGCATGGAGACAAACACAAGGTCCTCAATAGACATTTATTAGCTAAGTGTACCGCTCAGCAAATGAAGGCCTGGGCTCCTCAGGGCCCTGGTCCTTAACTACCACTTTTGATGCTTACACCAAGAGAGCTGGCCCAAGACGACATCAGTCAGGTCAACACAGCCTCATCGAAGGACCACTCAGGTGGAATTGGGCCCAGGGCTGCAGCTTGAGTCCCTCGTGTGCCTAAGATTAGCATCTGTCATGAAAGGCTGGGCTTGCACTGAGTTAACTATAGCCAAGCAGATGTGGACAGTGGGGGACTGGCTTCTCTCTGTGTGTTTTCTGTTTCCTCCAGCAGGGAGGCAGCATGGAGCTAGTATTGTCTTCTGTGTGTGCTGGTGGGGGTAGGGTGGGAGTGAATGAGGTGTGGCAGAGGGGAGGGGGTTATGAGTTCAAATTCTATAATAGAGTCAAGCATGTGGCAAAGACTCACTCAAATTCTAGAAGTAAAACTGCAGCCAGAGAAGGAATGTCACCTGCCCAGGCTGCCCGGCTGGCATGAGGTGAAGTGGACATTTGAGCGTGCATTGCGTCTGACTCCTAGGATTCTATAGAAAAGCCTCAGGGTGGGGGTGGGGAACCGGGCCAAGGCCAGGAGCAGGGCCAAGAAAGGGACAGGTATTTTAGGGGAGAGGAATCTGGACAAAGATGCCTGGGAAGGGAGCAGAAAGCCTGAATATGGAGGGAAGCCAGAGGACCTTGATGGAGCCACTTAATGGTCCTTTGGGTTTGGGAGGTCACAGAGTTTCTAGTGGTCTTATTGCCATGGTGACCCTGGACCACTCTTCCTGTAAAGCTCCTGCCCACCTGCTCTCTGCTCGGGTGGGGAGCTGTCGCCACAGACGCAGGCATGAAGGAGGATGGGTGACAGCCAAGGAGGAGAAGTCAAGAGCCACCCACCTCCCTGGGTACCAACTCCACCCTCCTGTGCCAACTCCGTATGCTCCCACTCCTGGTAAGGCTGGGCTGGGGTGATTGGCTTCCCTGGCGTGTGTGGGAGATCCGGTGTTGACAGAGACAGCTGGTATCATAAATTGCCTTGTCTCATCTGGTTATGGTGTGATGGCAGACAGGCGCTCAGGGACAGGACTGGGGGGGGTGACGGTAGATGGGGAGAGCAGAGTGACTGCCAGCTTCCTCATGGGTTCTGGGCTTGCCATGCGGGCAGGTGAGCGGGCAGGTGTGATGGCTGTACTAACGGTAGGGGTGGGGAGATGGTAGGGTGTGGGGAGCCAGCTCAGTCAGGTGGGCATGTGCACGAATGTGAACGCCTATGTTCCAGGGTGTGGTGGGGATGGGTCTATGGGGCTCAGACGTACTGAGCTGACAATGACATGTGTGTATGTGTGCGCACGCGCGCACATGTGTGTGTGTGTATGTGTGTGCATGCGCCCGTGCGTGTAAATGTTTGTACTTTTTATGGGGAGTGGGGTATGTGCATGTCTGTGACACATAGTGGGTGTGTACTTTGCACCCCCCCCCCCAGTGGCAACCCCAGTTGTTATGTTCCCTCCTTGATCTATGACTCAAGGAGGAGAAACTGGAGATAGCAGCCGGGGCAGGGTATGTAGATTTCTGAGACACCAGGCTGTTTCCACAGGAGTGAAAAGGCACCAGGCTGGCTGTCCCTACACCCCCCACACCTAGCAAGATCCTTTAAACTCCACCAGCTACGTGAGGGTTTCACATCACCTCCTGGGTACCCTCCTCCCTATTGCAAACAGGAAGACACAAAAGGTGCCTCAGGGCTGAGGCCAGGCACTGGGGTTTCAGAGTCTAGCGCAATCACCAGGACCACGTGGGAGAGCTCAGGGAGTCAGCTGGAGAGCACCATGACTCCCAGGATGTGGTAGAAGAGCCTGAGCTGCAGCAGCCACGGGAAGCGGCGAGGCTCTAATTCACACTGCAGAGCCCAGTGGGGTAGCGTTTGCTCTCTGAGGTGAGAGCTCACTTCTAGATCCCACATCTCCTCGCCTCACTTTCCTTAGCTGTAAGTAAGGGGTAGGAGAAGCACACCCCGAGGGCACCGGAGGATGCTCTGGGTTCTGTGTGTGGGTAGTCAGACCTCGGGGAGAGTGGGAATCTCACTGTCCGCTTTGGGATGTGGCACTGTTGGCATTGTTTATGCCACCAAATGGAGATGG
>NC_022016.1:44774855-44782355 GCF_000317375.1 Microtus ochrogaster | reverse complement strand
AAGGCAGAGAGCAATTGACCTCTGGCCTCTACATGCATGCTTCCACATGTATGTACACACACATATACAGAGAGAGAGAGAGAGAGACAGAGACAGAGAGAGACAGAGAGAGAGAGACAGAGAGTCATTCACCCAGGAGCCTTCTGAACTGAAACTGGGAAAAGCCTAGGCAAGCTGTCACGAATTAGCTACCTTAGTGCGACGTCCTCCATGAGGGAGAGCAGCTGACACTGACGTGGCAGGCGCCATTGTGTAAAGGCAATGTTTCTGCACAGCTGTCAGGAACTCAGAGATGGAACGATGCTTCTGCTAACAGATACTGCATGGAAGCCCAGGAAGGTTCATTCTCTATCTCCAACTGCACGAGGCAGGCAGAGGAGCCATCCTTCAGTGCCTGCATGGACTGCAAGGACCTCGTATTCTCACACTTTGGGATCTTTGGGGCCTGGTGTCCCAAGATGATACAGCCCTCGCTTTCTTCCAGGCCTATTCTGCCTGCAATGTAGAGCCTGGAAACCACTCTGCCCTGTCAGGTAAATATTGAAGTGTCGAAGGTACAGCCTCAGCAGGAGAATGAGGTGTGATTGGCAGGAAGGCTGCTAGGGCATCAAATCCACACAGGCCAGCACAGGGAGCAGTGACTGACAGCTTTGATGGCACCAGTTGGGGCAGTTTCTTTCCCTTTTGGAATCTGATAGGCATGACATGAAGGGGCCTGGGGTCTGCATGGAAGGCGAGAGGAAAAACCACCTGTCACCAGGTCCAGCCCGTTTTCAGTGTGACTGAGTGTCATTCCCATTTCTGCCGTCAGACACTGATGTGAAGTCATTGGTGGGCTCTAAGCAACCGTGAGTGGAGTTCAGCCTGGCCCTTCTTGATGGTGGAGACACATGCCAGCATGGGGATGGGATCCTTAGGTAGGTGGGCAGAAATGGTGACTACCGTCCTGGGGCATATGGAGTCAGGGAGGACATACCAAATATAGAGAGCACTGAGGTAGCTAAGGATGTACTCTCTTCCACCCCCTTTTCCTAGACAATCCAGGGTTTGGAAAAGGCATTAGTTTTGTGTATATGTATGTTCATAAGTGCTGGGCTACACATGTATGTGTGTGTGTGTGGGGGTGGACGGGGATGATGAGGTGTGATATAAGTAGGTCTCTCCTCCTATCCATAAGATGTGAGTCAGGAGTTCAGAGAACCAAAAAGAATCTTCCAGGACATTAGAAAGCCCCTTGGCTTATGCATGAGGAAAGTGAGTCCCAGAGAGTGCCACTGATAGTGCTCGGGCAGCCTGGCTGAGCATGCCAGTGTGTGCAAGTCAGTGTGACCGGAAGAAGGCAGCTGGTACTGAGGGACAGGATGCCAATGCCCAGATGTGCTCCCAGATGGCTGGAACACTGAGTGTCCACCTAGATCTTCCAAAGATGACCGTGCAAGTCAATAGAACAAGGCCTGGGTACAGCTCATTGTAGCTGTTGCTGTCTTTTTCACCACTGTGAACAGTGTCTGAAATAAGTGACTTAGAGGAGGAAGGGTCTGTGCTGCTCATGGTTTGAAGGTTAAGCCCACCTTGGTGGGGAAGGACTGGTGGCAGGAGACACTTGGGTCGGTAGCAGTAGGAACCGGAAGCCGCTGGCTCACAGCCTGGCAGACCAAGAGGAAGAGAAGAGTGTTTGTGCTCAGCTGACTTTTCCTCTCTCCCTTTGTGTTCATTTGGGGAACCAAGTCCATGGGATGGGTCTTCCCATATCCAGGATGGGTCTTCTGGTACTCCCCTAATCCTCTTTAGAAACACAGATACACTCAATGCTATGCCATCACGAACACCCTGGCATTTCTAGATCTATCCTGGCTGATCATAACTCAGTATGTAGTTGGACAGGGTAGCAACCATTTTGAGCTCCCAGCAGGTGGGGAAGGAGGCCAGCTCACCCATCCTGCTTGTAGCCTATTGCTTCAAGCACCTATTAAGAACCAGGCACAGAGCTTGGAATTGCACCCAGCAGCTGGTACAGCAAAGAAGGAGTCAGGCTCTCCCACCCTGCAGCTCCTGTCTGCAGCCAGCCAGACAAACGTCCTCATGGGAACCAGAAGGTACCTGTCTGAAGCCCAAAGTCCCACAGCGTTGCCGGCAACCATTTCACCTGCTGTTGTAGACACTAAAGTGACAGGGGCAATGGTGGCTTTCAAACAACCCCTTCCACGAGATCAGGTAGGACGTCCACAAAGGTGGGGTCTATGGTTGCACTACTGAGGGACCCAGGAGGGCCCAGACTTTGCAAAGCTGAAAGACCAGAGACCCTTTGTGATGTGGTGAATTGAGACCCTGCTTCAACTGTTCACCCCTCCCTGTCCACACTCAGTGTCTCTCTGTAGAGAGCCATTCTCTGCTTCCTGACCGAGTTACTGGCTGGCCATTGAACTGGAAAAGACGAAAAGGTGACCAGAGGTCACCAAACCTCTCTCAGCCTTCAAGGACAGCACACAGGGCTTCTGATATACCCACAGGAACCTGTTGAGCTATCAGCTGGAGGCCGACAGGGGACAGGGTTGAGCCACTGCTGGTGTGCCTGTAAGGCCAGCCTGGGTTAGCTAACAGTCAGCCAGCCCTAGATGTGTGAGTGAACACAGCTGCCCCAGCATCCCCCCAGACGGGTGAGCACAAAGCACCCATTGCTGTTGCTGCCTGCCTAGGAGGCTCCGCAGGCATCTGCTGCACAGCATTACCATGGCAACAGATAATGACACATGGGTGGTCAAGAATCAGGGTTCTAGAGTCCAGCAGCCGGAGATGAGCTCCTGGCTCCCCCAGAGATGGGCTGTGTGACTTGGAACAACTTACCTAAGCCTCTTTGAGCCTCCATCTCCTCAACTGTCCGATAAGAATAGCGACAGACACCTCGCAAGGTGTCGCAAGCATTGAATGATGTTGTCACATCAACTGCTTAGAATAGGACTTGGCACACAGCCAGCAGCCAGCAGCATTGGCTATACTATTGGCTATTACTATACCGTGCTACTGTAGAACCTATGATGTACATTTCAGGGTTATCTCCACGAGGACTGCATAGCCTATGAGACCGGGACTCCCTCTGCTAATCGGGCCCTGTGAAATCCTTAATGCTCTCTCCTTCCAGCTCTTCCTTTCTAGCTCCATACGGAACCCTGCTAGGGAAGGTCCAGGTCTTGGGCATAGCGGATTGGCTCGGGGCCTCCGTGTCTGCTGCTCTGCAAGCTTTAGGATGAGGCAGTTTGCCGGGGAAAACTTCTGTTTTGAGCTCCCTGACTGTGAGGATCTGGTGCCAAAAAAAATCTGTGTAAAGAGCAGAGGATTCAGCCCACAGTGTGTGGTGTGGGGGCGGGGCGGGGAGGCAGCAAGCATGCGGGTGGCAGTCAGGATGGACACCCTTGCCTCCAGCTGCAGGGTGGCTGGCACCGACAGGCAAGTGGGCAGTTCCGGGCACAGCACTAACCTTGAGCCTGGAGGCTCAGTGTGTGTGGGGGGGTTAGGGCCACAGCCTGAGGGGGAGAGAGGTAGCAGGGTGGGGAATGAAGCTGTGGACAGATGAGACTCTTCCCAGACATCATCAGATGTCAATTCACACCCACATCTGGAACACAGGGAGCCAGGAGCATTCCGACTCAGGCTGTAATCCTGAGTGGGGAATACACACACAAAGACACACACACAGACACACACACACACACACACACACAGACACACACACACGCAGGGGGGTGGGGGAGAGGCGGAGGGCTCACTCCATAATCACCCACACTAATACCTCTGCAGCTGAGCATCTGGACGGTGGCATAAGTGAGATAAATAGAGACCACGAGAAACCTCCCGTCGCCAGGCTGAGCTGACGTCAGGTGCAGCAAGCTGGGCTCAGTTTTGCCACCAGATGCCCCTCTTCCACCCAACCATCTCCCTAACACTCTGCCTTTCAGTTTTTAGACTTTTGTGGGCTTCCAGGTTGCAGGAAAGGATTCAGGCTGGTAAAAATAGAGGAGTTTTGACATATGTCAAGGGCAAATCACATTTACTGGCATTCAGAAGACGTCTGTCACAGGGTAGCTGCCGCTCGGAGGCTGGATGGACAGCTGCCCCCTTCCTCTGGCAGAGGAGGGCAAAGTGGGGCGGCGTGTCACTGCTGATCAGAGAGAGGTATAGAGGAGGCAGGCTGCCCTCAGAACCCTCTGGAACTCAGGGCCTCTCAAGAGATGGCTTCGGTTTATGGTTTCTCCCAACACAGAACCACCTGTTGCAGACGCAGCTTCCATCTGTCTCCAGAATAAAAGTGTCCAGGTCCACAGACCTCTGATCCTCTGCGCAGGTGTCACCTATCCTCCTGTCCTGTCAAGAGGTCCCAGGAGGACTCTGCTCATGTGCTCTCTGCCCGTTTCATAGCTGGAAAAACCAAGGTGTGGTCCACAGCACCCAGCAACCACATGGTACACAGGCTCTGCACAGCATCATCTATAGTAATGGCAAGGGATGCTAGCTGGGTATTTTCTGTATGCTGGTGGAGTTCATGCAGGAGCAGGCATACTACAGATGGTCCATAAATGCTTCCTTCTTGCTGGTGGGTCTCAACACAACGCTGGTGGGAGGCAGAGATGGATACCCTACTGGAGATGCTAGGAGAGAGGAAATGGACCATCCCCTTAGAAGGGAGGGAGGGACCCCCCAGTTCTCAGAATTTACAATAATGAGCAAGGAAAACAATCACTTTATTTAAATGAGCGAAGGAACGATTTGGCCTCTCCATGTGAGAGGAAGCAGTTAAGGGGTTTATTTTATTTTGGGCCCTAATAATATTACAATCTCCTGGCCGGTTATTATCCGTCACTTTTCAGGGAAGATTGAAAAGAAAATGGTTTTATCCCTAGCAATTGTGAACCGCTCTGTCTGATGAGTTGTTGTTCCCACTTAGATAGTACATGCAGCCCTGTCAGGTGACCTGCCCGGCTGGGTGGCTTTGTTTAACTGGGGGAAGAGGAGAGGGAATAGAGAAGGATGTGCAGAGGGTCGTGGGGGATGGGCAGGTGGTAGGAGCTGAAAGCATCCTGGGTATTGTAGGATGACTGGCTGAGTAGTAGGGCTGGGCAGGCCCTAAGGACATTGGAACCTACACTTTTAAATTAATTTTTAAAAACACTTTGCGTGTGTGTGTGTGCATGTGCGTGTGCGTGTGTGTGTGATCTATTCAGTCACAAAACTGACTGGACCTGGGATGAAAACCCAGTAAAATTTCAACGGGGATATATATAATGTATATAGATATGTTTATGTATATAAATATATATTACTGTGATTACTGTGTACCTACTATGTGCTTTGCATATCCACCAGGATTCTCTCCTGAAATCTTCCATCCTTAGAATGAATTTCCATCAGAATCATTTCGGCTTTAGGGATATGGAAACTGAGGCCCAGAGAGGTTACAGACTTGACCCAAATCATACAGTGACAAACCAGTGACAGGATTCAAGCTGGGATCCTCTGGCCCAGACACAGGAGGGGCTGTCACCCCTACACAGCTCACCACAAGCCCCCCACCAGAGGCAAACCTCCCAGCAGTTCTCCTCAGCTTACACTGGAGTGGTGGGTCCTCCCAGGGATGAGGTCAATGTGGCTCCTGGGCCCTCACCACCTGGCAGTGTTCTTGTCTACAATGTCCGGGGTTCTTAGGTCCGCTGAGACAGGCTCTCTAGAGGGAAGTTCTGGAATGTTCTTCTTCTTCTTTTTAAAAACATTTCATTATTTTATGTGCATTGATGTTTTTGCCTGCACATATGTCTGTGTGAGAATACCAGATCCTTCGGTACTGGAGTTACAGATGGGTTTGAGCTGCCCAGTGGGTGCTGGGATTCAAATCTGAGTCCTTTGGAGGAGCAGCCAGTGCTCTTAACCCCTGAGCCATCTCTCCAGGGCCTGGAATGTTTAACAGGCCTCCTGGGGGTGATTTTTAAGTGTAGTGAAGTTGGAGCAGCTGCACTAAGACAGCTCTGGATGCTGCCCTGGGGGCTCAGCAGCCACCCCTACATAACTGGCCATCTTCACTCCCCCCAACCTCCCCCACCCCCTCCTTCATCAGGTCTACCCCCACAGCTCTCTCTGGATCACATCCAGAATAAATTACTGATGGTCGGGTCTCTGTCTCAGAGGCCAGTCAGTGGCTTCATGAGATGCCCTCCTTCAGATGGACACACCCAAGCCCTTCTTGCAGTACCTTCTGAGACTCAGGGGAGGGTCTTTGGAGTGCTGCTGCTGACGGTTCTTCTTCTCCCCCCACTCTCCTCCTCTCTTCCTCTTCCTCCCTTCCCTCCTCATTTCTCCTCTTTTCATCTCTCCCTTCCTCCTCTCCCTCTCCTTACTTCCTCCCTCTCCTCCCTCCTCATTCTTCCTCTCTCCTTCCTCCTCCTCCCTCCGTTCTCTCCTCATCTCCCTCCTTCTTTGCCTCCCTCCTCCTCTCCCTCCTCATTATTCCTCCTCCTCTTCCTGTTCCACCTCCTGACATCTAAGAGGTGTGCCATCCCACTGCCTCATGTGTCACCTCATGTAACCGTCCAAGGTCCCCTGAAGCACTTGTGGTCCCTATGGGCGTGGTGTGGAATAGATGCAGGGGTGGAGTATGGATGGGTTGAGGGGAGATGGCGTAGGGGCCCCTCTCTGTGCTCTAGCTGCTGGATCAGCATCTATGACTGAGGCGATGGCTCTAACGAAAGCCAGGCTGCTCTCATCATTACTGTTAAGGACCCCATGGAGTCCTCAGCCCTGATGCCTCCCTCACACAGGTGGACATGACCACCGGCCAAGGCCAGGATGGGTTTCCATGGTGACCAGGCTATAGTTTTGAGGAGGTTGGCTATCTTGCCAGCGTCCCTGGATCTCTTGGATGCTGTCTGGTCTTGGGTCTCTGGACTGGCCACCTGCCCTTTCCTGTGATGCCAATAGGAAGTCCTTTTAAGATGCCACTGAAGATTTATTCCTGGGGGTCTTTGTGTTCATCCACTTTGCCCCCGGAGGCAAAAGGTTATCATGGCTATGAAAGAATGCCCGATGGACCAGACACCTTCTAGGGGCTTCTCTGAAACACCCAGCTATTAGTGATGGTGGGTGGGGAGTGTTCTTACAGCACCAGAGAAGAAAGGAAACTGAGACTCAGGGATGGAGGGGCAATCACACACGTCTAGCCAGTGACAGTTGGTGTTCACACACAGAGTTTGCACAGTATTCAGGCATCACCCTCCCTGGCTCTGGGGGATGCTATGTCTGCCTGAAGAGCGCCTCCTGTAGGTACCCTTCCACCATCCTTTTCCATTTATAGCATTACAAGGTCCCTGTCTCTTCATTTCCTTTTTCTACCTCCCCTCCAATCCCTCTTCACCCATTGGCTCCCTCCCTCTGCCAGGAATGGGCACACATGCCAGCATACATGTATACAAATTCATGCACACACACACACACACACACACACACACACACACACAC
>NC_022016.1:44751381-44774755 GCF_000317375.1 Microtus ochrogaster | reverse complement strand
CACATGCACACACAGTGCCAGTCCTGCACAGTCCTGTCAAGAGAGAGATCCTCAGTGAGGGGCACAGGGGCAGCCAGAATGCACGAGGTTCTGAGGAGGGCGAAGGATACTCACAAGCAAACTGTCACCGAGGGATGAGTGAGCATCACGTCTTGGCCCTCTCTGTTCTTCACTGTCGTCACAGAGGACCACAGTTTTGGACACCACCTCTTCTGTGCCACAGTCCTGGGGCAGGGTCAAATGCCAGCTTGTATTTGGCACCACTGTGTGCTTGCTGTCTCTTTGAATCTGGCAGCTCTTTTCTCTAACCCTAACACCGTGAGATGGGTGTGGATGTGCTCACTTTACAGCTGAAGAGATAGGCGCTTGGAGTGACCCCACTCCACACTTAAGGTGCCAAGCCACCTGGGCCAGCTGCCCCAAGCACAGGCTCTTTGCAGTATGCGAATGTCACATCCCCGGGCCTCCAGGCAATCTGGCAGGCACCCAACCTGGGGTGATCTTTTCCCTTTTTTTTTTTTTTTGCTCTTTTATTTATTCACCCAGAGGCTCAGCAGCCACAGCATTTCCCTTTCTTTCAATATTTATTAGTGTTTTACCTGCTGTCAAAGGGACCCAGCAGAGGTAGAGGGGAGGGAGGATGGCGGAGCCGGGCCTGGCTCCTTGTGTGCTCTGCCTGCTAGGAAGTCAGAAGAGCTGCGGGGCCCTAGTTCTAGTAGATTGCTGCTGCAGGACCTGTCGCTGGGAACAAGCATGTGGTGGTGAGACCACGGTGAGTTATCGGTGTGGTGCCTACTGTAGCTTTTATCTGCACACATCCCACTCACGGACATGCGGTGAAGCTTTTTCCCTCTCACGGAATGGGTTCCGGGCCCGTGCAGGCACAAACACAGGCTCCAGAACACAGGCTAACCTATACTTCACACCTCCCTCACGAAAGGCTGCTCTCCTGGAAGGGTGAAACAGAGGCTCTCATAGGCTTCTCCTTTCCCAATCCAGTTCCTCCCATCATCCTCCCTGGCTTTTCCCAAAGTACCAGTGACCAAGGTCAAAGGTCAAGGTCACTGGAAGCACCAAAGCTAGAAACTACCTCACCTGTCACGCTCACTGGGCCCATCCTCCTGCCTCTGTGACTACATTCCTCAGCGAGACAAGACAAACAGAACCTGGTAGCTTATACTTGTAATATCAGCCCTGAGGCAGGAGGAACACATTGAGATAAAGGCTAGCCTGGGCTACAGAATAAAACAAACAAACAAAACATAAATCAAGTGAGCAGAAGGGAAGCAATGGGGATATAGGTGGGATGTTGTACAGGAGGGAAGTCTGGGGAGGGAGAGGGGCCCCCAAAGAAGAGCACACCCCTTTGGATGCTCTCCTGTAGTTACCCGTGATCCACAGTAAGTAGCTCTGGGTGGTGTCCTATGGGATTGGCACATAGGAGGCCCTCAGGGAAAAGGCCTGTACCACAGAGTGTGTCAATATTCAGTGTTTCTAATGGGAATTGAGCTATTAGTCAAGACTTCAGTGGAGTCAGAGTTGGCTGGTGACACCAACCAGGGCTTGGCATTAGATCTAGGAAACCCCTCTCGGCTCCCTGTCTGCACCATCACCCAGGGAAGGGAACCTGTTCTAGTAACCCAGCCGTGTTCCAGGGCAGTGAGACACGAGTGTGTTATATTTATGGGTAAAATGAAAAGCATTGTCATTCCAAGGCATCTTTCTTCCTTCTTTTTTTCTTTCTTTCTTTCTTTCTTTCTTTCTTTCTTTCTTTCTTCCTTCCTTCCTTCCTTCCTTCCTTCCTTTCTTTCTTCCTTTCTTCCTTCCTTCCTTCCTTCCTTCCTTCCTTCCTTCCTTTCTTCCTTTCTTCCTTCCTTTCTTTCTTTCGTGCAGTTTCTTCACTGGGTAAGTCCTTCCTTAGCTCTGACTTTCATCTCTCTCCTGCTGTGGTTTGGTGAAGGGGTTACATTCCAGGAGGCACAGGCAAGGGCATCCTGCATGACAATATCACTACTGTTCACAAGGAGGGTGAAGATTAAAAATAATACGTATGACTTTCTTTTTTAAAAAAAAAAGCCTCCTTCCACTTTCAACGGGTGCTCAGAATCAACAGTATAATTTGCTTGACTGCCCTGGCCCATCGGCTTATCACCGAGGGCCTCGCAACTCCAAGAGGGGAGGATTATGCAAATAGAAAACCAGCTTGCAAGAAAGTGGGCTAATCCAATATTACCGAGAGCAAAGAGAAGCCACTGAGACGGTGGGCTGCGGAGACAGCTAGCAAGTCCTTTCCTGGCAGGAACCGGAGCACCAGAGCCAAGGGAGGGGGTGGCTCTGCTGGCACCCATGCTGGGTTCGGGAAAGGGGAGCTGGCCTCCATCTCCTGCCTATTCTGAGAGGTTGGGGGAGCAGGGATTTCACGGGCTTTGTTCGAAGTCTTTAGGAAGTAATGTTTTGCTGGGTTGGCCTCTCCTTCCCAGAGGCCTGGCACACAGAATGGGAGGAAAGGGCGAGCAGCCAGCGCGAAGACTCTCGGTGAGCTTCCACAATGGACAGACCTGACATGCTCCAGCAGGGTGGACAGACCTTAGAAGGTCACAGCAAGGCACTCAATCCTGGAAGGAGCCCAGGGCACTGGCTGGCAGTGTCTGCATAAGGCTGCTCCTCTGTGACCGTGGAGAGTGGGAAGCACCATGGACAGCCCTTGAGCTACTCTGCTGGGATGGCAGGCAGTGTCCATACCCAGCTTTGTGGCCAGGAATCTAAACGCAGCTCCTCATGGTTGCGTAATGAGCACTCGACCAGCTGAGCCATCGCCCCAGCCTTCTATCCACTTCTCCGCTGAAAGAAGGTCTGGGGAATAGAAGTACAGACCTGGGCAAGACCTGGCCTGTCACTTTCTCTAGGGTCACTGCAGGGCACGGATGAAGTTTCAGGGCCAATGAGTAAAGTGAATTAACTCTCCAGTGTCTAGAAAGTTCCAGCTACAGTGCTAAGAGAACAGGGGAAGGAGCCATGCTCAAACAGAGGTACTAGACAGGCACATAGATGCGTGTGTGGGGTTAGAGGAATGAGTGGGAGGATGGGTAGATGCATGTATGTGTGAGTGGGCAGATGGATGGATAGATGGTGGACAGATGGATGGTATAGAGGGTGGACAGATGGATGGGCAGGTGGATGGATGCATGGATATGCAGAAAGACAGATGAATGGGTGAGTAGATGGATGGATATATGGAAGATCGATGGGTGATGGGTGCATGGATGGATGGATGGATGGATGGATGGATGGATGGATGAATAGGTTGATGGATAGACAGGTGGATGGATGAAATAATATGTGGAAAGATAGATGGGTGGATGGATAGGTGAATAAATAAATAATTGGATAGATGGGTAAATGGATATGTAGAAGGATGGATAGGCAGAGGGACGGTTGGCTGAGTGGAAAGACACATATTGGAGTGACCACTGTGCTCTTATGGACCCTAGTCACAGACAGAGTCTCTTCAGAAGATTCTTGAATGAGGTGGCACCATGAGAGACACCTTGCTGGACCATCTATGTTCGAACATAGTGTGGGCAGCAGCCTATCTGATGGTCCGTGAGGAATTCTCAGACCATTAACGAAACTGAAGAGATCATCCAATAGAGAGTCCTTTGGGAGGGATTTCGTATTAATGGCATCTATGAAAACAAGAATGGAGACAGCCAATAAGAGACAGGTCCAGGCCAGGCCAGTCTAGGTGGGAGGCCTAGCTCTGGATCCTTGAGTGGACAGAGAGAGATGTTCTCAGGGGAAGTCAGAAGGGGGGCGGGGAATGGAGACCAGTGGGCTTTGAACGCAGACAGTTTGCCTCACAAATATGCCATTCTAAGATCCTCCTTACTCCAGCATCCAGGGCATAGAATAGCCCGGTTGTCATTCTAGATTAGTTTTCTTGGTCCTGCCTCTGCTTGCAGGGTCTCTGACCCAGGTGTCTGATATCCCCAACCCTCCAGTGTTTGGCTGAAAACTTCCATTCAGGGAGTTTCTCTTGCCACTTTTCAGCTTTGGAGTTGACAGCAGAAACCCTGAAACCACCTGCCTACCTCCAGCAGTAGCCAGAAGAATCGCTGGTCGAACTGACCTAGGCCTCAGTTTTCCCACCTGCAGAATGGTGACAACAGAGCCAAGGGTGGTCTGACACATCAGAGGTCATATATAAAGAACTTAGCACAGCATTCAGGGCATAGAATAGCCTGGTTGTCATTCTAGATTAGTTTTCTTGGTTCTGCCTCTGCTTGCAGGGTCTCTGACCCAGATGTCTGGCATCCCCAACCCTCCAGTGTTTGGCTGAAAACTTCCATTCAGAGAGTTTCTCCGAGTTCCTAGTTCCATGATACCTTTCTCTCTGTGGCAGGGACACTCCCAGGGGAGAGTGTCCTCTGCTCTCTCTGGAGACCAGAAGGAGGCATAGAGTCCCTGCTGGAGTAAGCACATGGGGGGAGGGGTGGGGTGGTATAGTGGACTTATTGCCCAAGTCTCCCCTCCAGACCAAATGTGGGTAATAAAGTCATGTTGAACTGCCTGGCTCTTTAATTGGTACTTTGGCAAAGGATAGATTCCCTGTGAAGCATTAAAAGGCTTTAAAAGTCTCTTTATTGAGCTGCCTCTGAGTGCCCATGGATAACAACAGGGCAGTGGGGTCCAGCCTACAGCTCCCTGAGCAGGGCCACAGAGGGCTCATGAACTATTGCCAGAATTCTGAAACCTGGTTCTCTCTCCAAGTACAGCTTTCTCTCTCCCACACCCACTCAGTTTGACTCAGGACAAATGTCAGAAGCCTCTGCCCTTTTCGAGACAGGATCTTGATGTGTAGCCCAGGCTAGCTTTGAGTTTAAGATCCTCCTGCCTCAGCTTCCAGAGTACTGGGATTGTGGGTGTGCACCACCACACCAATGCCACCAGGAGAATGGGCTGGTCAGATGAGTCTGGGAAGCGAGGCTTTCCTGTGGCTCCTGGGGTCTCTGGCTATGGGTCTGAGGGTGTTTAGTTATACCCAGGCCTTATGGCTGCACCATGGAGGGGGGTGTGGGAGAGAAGTCCTCTTGATGAAGGGTCATACTTATTGTGTTCATCCTGTTTCATGAAGGATTTGACTAGGTAACAGAGTAGAAGCCTGGAGACCACTTGCCTGGCTCCAGTGGCAATGACATTGGACATGGGCAATGACAATAGCGGCAGTGGGGCAGAGGATGGTTTGCAAGCTTGAAGGTGACACGTGAGACACTTAGTTCCTGGGACCCAGGATAAGCTGATCCACCTTAGTATGTAGGGTGTGAAGGGCTGGATTGCAGCGGGGCTCAGTGTCCCCTGTCCTTCTTCTGGGTTCATCCTTGAGGATTTCCCAGGATCCATTCTGTGCTTTCCCTCCAGCTCCAGCATGCCCTTTTCACAGACACAAGAGGCTAGCATCCCCCCTCCTTCTGAAGAGAAGTCTGGGGTTCAGAGAGAGAGAGAATGAGAGGGTAAGGAGGCAGGATGACAAGGTCCCATTATGGCCGCAGGGCTAACCCTCTTTCCCTTCCCTCAGGTCTCAGAGAAGACGCTTTACCCTCAGGAGTTTTTCCAGCTGTTTGTGTCCTTGGCCTTTCTGTAAAAGGAGAAATTTGAAACTTACTACTTTGCATGGGAGACACATGAGACACCCAGACTCAGGTCCTGTTTAGACACTGGCCACCTCTGCAGCAGGCGCAAGTCCATAGTCACCTTTGGGGCACTCCTTCCCCTGACAAATGCAGAGAGAAGACACCAACATCTCTAAATGCCACTCAGGTGCTACACTCCAGGGTTTATGACTGTTACATTTGGCAACCTTTCTGGGAGAATATGTCTGCTTATTGACCTCACAGAAGTAGAGAGAAGCCATTTGGGGAATTTGACCTCATCCTACAAAACAAGAGGACAATGGCCCCATTGTGAGGAATGATTATAAGAGTTCTGCAGAGTGGAGCTTCCCAGTTGAGCATAGCAGCAGGTGTCCAATGATACTGAACATCTGTCTGCCTCCCCATGGCCACCAGTCACATGCAGTCACCACCAGCCCTGGCTCTGGAAGTCTGTCAGATCCTCTCAGCCCTCCTCCCCACATCCACCTCTGACCTCATCACAGATGGAGCTCTGAGCTCACCAGATACCACTGTACCAGTTTCTACCTGAGCAACTAGGAAAAAAACATATTTTCCAGACTCCCTTGCAGCTACTGCTGAATTCCAGCCAGTGGAATGTGAGCAACAATAACCTAAGCTGTTTCTGGAACCACAAAGCAAAATGCGGCTTTCTTGTATTTGTGTAACACGGTTTTCAGGTGACCTCTGTGCACACTGAAAGGGAAGATACATTAGTTGGTGTCTTTGTTAGTTTCTATTATGCGATGAAACACCATGGGCGTAAATAAGTTAGGATGAAAGGGTTTATTTTAGTTTATAATTACCAGGTCACGCTCGGTCACTGAGGGAAGTCAGGGCAGGCACATAAGGCAGGAACCCAGAGGTGGGGGCTGAAGTAGAGGTCATGGCCACCTCACTCCTGATGACTCACTCAGCCTGCTTTCTTACAGCATCTGGGGCTACCAGGCCAGGGGTAGCACCACCCACGGGAAGCTGGGCCCTCCCATGTCAATCACTAATAAAAAAAATGCCTCACAGGTCAACCTGGTGGGAGCATTTTCTCAATTGAGATTTCCTCTTCCAGAATGACTCTAACTGGTGTCAAGATGAAATAAAACTAGACAGTACAATTGGAATGGATCTCAGAGTCACCTCGCCACGGACAGCTGCATCTCTGACCTTGTCAATGAGAAGTACATGTATATCCTGCCACTGAGGTTGGGGGCTGTTTTGTTAACGTGGCACCACCTGTATCATCCTGACGCACAATCCCTCATTGTTCAGGCTTTGCCCCACCGCCAGAGAATTCCTTTGGAAATGTAAGTCAGAGCCTATAAAATTCTTCCACACAGGGGCTGGGGCGATGGCTCAGCCCATGAAGCACTTGCTGAACAACCATGGGAGCCTGTGTTCAGATCCCCAGCTCCCATATAAAAGCTGAACGGTGGCCCCTGTCTGCAACCTAGCTCTGGGGATAAGGCAGGGACAGGAAGAGCGAGGTTCACTGCCAGCCAGTCTAGCTCAGTCAGTGAGTTCTGGTTTCAGTGAGAGATCCTGCCTCAAAAAGTAAATGGAGATTCATAGAGGAAGACACGTGACCTTTGATCTATGTACAAACACACACACATGCATGCACACACACATAAGTGCACATGTGCACACACACACACAAGCATACACGTGAACACATGCACACACCTTACAAACCTCTCCAGGAAGTACCCAGTCCCACCGTGTTAAGGATAGACTCTACCAGGCCTGCTGTAGGGGAGCCAGGATTCTCTGACTTAAACTCTTTCTCCTTTGCCCCTCCATGTTCCAGGCCCAGGGCTTGAAGTCAACGGTACCACCAAGCTCATTCCTTGGTTAGGTAGCCCCTCTGCCCAGCATGCCCTCTGCCATTGTCAGTGCCAGCTGTCAATTCGGCAACCTCTAGAATGATTGGGAGATGGACCCCTAAGCAGACCCGTGTGGATTATCTTCATCATAGGTTAACTGAGGTGGGAAGGCCCACCCACTGTGGGTGGCGCCATTCCCTCTCTGGGATCCTGGACTGTGTTAATGGGGAAAAGGAGCTGAACAGCAACAGCAACATCATCCAACCCGCTGTGTCCCTGGGTGTGGATGTGACGTGACCACCGTCTCACATTCCTGTTGCTATGGCTTCCCTGCCACCGCTGCCATGAGGGACCCTGCGGTTGAACTGTGAGTGGGCTTAAAGCCCTTTCTCCCTTAAGTCGCTTTTCTCAGGGTGTTTTATTGCAGCCACAGGTCCTCGGTCTGCGCACGGCTCCCTCCTTCTTACCATACAGTCCAGTAGGTGTCAATGTCACTTTCTCCACTGCCTCCTTTCTGGCCTTGCCATCTAAAGAACGCTATAGCTATTCCCCATCACACACCCTCAATTATCTGTGCTGCGCTTATCACCGCCTGCTATTTTCTTGCTAATTACTTAATTAATGGTCTGTCTCCTTACCCCACTAGAGGAGGGATTCTGTTTGTCTTATCACAATTATATTCCGGTCCTAGCATAGTTCCTGGCATGTGGACACATTAGGCAGGCTGTAGACAAGGAGCATTAACTTCTCTCCCTCTGTGCAGCGCCGCCCTGTACCAGAACCAGAGGACACGGGCCCCCACAGAATCCCAAACCAGCAGCGGCAGAGCTCAGATTTCAGCCGGCTGTGACTGGCTTTGGAGCCATCTTTCCGCTTTGTAAGTTTTGAGTCTCTTTTTACAGGAATTAAAAAAATTCTATGTGTGTGTGTCTCAGGGTTGCACTGTGTGCATGTCAGGGTTGTGTGTGCTTGTGTGTATGCCAGGGTTGCATGTGCATGCATGTATGTGTGTGTGTGTGTGTGTGTGTCAAGAGTTGCATGTAGCCGGGCGGTGGTGGCACACACCTTTAATCCTAGCACTTGGGAGGCAAAGGCAGGCGGATCTCTGTGAGTTTGAGGCCAGCCTGGTCTACAAAGCTAGTTCCAGGACAGAAACCAAAAGCTATGGAGAAACCCAGTCTCGAAAATCCAAAAGAAAAAAAAAAGAGTTGCGTGTATGTGTGTCAGGGTTACATTGCACGTGTGTGTCAAACTTGCATGTATCTGTGGGTCAGAGTTGTATATATCTGTGTGTCAGAATTATGTGTGTGTCAGAGTTGTGTGTATGTGTCAGAGTTGCATGTGTATGTATCAGGATTGCATGTGCATGTGTGTCAGAATGTATCTGTGGGTCAGAGTTGTATATATCTGTGTGTCAGAATTATGTGTGTGTCAGAGTTGTGTGTATGTGTCAGAGTTGCATGTGTATGTATCAGGATTGCATGTGCATGTGTGTCAGAATTGCATGTGCGTGTGTGTGTGTCAGTGTTGCATTGCATGTGTGTGAGGATTTTATGTGTGTGTGTGAGGGTTGTGGGTGCTTGTGTGTGTGTGTTGGGGTTTTATGTGTGTGTGTGAGAGAGAGGGTTTTATGTGTGTTTAAGGGTTGTGTGTGTTTGTGTGTGTGTGTCAAGATTGCATGTACATGTGTGTACATCGCAATCAGAGGACAACTTTGAGTGTGGATTTCGGGAACTGTCCTCCTCTGAGACAGTCTCATTGGTGAGCCTGAAGCTCACTAATTAGGTTAGACTGGTAGACTGCTGAACCCCAAGAATCCTCCTGTCTCTTCCTCCCCATGCTGAGATTTTTACGTGGGTTTTAGGAATCTAACTCAGGTCTGTTTGCTCTTCAGGCAAGCACTTAACAGACAGAGCCATCCGTGGTGGTTAATACTGACTGTCAACTTGACAGAATCTAGAATCATTGAAAAGTCAAGCCTCTGAACACATTTGTGGGGAAGCTTCTAGACTAAGTTAACTGACGTGGGAAGATCCATCCTGAAAGTGGGTGGCACCATCACATGTGCCAGGGTCCTGGACGGAATAAAATGGAGAAAGTGAGCTGGGTACCAGTCTTTGCCTCTCTCTGCTTCCTGACTGTGGATGCTGTGTAACCAGTCACCTCAAGCTCTGCTGCTGTGCCTTCCCTGTCATGATGAACCGCATCCTTGAACTGTGAGCCACAACAAACCCTCCAATACGCTGCTTTTGCAACAAGACAAGTGCCTGATGTACCATCATCTCCCACCTCATCAGTTACCTTGAAGGGAAGGTAACTGGGCTTTCAGTACAACACAAAGAAAGGAAGGGAGTGTTTAGCAATTTCTCCTACTTCATGCAGCTCCTGCCTTTAGGGGTTCCCAGACTGAGGGAGGAGGCATGAGCCTTTTCTCCTGAAGGAATACCCTCACAGACAACTAGGGCAGAATTTTAGCACTGGGAGCCACGGGAGTTGTTCCGAGCCACTTAGACACAGTGTACAGGATGGATGGATGGATGTATCAGAGCATAGCGGATAGAGAGGGGGAGAAATGAGAAAGGATGAAGGGACAAAGAAAAACGGACTGAAGGACAGATGGACGGGCAGAGAGGAACAGGGAATGCGCTCTACGTTCTGTTTTCCCAACCACACCTCAGCCATGCTCTTTCCCTAGGCAGTAGGAGGAGAGCATACTCCCGGAAGAGTCAGGAAAGGACTCTGAATCCTCCAAGACCTAACAGGTAACAGGAAGTGAGGCTGAGGCCACAGGAAGTGCCTGTGGTCAGGAGTGAGTGTGGCAGGGATAGAGGCTCAGATCAGCACCAACTCACCTTGCACAGGCCTGTTACATCCTCAACCGCAGGACAGGCAGGAGGGGAACAGACTGAGCAGAAAGGCCCGCGAAAGAGGCGTCTGGCTGCTTTGTCGGTATTTTTCTCAGCCCTGCCCTCTGACCTTCTAAAAAGCCACAGCAGCGAGCTTCCCGGTTCTAATGGAAAATCCCAGCACCACTTTCTACAGAGGCCACTATCAATCAGGCCACCAACCTCCACCAGTGCTGTGAGAAGCCAGCCTCTCAGAGCTGCCTGAGCCCCGGAGCTGTGTGAGTGCTGGAGACCTGAGGGGGGCTTCACTCGGGCAGCTTTGCTGGAATCTCCCCAATTGGCCAGCTCCGCCAGGTCCTGGGGTGTGCACAGATTCAGCCACCCCCAGGGGAGCAGAAGAGAGGCGGGCACATTTCAGCCTCAGAAGCTTTTAATCCCAACAAACTGGCTGGGTTTCTTCTTCAGGCTCTGTGGGCAGTCTTGCCCCCTCACCAGTGTCCTGGGTCTCAGAGACAACCCTGGGCTCTTTGGTTTTATTTCTGTCTGCTACTGTATCTAGGTGTATAGGAGAGAGACTAGGGGGTAGGGACAGGTCTGGCTGTTCCCTTAACTGTCCTGGGTTTTGAGTTCATGGTGAACTCAGTCTGAAGACAGACTGAAGACACATCAAGCTACAATAGTTGTGTCTACGTTGAGCGTATATGTCTTTTTTCTTCTTCCTGCTTTTCCCTTCTAAAGATTTTATTTATTTATTGTGTGTGTGTGTGTGTGTGTGTGTGTGTGTGTGTGTGTGTGCATGCTTGCATGTGGGATTGCATCGGATCTGCTGGAGCAGGAGTTACAGATGCTTGTGAGCTGCCCTATTTGCATACTGGGAACAGAACCCAGGTCCCGTGCAAGAACAAGTACTCTTAACTGCTGAGCCATCTCTCCAGCTCCTTGCTGTTTCTTAAATAAAGTATAATAACACAAACTAAAAACACAGTGGTTAATTATATTGTCAGCAGAAGCAATCAAGAGGTGACTCAAGCATCCGGGAACTGTGCTGGTTGAACACAGATGGCGTGGCGTTGTACATGTGTGCTCATGATTGTGTGTGGCTGAGTGTCACACACACACTGCACAGTGCACACATGGAGGGCACAGGATGGCCAGTGTCGGTCTCCACCTTCTGTTTTGCTGTGAGACAGGGTCTCTCTGGGGTTCACTGCTGTTTCCATGGGGCTTCTGGGAATTTTCTCGCTTTTGCCTTCCACCTCCCTGTGGCAACACTGGGAGGATGAACCTAGGCTGGCTTTGCGTGGATTCTGGAGCTAGGAGCTCAGCTGCTCACACTGGCATGACAAGTGCTTTATGCACGGAGTCACTTCCCAGCCCTGTTGTAGACGAGACGGGAAAACTCGGGTCACAGAACACATCCTAGAATGTGTCCTCTGTGAGAGCGAGGAGCGAAAGTGAAGGCTAAATGAGAGTGTGCAGGCAGACACCAGGCCACCACAGGCAGCGCCACGTCAGCTCAGTTATTCCAGCTTGACCCGAGCCTTGGTATCCCACTGATGAATGGAGACAGTGACATCACAGAACCGTCCAGTGGAGTGATGCTTCAATGACCAGATGTAGGTCAAGTCTTAGAGAGTTCCTATAACCCCTGCTAAAAGGGGAAACTGTAGGAGGCCCTCCCAGAAGGATCTCGTGATTCCCACAGTACCACACATGGGGCTTCCTTCATTTCCTGAGAAAGGGCCTTCAGGGACATCTGAGGGACCTCACCTGTGGCTCCAGATGCTCACACCCCACTCTGGCAAGGACTCTGGGAGCTTGCTATGAAGGAATAATTGATGCTTTCAGTCCAGGTAGGCCCCCCTCAGATGTTCACACCCCATTCTGGTGAGGACTCTGGGAGCTCATGATCAAGGGATGATCAATTTTCTCAGTCCAGGTCACCACCCAGACAAGCAAAGTGTTCACTGGGTGGGGCTTTGTGTTGAGTCTCCCAGGCAGGGCTTTGGCAGCACTGTGGAGGAGGGGGTTGTGTCTGTTATACCTGTCACTCAGATGTGCCCTGCCAACCTGGCAGAGCTAGCCCTACCTGACCATTGTGAGGGAATGAGAAGATGCTAGAGGGAGGTCTGGGGTCAGAAGGACCTGGGTTCAAATTCCAGCCAGGTGAGAAATCATATCTTCTCCCTGAACCCCAGTATCCCCAATATCATGGTGGGCAGAGATAGGTGAAGCCCAGGTAGTTCTTGGGGGCTCAGGCTCTCCTCCTTGAGCAGGAAGCGGCTTCCTACCTTGGCTAGAATGAATTTGCTACTGTGTCCCAAGAGTCTGGGACAGGGGGCTGCACCCAGGAAGCCCTGAGCCTGAGGACTCAGATAGCAGCCCTCTGCTGCCTATCAGATACAACAGACACGCTGCCTCAAGCCCACATGGGAGTTGGACTTAAATGAATGTGAGCTCTGTTGAGGACAGAGCACAGAGCCCAGCGATTGTAGCACACATGGCACCGGCCACCTTGGCCCGCCTGGTCAGCTCCCTCTGTAAGGCTTAACTGACGGTAAGATATCAACCACCATCTTTGGAGGAGGCAAGAGAAATTCAAAGGGCATCAGCCAGGAGTGGGTGTGAGAATCTGCCAGAGACCAGAGGTAAGGGTTCCAAGAATAATTAGGGCAACTGGGACTAGGCAAGGGGGATGACAGGACCCAGGCTGGCAGGCTCGGACTCTGGGGAGAGGAAGAAGCTGGTCAAGAGTGATGGGATGGAGAAGAACCAAAATCCCACTGCAGCAGGAAGTCCAGGGCTGAGGCAGGAAGAGGCAGGTGGGCAGAAGGAGTCCCAGTGGACATTGAGAGGCCACCAGTCGCAGAGGTAGGAGAGAAACACCAGAGAAACCCAGGACAAGGCCAGGCTACAGTTCTCAGAGACCATTATGAAGTTTTAAGATGAGGACTTATAACCGCCCCAAGTTGTTGCCAGTTCTGTCCATTGTGATTCCAGCCTCAGTTTTCCCTCTGGGTCAAGGTTAAGTTACTCATGTCTCTCCAAGGGAGCCTGACCAGAGGGCTAAAATGTTCGAGTCCCGACCAGCCTCTCGGCGACTTTGGGGACCCCTCTTTGAACCTTTGCCCTCAGTATAGCAGCTGAAGAGATGCTTTTGTCGCCGCTCTGCCCTGACAAGGGGCGGTGGGAGTCAGGGTCAGCGAGCCCGGCCCAGAGCCTGGAACACAGAGGACACTTCTCACACTCACGTTCCCAGAAAGCCACAGGAGCGAAGGAGAAGGCATCAGCTTGGGAAGACAGGGTGCTCGGACTAATCAAGGGGACAGACGGAAAGCCAGAAAGTCAAGCACGTCTCATTTGTAGACTAGATAAAAAACCACACACAGAAAATCAATAGCTCCGCATTCTTCATTCCCAGAGACCCACAGAAAAGCCAAAGAAACAGGCTCCATTTATAATACTAATAAATAAGCACCGGAGAGTTCCTTTAATTTGGGGCACTAGATGTTTGTTTAGTGAAATTATAAAAAACCCAACAGAGGCTCCATATTAGGGAAGCCATCAACATAATCCATCCCATTAGTAAATTAAAGGAGAAAAACCATATGATTACTTCAATAGGTTCTTAAGGAACATTTAATTAACTTTTCTTATTAAAAATCTTTAGGAAAATTGAAATAGAAGTTACCTTCCTACGCATGACCAAAAAAAAAGTATTCATCAGAAATTGTCAGTAAATATATGTAAGTTAAAAAATGAAATCCAGGAAAAGGTTTTTTTTTTTTGTTGTTGTTTGTTTTTTGACAATGGAATAAGTCAAGAAATGACAAAAGAAATTCAAGTAGGTCTAACAGTCCTGCCTACCTAACGTGTCAGTTACGTCTCTCCTGGTGTGACACCATGAAGAAAGAATTTAATTGGACTTATGGTTTGGGGGTTAGAGGTCATGCTGACAGAGCAGAGCCACCCTGGCAGGCGAGCTGAGGGCTGACCTTCTTCATCCACAGGGAGGAGGCAAAGAGACTGAGAATGACGACATTGGCACCTGAAACCTCAAAGGCCACCCCCAGTGAGGTGCCTCCTCCCACAAGGCCATGCTTCCTAACCCTCACAGACAGTTTCAGCAGCTGGGGACCAACTATTCAAATGTGTGAGCCTTGTCCTAGTCACCATAAATAGTAAGATTGGTTTCTGAGTTTGTGTGTATGTATGTACGCATGTGTGTGTGTATGCGTGTGTGTGTATGTGTGTGTATGTATGCATGTGTGTATGTATGCATGTGTGTATGTATGCATGTGTGTATGTATGTATGTATGCATGCATGTGTGTGTGTATGCATGTGTATGTGTGTGTGCCCTGTGAGTGCTGGTCTCCTTGGAGGCCAGAAGAGGATGTTATGACCCTTGGTGCTGGAGTTCTAGGTGACTGGACTAGCTAATGTGAGCCCTGGGGAACGAGCTCAGGTCCTCTGGAAAAGCAGCGAGCACTCTTGACCTCGGGGTCACCTCTCCAGCCTGCCATGCAGAAACTAGGGCACAGAGAGTCACAGAGAATCTAACAAGAGTCGCAACTGGAACCTGAGCGCCCTGGCGGCAGGACATGAGCTTTTATGACGTGGGAGACAATGCTTCCTGTGTTGGGAAGAGAGCGAGGCCACTGCTGTTTTCAGGTGATGGAATTACAAAACGATTAGGAAAGCTGGAAGGGAGCGCACTAATAAGTGTCCTCGTAACATCTGTCGAAATGATTGACCTGTACACACGGGCAGTTTCCTTCCTCCCCTGGGACTCCAGTGTGCTGTAAGGGACACAGTGGGTTTCTGCAGCTATTTGGTAGGGGATGGGGACAGGCCAGTAGGGCTGCAGTGCAGTCTGGGGAGAGCTGGGGGGTTGTTCAGCGACACACCGTGGACCCCTCTGAGGCTGTCTTCCCAGATCAGCCTGCTCCAGCCACAGGGCTCCCTCTGTGTAGCTGGAAGCCCCACCCTAAACCCTCCAACCACCTACCTTCCACCACCTTCCACCACCTTCCCCCTGGGCTTCAGTGTAGTGTGAGGACCCCCACCGGGGCCCTGTGGTTTTATTCTGCAATAACAAGAAGTTCCAGGGGTTGGCGCTGTCCTGACTCAGATGCTGAAAGACTCCATAGTTGCTCATGGACATGGACTTGGGGACAGGGAGAATGAGCATGGAAGTAAGGGGGCAGTTAGGGGGCAACCCTCTCCGAGAGGTGACCAAGGCTTCCATGTGAGATGGATTCATAGCAGGTGTTTAGAGCTGACCAGGTGGAGGATATACAGGTGGGGCGGTGACAAGGGAACCCAGAGGACAGAAAATACCCTGGATTTGGCTTAGGAAACCTGTGGGTGATGACATCATTTGCTATAATGAGGGAAAAGGGGAGGAGTGGGCTGAGGTGGGGGGGATGCAGAGCTTCACGGTAGCCGTGCCAAATGGGAGATGCTTGTCAAATATCTCTGCAAGGACAGCTACTTTATAAAGTTGGATAGTGGCATTCCTCCTGCTCTTAGCCGTCTGGGATCACACCTCATGGATTTTGTCCAAGTCCCACAACATGGATGCTGAATACCGTGCATTCTGCTCATCCCTTCCCTCCCCAGCCCCTCGCTGAGCACCCAACGGAGTTGAGACGGACCACCCTCAGGCCCTTTGCACCTCCCTTCCCTCAGTGTGACACATCTGTCCCAGCTCTATACCAGGCTCTCCTTCCTATCCTCGGGACTCCATTATCTGTCCCAGCAGAATACATGCGGGGACAATACCTCTGTGTGAAAACCCAAGCTCTCTACTGATGCTTCTTCTCCACTGGGAAGGATGAGGGGTGAAGCGAAGAGCTGGGGGACCACCCTGGTTTCCAGCTCACAGATGTGCCGGGCTTCCCTCCTCTGTCTTTCCAGGTTGTACCTTGAGTGATCTGCTGTTCAAGGAATAAGCAGGGTTAAAGGGGACTGTGTGAACCACTTAAGGAAATAAACAACTTCCCAACATCCGCAATTATTTTGGAAGCACCTGCTCTCGTATAATTAATGTGCCAATTAAAATGATTATTATAGCCGTTAAAGTATATCCCCCAAGAACCGTGGCTTCGCAATACTTGTTTACACTCATTGGAGTCATTCCACCACCTTGTAGGAGAATAATAGCAACAACAATAACAACAACAATGCAGCTTCAGCAGCTGAATTGTCTCCTGAGCGGGCTTTCTGTTGACCCAGGCTCCCGCCTCCTTCCCGCTGGGGGTGGCTGAGGTCTCTGTGTGTGTTGTGCCTGCACGAGGAGTCAGCTCCGGGCAGTCGTGCCCAGCATTTTCTAAAGGAGCATCCAGCTTGAAGGAATCTATGAGGACAGGAGGGGAGGGGCGCATGGCTACTGCTCTCCACCCTCTGCTCATCTCGGGCTAGGTGAACCATGCCGCCTGTGTCTTCCTACGGGAGGGAAGCCATGTCTCCCTCACATCCTTGCTTGAAGTTGACAGCTTCTTCATGGGTCTGTGCCTCTGCAGACAGGTGGCTCTAGCCAAGCAATGATGACAACAGCCTGAGGCCTCTGGCCAGGTCTGTACCCCCGCCCATGTCCTCTTCCTAGCTGTAGGGAGAAAGTGAATGGCCCAGAAGCCTTGGGGACCTGTCTGTGCACAATGACGACCAGACAGGCCAGTGTTCAGATCTCCCTGGATCTTGCTGGATGTGAGACCTGGGGCCAGTTAGTTTGATTCTCCAAGTTCTCATTGTCCCCAGCTCTTGAATATTCATTCACAGGTGGCTAGCAAAACACCCAGCATCACCATGGGTGACCTAAACTATGGTGGTGGCATTAGTGGTGGCTATGAGGGAGTCAGGGTTTGAGCCCTGCCTTGTTAACCTGTAGGCTACTCCTTCAGGAGGTTCAGCACTTCCTAGGACTCCAGCCACACGGTTGGGAGTCGGTCCTTGCTTCCCCTAGCAGTGGATTTGGCCTCTGGGGCTCCCAGACTAAGATTCTGATCAGCCATTCTCCAGTTAATGGTCTGGACAAGCTGTTTCACCCTCCCTGGCCTACGTTTCCTCAGCCATGGTCCTTGCTCTTTCTTTGGGAGCTCCTGGAGGCCTCTGACACTCCAAACTTCTGTATCCATGGAAGAAAGAGCTCACGGTGAGGAAGATGGGGATGCAGAATGGGATTGGGTACCAATGGGCTATGTCCTGAGACCCGTGGATGGCACTGGATTGGCTTAGGGTGATAAGCATAAGCCCCAGACAGAGATAAACTTTGTCAGGGCTATAGGTTATGAGTCCTCGTCTGTGACAAGTTCCTTCCTGGCTCCTTTCCTCTCAGCTGCTAGGTATGACTGGTCTTAGCCCTGGATGTCCACTCAGGGGACACCCTCTCTGGATAGGTCTAGCCAAATAATCCTGGTTCCCAGAGCATGCAGAAGTCCCTCTCCTGGGGGGTTGGAGCCATCCAGACACCTGCTTTTACAGAACACTCTAACCACCAGTTAAGTGGCTAGCCTGCCACCCCTACCACCATGACACTACTAAGCTGTGGAACCTGAAAAAGTCCAGAGCCCCAGATCAGAACTACAGGGAGCCACTCATTCAGCTGGTTAGGAGCCTTTCCCATTGCTGTGCTGGCGGGTGGCCACTCTGACAGGTGCTCAGACACCTCCAAGTAGGGAACCCTTCCTTCCCAAGACACCCCATCTGTGGTTGGACAGCTCAAACTGTAATAAAATTCTTCACTTGATCAACTGAAAATTAGCTTTTATGTTTCCCTCAGAGCCTTCATCCTCCCTTTCTCCCTCCCTCTCTCCTCTCTTCCTGGCTCTGGAGTTGTGGAGACAGGGGATCTCTAGAGCTCACTGGTAGCCAGTCTAGCTGCACCACTGACTCCCTGCTCCCTGGCCAGGCTCACTGAGAGACAAAGGTTGAGGGGTCTTAAAGAACACACCGGATACTGCTTCTTCTTACCCTCCTTAGTTAAGCCATGTGCTCAGGACCACACTAGACCTCAGATAAGAAGATACAGCAGGATACAGCCCCAGTGAGTCAGTGGTTTGAACGAGTCATTTCACTGGTCCAGTTCATCCCCTGAGTTCAATCCCAATGAGGTGGCGGAAGTGCGGAGATCGGCAGGTCCGGAGCTTAGGAGACGGCTCCGCTCACCTGGGGCAGGTCTTCACTTCCCCGTGTGTGCAAGAGAGAAAAGCCAGGATACTGGGCTGACCATCCCTGGGCCAATTGCCCCCCTTCTCTGAGCTCTCAGTCCAAATACATTTTTCCTCCTAGCAGCAGTCAGGAGGCTCTAATGCCTATGTTGAGTCATATCGCAGGCAGCTGAGGATCTACCTCGGACAAGGTCGAGGAAGAGGATGCACGGAAGAATGAAGGATGGGAATCGGTTCCTGGGGTGACCCTGAAGCTGAGCCCTGAGGGACAGATGGAGGGAGGGAAAGGCACCCACGGTGCCAGCAGATGCAATGCAGGGAGGTGGCAAGGAACATTGGCACAGCTGAGGGTGAACCATATGATCATCCAGCGGTGTGCCTACTGGGAACCCTGCACGCAGCAAGGCTGGGTCCAGAAAGACCTGACAACTGGGTCAGGTGACCTTGAACTTGACCCTGAAAGTGATGGAGGGCCTTTGTGGGACATGTGGGGCAGAGAGGGCAGCAACGTACCATCACGTGTGTGTGTGTGTGTTCTAGAAGAGCACCTGGCAGTGGCTGTCGGGAAGGATATATCACACACCGCCAGTGGAGCTTTGCACCCAATAAGAAAGGATGGGGCCGGGAGGAGCAGGGCCCGAGGAGGGAAGGAGCTGGATGGAGCTGGATGGAGCCAGCTTTCCGAAACACTCAGGTCTGCTGTGGTGTTTTATTTCTCTGGTGTGCTGGAGTGGAAGTTTGCCTTTAATCCTTCTCTGACAAGTTAAGTCAGCCCCTTGTCATTTAAACCCAGCAGGGCGTGAGTCGGGCAGAGACACTGAAAACCACACTTAGGGCTTAATATAGCTCGGTTTTCCACCAGCCCAGAGGCCCCGCAGCAGCTCAGGCCAGGACTCCCACCTCCAAAGGAGAGCTACGCAAACTTCGCCACGCAAACCTCACCTTGAGGGTGCCCTGGCTCTCTAGCCCGGGTCCTCCGAGACAAGAAGAAAAAGCAGGGGCTGCCGGCAAGGTGGAAAGGAAGCAACAGCCTCTACTCTCCACCTGGGAGTAACCTTCAGTTTTACAGGAAAGATCCTGAGGCGCAGAGAGGAAGTGGTTGGCCCAAGGCCACACAGCAGGGTACTCTGTGCCAGGTGCTGGCTCTTTTCTCAAGGATGCGGTGGGTAAAAATGAGGACGCGTCCCAGACAAGCTCAGCCATCAGCCTGTTGGCCTTAGAATCTCTAGTCTGCAAGTCTTCTCTCGCCATCCAATAAGAAAGCCTGTTGTTTGTGAAGTCCACGTGTGGGCCAATAGAACATCCTGATATTTGTGAGTCCATGCCAGCGGTTGGCTCTTTCTCTTGGCCGCTTGGGAGCCAAGAGCTCTTATCAGGCCCGAATGGGGTAGGGAAAAGATCTCTTTGCCGGTATCGGGAACTTGATCTTAATCCCCAGGAACAGAAGGATTTTTTTTTTCCTGGTCAAAAATTCCTCTCCTGGTGCCAGAAAGGCAGTGATGAACTGCCAACATCAAGCTATCCCTTCTTTCTTTCTTTCTTATCTCCCTCCCCCGGCCCGGAGCAGCCGCCGTGTGCAAACTCCAGGCTGATGGAGCTGGGGCTCTGGCAGCGGCTCTTCCCTCCCGTGTTGATTATGGCACCCGCCCCTCCCCATCTTGGTCCCTGGAAAACTCACGAAGAGCGGCTCTCACAGCCTTACAGATCCCACCTCGCCCATGTACATCCTGAGTTTAGACTTCACTGACCCACACTGCAGATTTCGTGTTCACTAACCACCCACCTGGTCACACGGTACTGGGGTTCCTGCGCTGTGGGGGGTGGTTCAATCTCTTGGTCCCACAAAATTGTGCAACACACGCTAGGGAGATAGCTTAGTGAGCACACTGCTTACACACACACACACACACACACACACACACACACACACACACACACACACGGGGCACACCCTTGCGGGGAACACCCACACATGGGGAACACAAGGGCTCAGCTGGCATACTCTAACGAATGCCATCACCATGACAGGAGGTTAACAGTCACTGGATTGGGTTTCTGATGGAGGCATGCATTCTGCCACTTGACCTCTTGGATGTAGATATGGCCTTGCTCCTGTTGCCATATGAGGCAACAAGAAGGGCCCCTCCAGATCTGGCCCCATAGCCTTGGGTTTTCCAGCCTCCAAAACCATGAGTCTAACAAACAGTTGTTTATCAGAAACCCAGGGCTTGGTTTCTCAATGACAAGGGTTCATCAGAATATGGTTCTAAAGACATAAAAGTGGAAGAGATGAGCCGGGCAAAGAACAAAAAAGACAAGGGACCTTATGATTGTATCACCTCTCAACATCACTGCATTAGGGGTTAGTTATCAACTACGTGAACCTTGGGGCCCTCAGTTAGCACCCCTAGGCTTGTCTTGGCCCAGAACTCCTTCTGCAGTGACAACTCCATCACCATGTCTTGGAGGTACTTCAACTTAACGTGACCGGGACAATTCTTGGCATTTATCCCTCCAACCTTCTCTCTGTCCTCCCTGTCTCAGTAGACAGCAACCCTGACTCTCACACAGCTGCCCAAACCCCATAGCCATGAGCCATATTGAAGTCCCCCATTCACCATTTGTGGCACAGGTCAGCAAGCTCCAGCCCTACCACAAATCATAGGCAGAAGTTCAAGGTCAAACTCCTATGGTGGTCACAACCTCAAGGCGACACCCTAGTGGGTCCCATGCTTCCCCTTGCCCAAAATGCATAGGATGAACTTGCTTGTCCATTACCATCGTGGTCCTCACCCAGTCTGCCACCTCTGACATCAGTGACCTCCGGGGTGACCTCTCTGCTGCTTCTCTTACTGCTCCATTCTATGTTACACTAGCAGAGATTAATGAAGCAAGCCAGCTGCTGGTTGCTTTTGTTTAAAATTTTCTGTGATGGGCTGGTGAGATGGCCAAGTGGGCAAAGGCTCTTGCTGTCAAGGCTGAAGACCTGAGTCTAATTCCCAGGATCCGCATGATGGAAGGAGAGGACCAACTCCCACAGGTTACCCTCTGACCTCCACAGGAGTATCACAGCATGCATGTGCCTACACACACACACTCACAGGTACAAACATAAAAAAAATCAAAGCCTTTAGCATGTCCTTGTGGTCAGAAACCACCTGGAGACTTAGCTCTCTGGAGCACAGGCTGGACATTAACTGTCCCTGCCTTTCTCCCCCAAGCTTGTTTCCTGTTCTCTGACAGCCCAGTACAGGCCCTCGACTTGTGTGCGTGCCTCACTTCCCTGGAATATTCTGCCTCCTTCCCTAGGCATAGGGATTTCCTCACTCTCCTGACAATCTCAGTTTCCTGGAGGGTCTATTCTTGATCACCAATTCCTGTCCACCCCACAGATGATTTTAATCATATACGCCAGACTCTTTGATGCCTAGAATCCTTGCTGGTGTAACTTTTAAACTTGTCCCTTAGGGAGCTGCATGAGTGAAGAACTATGGTTCCACATCATGGTGCACCCTCAGTGCCTAGAACCATCCCGACTCCAGTGCCATACCCCATGGCGAGTGAATGTCAATTACACAAGCAGATTAGATCTCCCTTCCAAAACCACCTGGATCATTTGTCAACTCAAGGGTACCACACTCAGCTGGGGAACTGGTTACAAAAATATATAGCTGTCCTGGCTCCAGCATAGAGAGTCTCAGATCCACAGGTTGGCTTCATCTTGGGGAACTGCTTCCAGGAATGAGGACCTTTGAGCTCACAGCAGCATCACACAGGGACAATAGGTGGTGTCGTTGTGACTGTGTGGAATGAGCCTGGAGATGGTGGTCCACTCTTATTCTAAAATTACCTTATCTGGACTTCTTAGGTCACCAGGAAACATGGTGGAACAATGGCTACCATTTATAGAATAGATACCACGGTGAGTCTAGGATCAAGTATACCTATCTATGTCTAAGAGTGCATGGGGTTTCTCAAACATGCACCACCAAGTTCAAGTCCCAGAACTTACTCTAGACATTCAGCTACTAGTTCTTTTTTTGTCTCTGTTGCCTTTCTGGCCTCCAAGCTCCATGCTTTCCCTCTTGTCTGTTAAGTGGAGGAGAATGCAGGGCCAGGTGATATCATTTGTATCTCAGAACAAACACACCCCAGCCGCCAGCATCCACAGCATCCACAAGTGAGAAGGTGAGATGAGAGGCTGCAGAAAGGGGCCAGAGAGATGGAGACGGCTCAGCAGTTCAAAGCTCTTGCTGCTCTTGCAGGGGGATGGGTTTCATTTCTAGTACTACCTGTAACTCCAGTTCTGAAGCACGTGATGCCCTCTGGCCTCCTTGGGCATCAGCAGATGCGTGGTTTACATAAACTCACAGAGATGAGCATACATACACATAGCAAATATATAAATAAATCCTTAAAGAAAAAAGGCTGCAGAAAGCAGAGCTTTATAGCCACGTGTCCATCTCCTTCCCCCTCCATCTCCTTCTGTGGCATTCTTTCCATGGCCTTGTAACCTGTGCTCAGAGCAGATCTTGGGAATAAACAGTGCAGGAAGAAGGCAAAACAAAGATGCGATGATAAAAACCGCCATGAAAGGTTAAATTCCCATGATTCCCCGTGGTTGCTTAATGGATTTCTATGATATAAACAGACCTTTGGCTTTGCCTGCTGGGCAGGCGACCCCCAACTAAATGAGTTTAGACAGGATTTCCTAATAAGAAATGTGCCTGGTGCTCACATTCCACCAAGAGTCTGCAGAGACCTGCACGTCTCCAGACAGACAGGTGCTAGTCTCTGTGGACACGTGTGCTGTGCGCTCAAGGTAGGAGACTACATGGATGGTCTGTGAATGTGTGTGTGTGTGTGTGAG
>NC_022016.1:44733087-44751122 GCF_000317375.1 Microtus ochrogaster | reverse complement strand
AGACACATGCACACGCACACACAGATACAGACCAACAGATAGAGACAAAGACACACACACAGAGATAGATAGATAGATAGATAGATAGATAGATAGATAGATAGATAGAGAGCATGCACACATATATGTGCACATTCATGTGCATAAATGTGGGCACGTGCCTATAGAGTCAAGCTCAAGTGTTGACCTTGGCCTTTTATCTTTTTTGAGATGGTGTCTTTTGTGGCTTTCTTCTGCCTCTTCTGGGCTAACTGGTCCTCAAGCATCTGGAGATCCCTTTGATTCTGTCTACCATCTCCCCATAGGAGCTCTGGAATTACAGACGCTCATGCTACCACACCTGACTTAACTGGGTTCTGGGGATTTGAACTTAGGACTTCACACTCGCATTGCAAACTCTTTTGCCCACAGATCACCTCCCCAAAGTCCAGCCTCTGTTAATTTAACCAGCATTACCAAGGTGACTTTGTAGTAGCTGCCAGAATCATAGGAACAAGATATATCTTTTACGCCCTAGGTGCTCAGAGGAGGGTGTGTCTAGAATTTTCTGGAGAAGTCGGGGGATGCAATAGGACCCAAAACCCAATATTTTGAATATCTCTGATTTCCTCACTTGAAAAACAGAACTCACAGTATTATTTGCCTCGCAGTGACAACATGAAATTGAAGTGTAAAGCCCTTGACCCTGTGCCCAGCTCCCAGGAGTGGCTCAATGTCATCCACTCCGGTTAGCACTGATCCTATTTCTAAACACAACCCCAGTGGACAGGAAGGACAAAATGAACTTCATTGCGTAATTCTCATCTAGAACAAGTTCTTTCTTGGGCCGTCAGGTAGGAGGGCTCTTAGATGGCCAGCTCTTACTGGCCGTGTATGAAATTGCACCTTTACACGGTTAGCTGCTGAAGGTTGCTGAGAAAATACGAAGAACCATGTGGTAGGGCTTGCAGATGATACTGGGGAACTCCAGTCTAGGAGATGAATCCATACAATAGTGGGAAAGTCCCAGGGAGATGAGAAGGATACACGCCTTCCTTAGGTCACAGGACAGACACCGCACTACCGGAGACCTCCGGGGCCTGACCATTTCCTTGACCTCTCTATGTTTTCAAATGTATTTGAAGAGGGATAACCAGTTCCTTCCTCCCACCCTCCCTCACCACAAACACACATGCTATAATGATGATAGGTCACAAGATCAATACAACTCACTTTGCTGGAACTCACTGTGGCGTGAGTTTGCCAGGAAGTGACTGCGTGAAGAGCCAGCGCCATGCCTTTGACAGATAAGCACAGTATATTCTAGAGACTCCAGTGGGGAGGAGATCTGAATGTCAGAGGCATTCTGGGTTCCAACAGACCCGCACAGAGACAGGAATGTTCTATTTTTGTTCCGTTGCAATCTGATGCCACTGGCTCTGTGTGGCAAGTGCTGGAAATGGCTTGTCTGGGTGAACGGGAGGAAGCATTTTGCTCTTTAGTTTAAATCAGAACAGCCATGTGTGACCAGTGTCAGCCAAACGGATGATTCAGATTGGCATGGGGGAGAGATTGGGGGACATTCTGACCACTTGTACACTCTCAAGACTATCTGGTAGTTTTGGCATTTTCACCAAGCTGGTCTAAGGTCCATTTCTATTAGCCAGACCTCAGGCGAGGTAGCCAAGTTCAAGCTACTTCTCCATCACTTTTCTTCCTTCTAGGCTTCCCAGATATCTAGCCAGAGGTCAGGGAGTATTACTGACTCCCCAGTCTCCCCCAAAGAATTAGTGTGTGTGTGTGTGTGCGTGTAGGCACGTTCATGCTCGTGTGCATGTGTCTGTGTGGTGCTAGGTATTGAACCCAGAACCTTGCACATGCTAGGCAAGTGCTCTACCACTGAGCTACTCACTCAGGCTTCTATGTCTTGGGGAAACTGATGATCTATTGCGCAGACGCTTTTCTAGAGACCAGAAGAGCGGCAAGACTTAACATACTCACTGGACTGCTGAGTTCCCATTGGGCTGAGCGAGCAGGGCAGTGATGGCTCATCACAATGCCCCTGCTTTTCCCTTCTGAAGGGATTGGAGGCCTGGGCCTGGCTGGGCCTGTGGGATCTATTCATAGCTTTCTAAGCCAGGCTCTGTAAACTCATTCAGGAGTTGGGGGAGGCAGGAGGAGGGAAGTCACAGGGGCCTGGAAACAAAAGGCACTAGGCAGTTTGCTGTTTGTAGCTAGGCTTCTGGAGTGGGGGCAAGATGGAGGCAGGCTAAGGGGGCTGGTCCTGTTGGGGAGGGATGTTCATTGGAGAAGGAGGCTGGGACTTTCCTTGTTGCCTCTCCCATGCCCCCTGGAAACCCAGCCCAGCCCCAGGTCCTGGAGCCTCCACCTAGGTAGGTCAGTTCTTATCTCTCTCTCTCTCTCTCTTCAGCTGTCTCTGTGAGAAAAGAAGAAGGCCAGAACGACAGCAGTCGAAGGGGAGAAAAAGCTGGCAATACAGAGCATCTTTCCTGGAATTTCCTTCTGCCCCATCCTCCCCATCAGAGGCAGAGCATGTGGGCTCTTCTGGTCCCCAGGAGAGCAACCAGACAGCTGAGCCACCACCCTGTCCAGCTCCAGAATTAAAAGGGCCCCTGGCATTTGGCTCCAGTGGGTAATTTGCATATGATTTGCATACATCTGCATCCTCCCATGCCAGAGAAACTTCAGCCAGAGGATGTGAAATGAAATAAGATAAATTAGTACACTCTACCGTCGCCCCATACATGGGGCCTGACACCCACTGGAAATACAACCAATTCTTTAAGCAGTCAATCAGTCAATGCAGGGAGTAGGTTGGGCTGGGCAGAAGTAAGGTGGAAGCCTCCATCCAGCCTGGAGACGCAAGTTATCCTGGGCCTCAAGTTTATGGAGTCACAGGGACACTTCTGTGCTTGGGTCCAGCCTGGCCTGGTGTTGTCTCTCCTCTGGAAGTTGTCTCTGCTGGAAGACTGTCATCTCCGCTAGCATGTCAACTGCTGGGGAAAGACATGGAAGGCTATGGGGCCCCTGGACTCTTCCAAGCCCCAACTCTACCCCACCTACCAGAGACCATTCCTATTGGTCCACAATGCCTTTATCCTCTCCTCTCTGATTCTACCCCGGGGTAAAGGCGGATGAGATGTGACCTCAGTGTCAGCCAGCAGCTGGGGCTATTCTCTCTTGGGTCCTCGGTGTTTACCGTCTGTGACAGTCGAGCAACCCCCATAGCCTGTGACTCTACAGAAGACAATACAACACAAGGCTAGGCTCTTGCGGGTCTGGGCCAGTTGGTCTCCCTCTCCGAGGGCTGGGGACCATGGGTCCTAGTATGCAGCTCACACTTGTAGGGCACATATGGAAGTGCCTTGGAGCTGGTTCCAAGCAGAAGGGGCTATAATGTTGAGATGGGGACAGGCTTGGGTTCAGAAGAGTGTGGGCAGAGTCAATGAAACAACACCCAATCAGCAAACAATAAACCGTAGACATTCAGAAATTCAAGATGGACGGACAGCAAGGAAGGCACTGAGCAAGACACATGAATGATGAAGGGAGGTGATGGAGAGCAGCCTGGGTGGGGCATTGAGGTACCCAGGACTTCTTCTTCCTCTCACCCCTCACCCCAAGTTTCCAAGCTCTATGGGTGAATGCCAGGCAGAGTAGCCAAGGATGCTCCTGAACGTCTGGTCCTCCTGTCTCCCCATCACAGTGCTGGGACTACAGGTATGCATTGCACCAGGTTTTACATAGCATTGTGGTTCTAAACCAAGGCTCCCTAGGTGCCAGGCAAGCACTTACCCACTGAGTTACACACCCACCCTTTGCAGAGTGGTTTCTATCAGGCATCTTTAACTCTGAGGCAGGAGTCCACTTCACCCACACTCTATTTCCATGTGGCCCATGAACAAAGCGTGGTTTTTACTTTTTTTAACTGTTCGATATAAGGGAAGAAGGGATTTTTGGGACACAGGGAAAATCATACAAAATACAACTTGCTGGCTTTCATGCACAGCAGGTTTGGGGATATGGTGTGCCCTTTCGCTCACACATTGTCCCCAAACAGTATGGAGGAGCTGTGACTCACACTCTATGGTTGGCAGAAAGGAACACATTTACAGTCTTGGCCTTAACCAGGAAATGATGCCCAGGCTTAGATCCCAGGAAAGGAATCGTCGGGGCATCTCTGGTTATGGTCTCACCGACCAACCTCCAAGCCTGCCAACCCAGCTCCTGCTCCTTTAGGAGATACCAGGTTGGGATACCCCATTCAGACCCACAGAGATTCATTCCACCAAGACCCAAAGCTGTTCTTCTCACTGTCACCATTGGCACCTGGGTGTAGTGATTATTTCATTGCATTTTAATAAATAAAGCTTGCCTGAAGGTCAGAGAGTAAAATAGCCCCACCGATCAGCCTTACAGACCAGGCAGCCTTACAGATCAGCCTTACACCTTTAATCCCAGTAGCCACACTAGCTTGCCAAAGAAACTGGGAGGTGGTGGTGCACACCTTTAATCCCAGCCCTGGAGAGGATTATAAACCAGGAGGAGACAGCTCTAAGACACAGTCTCATTCTGAGGATTCCTGGAGGCAGGATCACCATTTCAGACTGAGGCAGAGGTAAGAGCCAGTGAGTGACTGGCTGTTTTGCTTTTCTGACTCTCAAGTTGAATCTCAATATCTGTCTCTGGGTTTTTATTAATCGTGCTACACCTGGGTACCTGGGTGACTTCTGTACATCTTGAGCCACTTCCTTCCTCAGGTGTAGGTAGCTGGTGCCAGGCACCAGGCTGGGTCTCATGCAATAAGTTGCAGTGGCAGAAAATATCTGACATGCACTCTGCATTTTGGTTGCTTAAGACAGACTCCCACTATGAGCTCAGGCTTGCCCTAAAACCAGCAAAGCTCCTGCTTCAGCCTCCTGAGCTGTTTGTGCATCACCCCACTTGGCTGAAAGGCATCTCGAAAGAAGGAAGCCTTCCTGTCCTCTCTCTCTGAAAACATGACCAAAGCACCCTGCTGAGGAGCACATGAGTATTGTCCCCAGCCACACGCCGTCCCTGGGGCTTGCACTTCTCAGTAACTTCTCTGGGGCACTGATGGAGCCCTGGGCTTATCAAAAAACACAGAGAAAATTAAAGAAACAAAGAGAGCCAAGGGCAGTTTAGGAATGCCCAGAACTGAGGATGCAACCTTGCCTGTGGACTCTGTCACAGTCCTAGTTTATAGAGACAGCATAGGGAATGGCCACTTACCCGGTACCACACGATCTCGCGCATGCGGCCGTCTGTCTTGAAGTTGCACTTCAGGGTCACTGCATCCCCAGCCACCACAGGAGGAAGGGGCTCAATGTTCACTGTCAGGTAGCCTGCGGAGGGAAGGGGAGAGGGATGAAACAGGCAAGCATAACGGGGAACTTAGCAACTCAGGACCACCGCCTACACGGAGCTACACCCCCAAAATCCAAAGGGTTAAGTAGGTAGACCACCCTTCTCCTGACAACCCTTAGCAACTCCCTTTCAGCGACCAAATACATGCAGCACTTCCAGCCTGAACTGACTTTAGATGCTTGCAGTAAAGGCAGCCTATGCTAGGACGAACTTTGAAGGGAATACCCTATGCTACATCTATGTTTATGCATGATTGGCCGTGCATATGATTAGAATCATAGGCGTTATAGGAAAGGACATTCATGTGAATGAAGGTGCCATAGTCTAAGCCTGTAAATCAAAACAGAAAACTCCCCTCACCCCTCCCCAACACTCAGCTCCCTCCTTTTCCTGAACCCTCAGAAGGAGAAGGGGTGGGCCTCCTTCTTTGGGAATGACTCACTCAGAGCCCTGCTCTCTTGACTTGCACTTTCATGGTACTTCTGAATAAAGTCCTTTCCTATTTTGGTATTTATATGCAATTCTTCAATTCTTTGAGTAAGACACCGAGAACCTAACAATACATAGTTGGGATGATGACCGCTATCCTGTAACAGGAAAGTGAGGAGAGCCGCTGAACGGAGGGCTGGGCCTCCCTTGCAGAGGTCACCACTCAGTCACTACGGGAAGGGGGACAGAGTTGATCTCATGATCACTCCCTCTCGCTGGCATGTCCTTTCTGTCACTTCCTTGGCTCCCATAGATCCCTCTTACTGAAGAATTTCCTCCACAGGTCTGCCTTCTATACACAAGACCCACAGCGGGCCAGCCAGGTGGTTCAGAGGTAAAAGCACCCGCTGGGCAAGCTTGACGGCCCGAATCCAATCCCCAGAAGCCACAACTGACAGAGAGAACAGACACCTGAAAGCTGTTCTCTGACCTCCATACACAACATAGCACACACGTATGTACACAAACCACACACACACACATACACACAAACTACACATACACATAAACTACACACACCCACATACACACACCCACACACACACAAACTACACACACAAACTACACACACACATACACCCCCACACACACAAAGTACACACACAAAGTACACACACACAAACTATACACACACACATACACACCCCCACACACAAACTACACATACAAACACACATACATACACACACACAGGTTGACACAAAAACCACAACTCTGATTTCAAATGGGATAAGAGACAATTCATCTGAAGCCAAATATGGGTGACCATGGCCTGTGAACACAGATTTAGGTTACCCTAAATTCCATGTTCCAACACAGAAGCAGTTTCATGAAGTTTTTATAGTAACAGAATAAAGGAGAGTCATGAGTCAAGGCACTTTCCAGACACCCTGGTGGAGACATCAGAGGGACTTACAGCAGAGGGGAACCTCTGGGGGTGGGGGGGCAGATGCCCTCTGGCAGTCATTTGAGCTCTTTGGTTGGGGGAAGCTCATGAGGTGCTAAGTTAACGCATTTTCCAAAGGTTTCACTTGGTATTTGGTCAGACACAGAAGCAGAAAAAGGGCAGGGAATAAGTGGGGGCTAGACACCCCTAGGGAAGTTGTAATCAGGCTTTGAACCTGCAACATCCCCACCTCTCCACCTTGTGGAAGGTTTAATTTCTTTCTGGAATCCTTTGTTTAGACAAATAAGAAATGAACATTTAAGACCTTCTGAGACCAAAGGAAAAGGCTGGGGTCCAACAAGCTGGGAGTAGTGACACGCCTGGCTGATGATTGCCTGGGGCTCTAGTCACTGTGACTAAACACCTGGTGGAAGCGACAGGAGGGAGGAAAGGTTCTCTTTTTGGTTCCTGAACTGAGAGAGAGGGTGTAGTCCCTCTAGAGCAGAGTGGTGGGGAGGAAGGAGGACCTGGGGTCCACTGCCTCTTGTCCCATGACACTGACCAGGAAGCAGAGGGCTCCAGCTGGAAGTGGGATGGGACTGTAACCTTGACGATCTCCCCTTCCGGTCACCCACTTCCTCCACTCAGGCCCTATCTCCTGAAGATTCCACAAACTCCCTGAAACAGCACCACCCACTGCCGACCGAGTGTCAAACATGAGCCTGCATGAGATATTCGGTTTCTAGGGCCTACAGAAGAGGGACCACACTTACCCCAGGGTCTCCAAACCACTCTGCCGGGGGGTCCCCTTCTGAGACCCCGCACAGGTCCCTGAGGCACGATGGGATCTAGTTCAGCCACCCCTGTTTTGGCTTCAGAGCCGTTTACTCCAAGGAATAGGCCCTGAGACACCACCCCTGGTCCCTTTAACACCCAGTGATTGTACTCCATCTGCCTAGACACTTAAGGGAGGGCAGGTCCCATGTTTGGTCTTGGGGGAGCCCACTACAAGCTGACTGTTTGGAGAGGAGTTTGGGGTATCTATAATCACTTCAGTAGCCACATCTTGGGAGTACTGCTGTCTCGACACCCCCACGCAGTCCTCCGTGAGACCTCCAGCACATGCCTCTGCCTCCCCACCTCCAACTCAGAGGGCCGTGTGCTCACTTCAGCTTGGTGGGGACTTCATTCTGGGGCCTGACCGCTCAGGCTCGTTTGATGGGCTTCCCACTGCTGATGTCTGCCTATTGATTGACTAGATCAATCCAGTCCAATCGCCTTAATGAGAAAAGCAGCCAGGATGGGCTGGGATTTCAATTGTGCAGGCGACCTGAGCGGATCGAGCCCCAGGGGCCTGACCCCTGCATGTAGCTTAATGGTTCCAACACTCGGAGAGGCAAAAACAAGAGCGGACCTCAGAGATCAATGTGGAAGTGGGAGTCAAATCGGACCTGCTTGGCTACAACTCCAGAGCGGGGGTTGAAGGCAGGGGCTCACTCTGGGACTCTCGCTAATGTAAGCTGAAGTCAGGTTCACGAAGAGTCCCTGAGGCCATGGGGTCCAAGGAAATAGCCACCATACCACTGCAAGGCCGATCTCTGAGTTGTCTTACAACACGGTTGTTCCCGTGTGGCCTGAACAAGAAGTGGGCCAGAATCTGAGAAACAGAGCAGTACAGATGGGCCCATGTCCTCTGAAACATACAGAGAAGAGAAGAAAAAAAAACCATCACACATGCTTGCCACTCAGGATCACATAGAGGTGGGGTCGGGGAGGCTCCGAGGGGGACAGGGAGGCTGGACACTGCGTATGTAATCCAGGTCCCAAACTGGGAGCAACAAGGAAGCCTCCTTCAGCCGAAAAGACTGCAAGCAACTGGGGTGCTCTTGGGCAAGCCAAACCTGTGTGACACGGTAAATATGGCATGTACCAGGCATTAGCTAAATGTGTCACACACACCCAGCATGACGATTCTCAAGAAGAGTACCCCCTCCAACGCCTTACAGAAGAACAGAGAGGTACTGTCCTTGGAGGGCTGAGCCAGCCCCATGGAGTCAGGACAGGGGCGACCTAGACACCAAGGTCTCAGCACGGAGGAGATTAATTACCCAGGAGGGACAAGCGAGGGGATGGGGTGGGGCTGCCTCTGGATCAGACAAAGACAGACAACAGGTGTTTTTGCAGGAGCAAAAACTTGTTTTTAAGGAGCAAAGAGGGGAAGTCTGTGTTAGAATGAGTTGGTAAGTCCTGATTGGACAGGGTAGCCAGTGTAGCCAAATAATGAATTCTGGTTGCTGGACCTTAGTGTTTTGATATTTGGACCCTGGTGATCAGTCTCAGGAATGAGTCAGTGGTCAAATAAGGGAACAGACGTTGCATGAGTGAGTGGATATAGAGCATGGGCAGTTGGCCAGGGAGGACCAGCGTTTGCTGCCGAGACAGGAGAAAGGTTGTGGGTGGGGGTGGAATGAGCGTGGTTGCAGATCTGGAGATGGGGTGGAAGTGTGAGCAACACCAGCAAATGCTGTCAGAAGCCACGGGGATCCCTGGGTACGACAGAGACCAGCCTCTTGCCTGGGTACAACATACAACTGTGATAGGGGAGGTGCTGTATTAGATGGACACACTGGCATGTGGCTCTCGTGGACGACTGGGAGTCTCTAGCGATGGAGCTCTGACTCCAGCTACTTCTGAGAAATGATTGGTCAAGTAAATAACGATACCTGTCACTCCTCGATGGGATGGCTATGGGGTTTGTGACAGTTGGAAGTGATTGTTAACTTGACTGAGTCTAGAGTCACCTGGGAAATGGGTTTCTGGGTGTGTCTGTGGGGATTACCTTAAATTATGTTAACTGAAGTGGTAAAAGCCACCCACTGTGGGTGGTACCATTCCCTAGGCAGGGGATTCTGGGCTGTAGAAGAGCAGAAAAATCTAGCTAAGTGCCAGCATGCATGCATTCCTTGTTTTCTTCTGACCAGAGATCAATGTGACCAGCTGCTAAAAGCTCCTGCTGCCTCGACCTCCCCACTCGGATGGACAGGAAGCTGGAATAAGTAAAACCCTTTTCCCTTAAGCTCTTTTTCTCACACAGAGCAGCAGGATGAGAAACTAAGACAGGCTGGCCCGCTGACAGCAGCATCTCCCTCCTTCACGGGGCTGATGTTCTAGCAGACAAAGCCATCATTGATTATCAATGGAAAGCCATCAGAAAGTGATACGTGTGGGGAGGAAGGATCTATCAGGGCAATGCCAGAGAGAGGAATGGGGGAGAGCAATTCAGAACAGGACTTCCCAGCAAGCTTCTCTCGAGAAGGCTGAAATAATGGAACATGTGAGCCAAGTAGTTATCTCGGGGAGAGCATGTGAGATGGGGCAGAAGCACAGCAGAGGTGTGTGGGTGGACTCCAGGCTTGGCCCATGGTAGGAAATCCTAGCAAACAGCTTACACACTGGAGCGAGTCTCGGGCAGAGCTTCGGTGAAGCTAGGGTAGAATAGAGGAGACTATGGCACGTGAGAGGCAGAAGGTAAGGGACACGCGTAGCACAAATCTAATTGGTATTAATAATAAAAACCCAGAGCCAGATATAGGGGTTGATGCTGAAGGTCAGAGAGGCATAGCGACCAGCCACTAGAGAGCTCTTTTACCTCTACCGATGCTCTTGTCTCTTCCCTCCTTCTATTCCTCTCTCCACCCAGCCATATCATTACTGTCTGCACCTCCCTAGTGCTGGGATTAAAGGCATGGGATCCCAAGTGCTGGGGTCACCTTTGTGTGAGCTTTCTCTTTTAGACAGATTCGATCTTGTGTAGCCCAGGGTGGTCTTGAACTAACAAAGATCCCTCTGCCTCTGTCTCACAAGTCCTGTGATTAAAGGTGTGTGCCACCGCTCTCTGGTCTCTCGTGGCATAGCTTTGCACTCTGATCTTCAGGCAAGCTTTATTTGTTAAAACACAAACAAAATATCACTACAGATATGCCTTCTTCTGGTGCGGTACTATAAGGGCCAGTGGCTTATCGGTGCTGTGTCTCCTCAAGTCCAGGTACACTGGGTGCTGAGGGTGTTGGATTTTACACTCTAAGGAAGGCAGACCCCCTGTGCAGAACTCTTTCGAATTTGCCCAGCATCTTGGTTCTCCTGTTCCCATTAGCTGGGTCAGCAGTATGAACATTGTAGGTAGCCACAACAAAACTGCGCTAGAGTGTGACTGTCTGCCTGCCTCTCTTTCTGGTCATCCCCAGGGCACTGCAATAGGAAGATAATGAGGGCTGATTTTCCAGTTTTCTTAGTGGTGCATGCCTCTGTCTACACAGGCTGTGCTCTTCAGAACTGGGAAGCACTTTGTTCCATGATACGTGGATGACAATGGCAGGGTAGAATTTGAACCCAGGTCTAACTGACTTTCTAAAGCCAATATCTACCCCCCCCTTTGCCACCACCTAGAGCAGAGCAACGGGATTTAACCAGGTTCACCAAGACTATCCACCCCCCAATTTGCAGGTTCCTCTGTTGCTAGGGGATCATCGTTGGAAGCCGACTTCAGACTGGAACACAGTTAGTGCAGGGCCAGGCCAAGCATCATTTCTTACCACTCCACAGTGGCCTGGGACATGGGACCTCTGTGGGACTGTTTCCTTCCATGGGATATGGATAAAGGTCCACTGAGTTCAAAAGATCAAAGACGGGTGTGAGCCTCACTCTCCCCAGTGACCACCCGTGTGGAAAGTGAAACCAACCCTTCAGGCCTCTGACCTCTTCTCCCTCTTGGTGAATCCCAGGAAGGAAAGAAAGAGGCCAACATCTGGGCAATAGTGTAAAAGAAGATGATGCAGTGGGGCTCAAATGGTCATTCATGCCTTGAGATCTGCATCTAGCGGCCTCGCCAAACCCCCATCCTGACCTGGGCTGGATGGGGTGGGGCAGAGGCAGCTGAGCAGGTGGGGTAGGGACCTGGACTCATCCGCAAGCCCAGGGCATCGAGGACAGAGAGGAGAGTGCAGGGATCTGTATCTGGTCCTAGCTTTGCTGCTGGACCAGTTCTGGGGACCTCGGGCATGTGCCCACTGACTCCAGGTTTCCTCATCCGCCAAACCAGGGATTTTTAGAGCCTTTCTGCTCTGCAGAATTCTTCCTCAGATGCCAGCTCAGCCTGATCTGGTCTGGATGCAGAGGCCTGGCTGAAGCACATAGCCACCTTCCTTCCCACACACCCCACATCACTGGTCTGACAAGTGTATCCACCAATTACTCAGACACCAGTGGTAGATGGAATCTGTGATGGCGAGCATTAAATTCCCTGTCAATCAACCCCAATGCCTGAGTCCCGCTAAGCACAGCATCAGGTGGACTGGGAGCAGAGCTGGCTGTATCCTAACTAAGTAGTTCTTTACTGAACACAGTCATTGCTTTCCCCTGACAGTGACACAGGCAGAATAGGTGAAGATACATTTAGTGCCTGGTGGTAGTAGTGCACACCTTTATTGCCGGTACTTGGGAGAAAAGAAGCAGGTGTATCTCTGTGAGTTCAAGGCCAGCCTGATCTACACAAGGACTATGGAAAGAAATCCTGTATCAAAAAAAAAAATACAAAACCCAAAAGATACAGCCCCCCACCTCAGTAGGAGATGACATGACTATAACTTCCTTGGAAGCCTAGAGGCATTGTGGAGTCACTCCCTTGAGTGCCAGGCTCAAGGCTGTGCCCAGACTCGGTTTAAACCTGACTTCACATGGGACGAGTCAGCAAGGGAGCCCAGAGAAGCAAGGCCAACTTTAGCTTGATCCTTGTCTGTCCTGGTTGGTGCAGGACCGAGGATACGGGGCTTTGCACGAGAAACCTGAACAGACTTTTGCAAACTGTTAAGTTGCTTATCCCAGCTACAGCTTCACCTGGTCCATGAGTGAGTGGCCCCGGATAAATTACTACAAGCTCACTTTCTAGTCAGGCATGCTGGCTCATGCTTGGTGGAGGGAAAAAGAGGATCCGAAGTGCAAGGTCATCTGTAGTACTTGGTGAGTTCAAGGCCAGCCTGGGTTAAACCAGGCCCCATCTCAAACAACACAAACTGACCATGGACTGTTTCTGTCTTCCATCACCTATACTTGGAGATCTCAGAAGAACAAAAGAGTCTTTCTCTTTGACTGTTCCATAGTGAATGAGGACAAAGGTCCCAGGGGCCCCACCAGAAGCACCTTGCCCCTGTAAGTCAGGACTGCTGCTGTCCTCAAGTGCCCTCCAACCTGCCTCTGATCATGTCTTCTGGGCCAGGTCTGTGACAGCTGAGCACACAGGGACTTCTCATGGCTGCAGACCGAGGACTCCTTTCCACGGAGATCAGCCCTGCATGGTAGGTGCCCTTCCAACAGTCTCTCCTCTTCAGGATGCTGCACAACATGGCTATAGGGTCAGCAGGAAGTGCAGGGCAGAGAAGAAGCTAGGGGACAGGCAGTGGGACTCAGCATGACAGCCTGGGATCAGGGAGCGGTGGTGACTGCTTGAGGGGTATGACAGGTCAGCAGACACAGGGTGACAGGTGACGCTACCTTGGGGTCCCTAATGCTACCCTGTAGCTCCCAGCTACCTTGATCTCGGCCATAGTCCAGCTTCTCCAGGTAGCTCTTGCAACTGAGCTCCTCACTCCACACGCTATCTCGTGCCCATGCCAGGAGCCTCTGCCCAGAGAGATGCAGTCATCCCCTGTGCCTACCCCTGGCAACAGAAGACACAACATGACTTAACATATGGCTTGGATGCCTTCTACGCCCTCAAAGGACAAGGTTCCAAGTAATGGGATGCTTCCCCTGTTTCTCAAGCACCTACTTATTCCTAGCACACTGCCTTTCTCTTATCCAATGAGACAGCAAGGCCTGGATAAGACATACAGAATTCAACAGCCTCATCCCTCCATTGCCACCTTCCTGGATCTGGCACCACCATCCACTGACTACTCTACTATAGCACCTGTTGGTCCCCTGGCACCAACTCTGCACCTGCCTACTACTCCAGCTTTAACCCCCTCACCCTCCGCTTGTTCTGTGCCCCTTACTCACAAGAAGCACCGCTGATGTTTGAGCCCACTCAGCATGCTCCCACCTCAGGGTCTTTGCCCATGACACCTCCACTTGCCAGAGTCATGTGGCCTTCCACACACAGCCCCGTGCCTCAGTTTTCAGCCATGCATGCACCTTCTCTTTAGAGAGGTCTTTCCATTGACATCATTGTGTATGGAATCTCATCCTGTCATTCTCTAACGCTTGACTCTTACCCGTTTCTCCAAAACATATATCCATGCCTGTCTCCATTTACTTGCTCTTCATGTTAGCATCACCATCCACCCCCATGGCTATCTTCAGCTCTTCTCCCTCATTCCTAACATCATCTCTTCTGATGTCTTCAAGCTCACTGGTCTCTCCTTGTCATCTCTAGTCTCTCCATCTCCAGGATCTCTTATACTATATTTCTTTGAGGAAGGGAGTCTAGGATTTTTACTTGGGGGCTGGAGAAAGTTCTCTGAGCATTTAAGAGTACACACTGTTTTTGTAGAGGATCTCAATTTCATTCCAAGCACCCATGCTGAGCAGCTTACAACCACCTGAACTCCAGTTCCATGGGGCCCGATGCCCCTTTCTGGTCTCCAGGAACACCTGCACTCATGTGCGTGTGCACAAATACACATGTCTGCTTGTGCACATGCACGCATGTGCACACACACATACACGTCTAAAACAAAAAATTTTTATAGTTTTCATTTGGTTCTTTGTTTCTTTGCTTAGTGTTTTAAAAGAAAATGCTTGTTTTAAACTCCCAAATCACTTGTCTCAGCATTTTTAAAAATCAGTACCCACAATCAGCAACTTTCTCATCACTATGACCAAATGCTTGCCCAAAGCAACTTTAGGGAGGGTTTCTTTAGGTTCACAGTGTGAGGGTGTATCCCATCATGGCAGGGCAGGCATGGGCACTGGAACTTCAGGCAGGTGGTTATAGTGTGTCCACATTAGTGTATTAACCCTTTTCTGATGCTGAGATACAGTGTATCCATGGTTACTGTATTAGCCCTTTCCTGATGCTGTGATACAGTGTATCCACATTAGTGTATTAGTCCTTATCTAATGCTGTGATACAGTGTATCCACAGTTAGTGTATCAGTTCTTTTCTGATGCTGTGATACAATGTATCCGCATTAGTGTATTAGTCCTTATCTGATGCTGTGATACAATATGTCCACATTAGTATATTAGCCCTTTTCTGATGCTGTGATACAGTGTATCCACATTAGTATATTAGCTCTTTTCTGATGCTGTGATACAGTGTATCCATGGTTAGTATATTAGCTCTTTTCTGATGCTGTGATACAATGTATCCACATTAGTGTATTAGCCCTTTTCTATGCTGTGATACAGTGTATCCACAGTTAGTGTATCAGTCCTTTTCTGATGCTGTGATGAAACACCAGGACAACTTTTAGACAAATGAGTGTATTAGGGTTTAGGGTCCAGAGGATAAGAGTTCATCATGGCCAGGAAGCATGGCAGCAAATGGCAGGCATGGTCCTGGAGCAGGACACTGAGAGCACACATCTTGAACCAAAAGCATGAAGCAGAGAGAACAAACTGGAATTGGCTCCAGCCTTAAACTCTCAAAAGCCATCCCAAGTGACATGCTTCCCTCAGCAAGGCCACACCTCCTAAATCTCTCCCTATAAGGCCACCAACTGGGGACCAAAGAAGCCTATGGGGGACATTCTTAAACTACAAAATTCAGGAAGCAGAAAGCAGGAAGTGAGGCTGAGCTATCAACTCCAATACTTGTCCTTAGAAATTTACTTCCTCCAGTCAGACTCCACCTCCCTTCCACAACTTTCCTAAACAGCACCACCAGCTGGTGCCAGTATCCTGTGGAGACACTCACATCCAAACATGAGCCGATGGGGACACTCACATCCAACACATGAGCCTGTGGGACACTCACATTCAATAAGTGAGCCCGTGGGGATACTCACATCCAACATACAAGCCTGTGGGACATGCATCTAAACAGCAGCAGTCTGCTTCTGCTCATTGCTGCCACAGAATCCCATGAAGCCATTTCTAGACCAATGACTTTGGCCTTATGAGTGCCAGTCACCTAAACCATCACTCTTTGACTTCAAGCAAGTCAGCAAAGAAAGAAATGCAGCCTGAGCTGTCTGTTCCTCCACCTCAGGCCAGGGACTGTGTTTGCCAGCAGATGAGGGGATCTTGGTGGGCAGGGACTCTATCCACCTTGTTCTGGGTCATCTGCTGAATGACGCAGATGGTTCAGAGATGACCTATTCTTCAGGGAGCCAGCATGGAGTATACTGTGACTCAAAGTAAGAGAACATGTGGACTGGGGGTTGTTGAGCCTCCACCTGCTGGATTTAAGGCTGGTGGGGCATGGACCATGGGAATCAGGGACACATCAACTCCCGATGCCCCTTCCCCTGATGAGGTCTGGGATTTATCTCCACATGGCAGCGAGAGAACTCCATGTATTACCACTCATGAGGAAATGAGGTCACCCCTATCTCATGAAGATAAATATCATATTGCAGAGCCACCGACAGCCTCCCTGGGCCCCTGTGCTGCGTAATTACTGTCGTAATAAATATTATTACAGGGAGCCAACTACTGCAAGCACACCTTACGGACAGGTACATGGGGTTCTGTGAAATATGCCCTTCCGGGTGGACTCACAAGTGCCCCCAACCACCGTCTCTGACTGCAAAAGAAAAGGGAGCCACCCAGAACAGAAAGCTACCCATTCATCAGTATCGGGAGGGCTGGATACAGACTGCCTCTGGTGCGCTCTCTGCCCCATTCTACCTCTGTTTGGGAACATCATTCCTCCGGATCCTGCAATGCAGATTTCTGTTCTGTGACCTGCAGATTTGCTAATCTCACTTACCTCCACCCCTGGCGCTTCAGATAGCTCTAAAATGCAAATACTGATGCCCTGTCTCTGCTTAATATCATTCAATTTCCCCGCCCCATTGCCTTCCAATTCAGGATCAAGTTCAGAATCTGTCAAGGCCAACTGGGCCCCTGATGAGCTCCCCTCTCCCAGCCCCTCCAACTCAATCAGTCTCACATCCTGCATTCACTATGCTGAAACCCCGCCAGGAGTCCTCCCCAGCCTCCGCCTCTACCCTGGTCTCCTTCCTCCTGTGGGGTTTCCTTCTCTGAGCTCAGCTAAATGGGTCCAGTCATGAATATCGCGGTTTGTTCAGCACTATGCTCTCCCTGCCTGGTTTACACCAGACTGATACTCCCTTTTAGGAACTCAGAGTGGCTCACTTGGCATCTCCACAGGAGCCTGCCGGAAAGCCACCGGATATTCCATGGGACTCTCCATCCTCAGACACCGACAGCTTTCTGGGTGACATGGACATGTAGTGGCTGCACCAGTATGATGTTGAAGGACACCTTCAATTCACATACACACACACACACACACACACACACACACACACACACACGCATGCACAGAGTGTGCATGTGCCCTCATGATCTGTATGGCTGGGAACAGCTCTTAAACTGTCAGGGCTCCATACCCAAGTCCTTGATCTAGAGATGAAGCAATGGCCCCAGGAAGGCTCGGCTAAAGCACCTGCCTCATCCTCCACCCATCCGCAGCCCCTCTGCCTTTTTCATCCCGAGACTTGGCCACCTTGAGTTATTTAGCCCTCCCTAAACACAACAGGCTTCCAGCAGTGAACAGATCTCTGTATCTGCCATTTCTTCTGCCTGGGAAAACATTTTTTCCATCCCAATCACTTCACACTTTACCATGCCTTCAGGTCGTGGCAAAGACACGATTTGCCCTAGAGTTCCCTGACTCATGCCTCATCTTCATCCTGGGAAGAGCCTCTTAAATCTGGGTCAAGAGCCTTCCCACTGCATGATCCCAAAGCACAGCACAGTGACACCCTTTCCAGCCAGTCACCCTGCCTCCCACAGTCGACTATGGGCCTTCTCAAGGTCAAGTGCATGTCCCCATTATTACGTCATCATGCTTTGCAGCTACTGGCTAACTCAAGACAAATTGTATGGCCAGGACACAGTGGTACACATATGTAAACACAGCTCTCTGGAGGTGGAGCCAGAAAGGTGGTGAGTTCAAGGCCAGCCTGACCTACATAGTGATAATCTATTTCCAAGTAGATAAAACTACAGATGAAAAGTTGTTTTCCAGACCTTCTTGCTGGCAGCCCCCTATGTCATTTTGTTAAGGCTTTTTTTTTTCTTT
>NC_022016.1:44721981-44732987 GCF_000317375.1 Microtus ochrogaster | reverse complement strand
TTTTTGCTTTTCTTTTCAATTGCTCCTTCCCATCCTGGTCAAACTCACTATGTAGCTGAAGTTGACCTTAAATGTGTCATGCTACTTCCTCCATCTTTCAAGTACTGATATTATACACTTGAACCATTGGACCTGGCTTATGCAGTCCTGGGACTCGAACTCAGGATTTTAGGCTTGCATGGCAAGCACTCTACCAGCTGAGCCACATCCCAGCTTTTTGGGCACTGTGTTTGCCACTGCTATCTTAGTCTAGGTAAGAACATCCAGAGGAGAAGGCACACCTTATCCCACTAGACTCCTGGTCCCTGATGTCCCAGAAGAAGGTCAGGTCAGCTCTGGGCCCCTAGGGACCAAAGCCCTTTCAGTCCTCTAGGAACGTGCTTGATGCCCTGGACCCTCAGTACTTCAGCTTCCTCAACAGAGCCCCCTTCCTGTGATCGCCAGCCAGCTCATCAAGTACCCCACGTCAAAGGCAGTAGATGTTTGGAAGCCTGGGTGTATTAATGTATTATTCATGGTGTATGTATTATTTATCATTAGTTTGTTTATTTATTATTAATTTGTGCTTCATTATTGATAATGATGTGGTTATACTATTAATAAGGAGACCCTGGGGCTGTTCACAGACACCTGAGGCTCCTCCATTTCCCCACAGAAGCTAAAGTGAAGGATTTCCCTTCCCATTTTACAAAGAGGAGACACTGAGGCTGGAGGGGGCAGGCCTTGCTCAGTGCACCCCCCTGCCCCTGAGGTGTCTGTCAGGGAACATTATACCCGAGGGCTACAGGTGCAGATGCCTACATACTGTAGCTGCCACCCTTGGCTCTGTGCAGACCCTGTGGTCTTATGTCCATGCCAGGCTCTCTAAGCAGTGTTTATGTTGGAATGCTCACACCTCTCTTGTATGTAATGCCTATTCTGTGGCACACATGCGTGTTCCTGACCCACACAGACTGTTATGTGCCTAAGTGTGCATGCGCGCGCACACACACACACACACACACACACACACACACACGCACGCACGCACGCACGCACGCACCAGTATTCAGTCAGGAACACTTCCCCAGTGTTCCTTGCAATTTGGCTTGGCTGTATGAGCAATGCAACCACCAGGTCTGTGTCTGGAACATGCAGTCCCACACAGTTCTCTCTTCATTGCCACATGGATGGAAAGGACTGGAAAGATGAGGAAAAGGGCGTGGCCACACAGTGCGGAAGGAGCCGGGGCATTTGTTTCACTTCCACTAACAGTGCACACAGCAGGTGTTCAGTAGCTTCGTGGTGGGAGGGAGGAGGAAATAAGAAAATTAGTAGACAGACAGGTCTACTCTGTCCTGGTTCAGCTGTGACACAGGTGACCAGACTGGCCTGGCCTTCATCTGCTGTGCTCAGACGACACAGGGTTACTGCTCTGGGCCTCAGTCATCTCAGCTGAGAACTGGGCCAATGGTGTTTATTTCTCAAAACCAGTGGTGAGGCTGAGAAGGAAGAGAATGGCATTCTGTACGTTGTTAGGGACTCTGGTGCCCGGAGAGGATGACCTTGAATTTGGGAATGAGACAAATCAGTGACAGCTTCTGATTCTTCCATGGGCTGACCATGCAGCCCCGGGTGAGTCATTGTGAGGATCCATGTTTCAGTTTCCCCCTCTATCATATGCGGATGACTCTCTGTTTCTTACTGCTGGCAAGGGAGAGGCAGGAAGATAAACAAGCAAGCTTCCCAGGGCTGTGTGCCTGGATACAGGGACTCGGTCAAAACAACAGAGCTGGACTTCACAGCTGACCTGTGTCTCCGTTCTCCTTCTAGTTAGATGCTGTATGGATTGGCACGTGAAGGCTCCAAGGAGGATAGATCCCGTCTCCTGGATATCTCAAGGGCCCATAGAAGTTACACTTTCCTCATTGGTTTCCCGCCTAGAGATTCCCAGAGCAGAGGCTATAGGTGATCTATCTTGCATCCTCAACTTTTGCTTGCATCCTCTCCCTTCCCCTGCATCCTCCACCTTCCCCTGCATCCTCCACCCTCACACAATCCTCCACCTTCCCCTGTATCCACTCTCTTCCCCTGCATCCTCCACCCTCACACAATCCTCCAACTTCCCCTGCATCCTCCACCCTCCCCTGCATCCTCTGCTTTTGCTTGCATCCTGTCCCTTCCCCTTCATCTGCCACCCTCATATGCAACATTACAGGGACTAACTCATGAGCCACGGGGAGGCGTCTCCATCTTGGAATAATAAGTTATTACAGAATATCTTAAAAGAAAAATAGTTATTACTCAAGAAACACAGAATAAGCTAGGATATAAACTGGCCTTAATAAGTAAAATGAGGCAATTTAATGAAAAAAAATTACAATTTAAAATAGGCCTCCATTAAATAATAATGCCTCATAAACACAGAAGTCCTTCAGCATATAAGAATTAATTGCCAGGGCTTAGGAGCTGAGGGCAATGGAAAAGGATCTTTCTTTAATGTTTTTGTCTTTTTTTTCCCCCTCTCTCTCTCTCAAAAAAGCAACTGGCGTTGCATGGGATTACCTCATTCTTGCACCAAAGGCTTAGAAATTTGAAGAGTTTGCTTGGTGACAATTCTGTTTCCTTGACCCTGTTATTTTAAGATGTGCTCTGAAAGATGCAGTTTTCGCCTGTTCCAAATGAGCTCATGTGACCAGAGTCTCTTGATGACCAAATGGTAATGGGTCTGCTTTTCTGATTTATGCGCTCTCTCTCTCTCTCTCTCTCTCTCTCTCTTTCTCTCTCTCTCTCTCTCTCTCTCAGTGTTGTGGGTATATAGTGTCTGCATGTGTACATGTTTGTACACGTGCATGTGTGTGTTGGGGGGTGGTGTGATTGTGTGTGTCCATATTTGCTCGTGCAGATGGAGGCCGGAGGACAGGCTCTCTACCCTCTTTTTTGAGACACATCACTCACTGAATCTGGAGCTCTTTGATACAGTTCAGCTAGATTGCCTGATCAGGCATCCCTTAGGGATTCATCAGCCAGCTTTTGCCTCCCCAGTACTGGGGTAACAGACACACGCCATTGCACCCCACTTTTACATGAGGACCAGCGGAAGACCTTCATGTTTGTACAGAATGCACTTTCACTACTGAGCCATCTGCCCAGCTCCTAAACTGGACCTCATCACTGAGTGCCTGACCCTTCTGCTCTATACTGCAGTTGACTAAAGCAGAGTGGTGTTCAGGCAGGGGGAGTTCTGGTCCCCAGGGAACATGTGGAGATGACTCAAAGACTCCCAGAGGGGCACTATTCTGTGAAATAGCTCATGGGATGCAGGGCAGACCCAGATAACAAACAGTCACCTGGTCCCAAATGTCAGCAATACAGAGACTGAGAAGCCCAACCCTGAAGGAGGCAGTAGACTTCTGGAGTGGTGAGGGTGTGGAGGCAGGGATCCCCTGACACAGCAGAGAGTCTCCAAAAACTCAGGGCCAGCCAAACATGGACTGCCCAAAATTCACCATAGAGAGTACACCAGCACAGCCTAGGCAAACTTCTCCTCCACCCAAATGGATCAGCCCCCACCTCCAGTTGGGGCACCTATCTTGACCTCTGAATGTGTAGCAATTTGGCAACCTGGAAATGCTGTGAGAAATGTCCTTTGCAGTCACCTTTGACAGAAGGCGTCCATTCCACCAAGAAACAAGCCCACTGGGACTCCTTTCTACAGGGAGCATCTGAGACTCTGTCCTCCAGAGAGCATCAGCTCGCCCCTCCTCTGCAATCACACTCAGCCTGCTCGATGGGAGAAGCAATCTGCTCTTGATATTAATACTTTATTAGGTGCACGCAGCCTGCAAGATAAACATCAACCTATTATATTTGCTCTACGATAGAGCGCTCGCCTGTCCCTGGAGGTTCCTCTGGTCCGAGCTGGTTGTCGCTGGACTTCATCTTGCTAGAGGCCAAAGTCCAGATGGCAGGTGTTTCGCAATGAAGGGGACAGGCCTGGAGCGGGTGGGCTGAATAGGTAAGCTGGAAATATTTGGTCCTGTCCTGCAGGATGTAGGCTGCCTGCTCCTAGTGACACCTTGGAGCTCAGACAAGGATGCTTGGGGCATGTCTTGAGCTGGGGATGAGAATTCAGGGGAAGGGCAGCGTGGTCCAGCAGCCGTCCCATGACACTTGGAATTCTATGAACAATAAGCCTACTGTGCGCAAATATTGGGGTGATGGGTGGATGCAGACTAGCTTGTCCTGTGATGGTCACAGGCTTGGGGTGAGGGGAGAGTCAACAGAGTAGACTTTCTGTCTACTAACTGGGTGCCCCCTCCCAATGCCAGAAATTGCTGACAAAGCAACTCAGCCAGTGATTGTGTTCTCACTGTGGTAACCGCTCCTCCTTATAGGACAGAACTGACAAACCCAGAGGGCCAGTCACCACTACGACAACCTCTGAGACTGTCCCCCCTCCAGAAAGTTCTCCTTCCTCAGTCCCCACAGCTCCCATTGCAAGGACAATGATCTCTGTCCCTGTCATTAAGCCCAGTTTTTTTCTTATTGATCCCATGTAAACAAAGTCACACAGCCTGGAGCCTTCATGGGCTGGCTAGACTTTCTTAATGGCATGTGCCTGATATTCCTGTCTGTGAGGAAGTTTCTAGACAGGGTTCACTGAGATGGGAAAACCTACCCTGGAGGTGGGCAGCACCACCCCACAGCCCGGGGTCCAGGGCTGACTCTACAGGAGGAAGGGAGCCGAGCACCTGCATCCGCCTCCTACCCCTGTCACCACGCCTTTTCCGTCATCATGGACCGTGTCCTTCTTAACCAATGGGGCCAGAAAACCTTTCCTTCTTCCTTAAGTTGCTTGTATCAGGGATTTGTCATAGCCCAAGAGAAGTGATGGTGACAGCAGTCTTGGATGGGGAGGCCACCCCTGGACCAGGAGGGTGAAGGTTTCTCCTGCCATACACAGCCCAGTTCCATCCCTTCCTTGGGCGGGGGAGGAGGAGCACTCCACCACCTCTGCCATCATTCACAGCAACCCCGCCTTAAACACTAAAGCTCCCCTTAGGGACATGCCCATAGGCCATTTGCATTGATAGGAGAACCCTGCCCCAATCTCTCCCAGGAACTCCAAAGCCAATCCCACCACTTCCCCAAACCATGGCACTGCCTCTGATCCCATCCTGTCTCCCTGAGTGGCCGAATCCAAGTGCACCCTGCCTGGCATTTTGTGTAGAATTTGGGGATGTGAACTCAGGCCCTCCCGCTTGCAAGGCAAGCTCTTCACAGGGTACAGGCCTGTACCTGCAGAGAACTGAGCCATCTCCCCAGCTCCTACAATAACTATTGACCCAGTATGCATCAAGTACCCCGGCCACCTGGAGATAATGTAAAATAGACAGGAGGATGTGCACAGGCTATATGGAAACTCCTGCACCACTTTGTGCAAGGGACCCGAACAGCTGTGGTTGAGGCCGGATCCCTGTGGTTAACCAGGGATGACTGACTGCTGTTTTATATGGCCCTAGCTTCCCTGCAAGATCTTTTCTGTTCCTGCTTTTTACCTTTCAGGCTACACCCACTCCTAGACACGCAGAAGTGCTTAGTAAACACGCGTTGGGAGGGCCCAACAGAGACTGGCATTAGTCTTGACTTTATAATTCGAGATTTTCTTTCTCCACTTAGAGGAACTTCCACACGTGTGAATCCCTTCCCTGCAAGCGACACCGGGCCATCTGTGGCCTGTGTGCAGGCAGAGTTCTCAGCCCCTTTCCCAGGGCTCTATCCTTTCATCATGAAGTGTTGTCCTGCCCTGAGTGTTCCCCCATCTGTCTTTGCTAGGGGATAGTCCTACCCTCAGTGGGCAGGTCTTTCCACCCCAACGGACAGTAATGAAGATAATCTCCAAATTCAGAGGTCTAGCTTCCAGATGATTCTAGAGTCTGTAAAAATTAACCCCCACAGACTTGGTCTCAAGAAAAATGCTTGAGGGGACACCTGGCTTCCACAGCACATACATGCATATGTACCTGTGTGCACGCACACACACACACATGCACACACACATGCACACACACATGCACACGCACACACATACACACATAAAGAGATACACAGACACACACTTGCATGCATGCAGACACAGTAGTAGGGCCCACCCCAACGGACAGTAATGAAGATAATCTCCAAATTCAGAGGTCTAGCTTCCAGATGATTCTAGAGTCTATAAAAATTAACCCCCACAGACTTGGTCTCAAGAAAAATGATTGAGGGGACACCTGGCTTCCACAGCACATACATGCATATGTACCTGTGTGCACGCACACACACACATGCACACACACATGCACACGCACACACATACACACAGAAAGAGATACACAGACACACACTTGCATGCATGCAGACACAGTAGTAGGGCCATAGGGGGCCTATGTGACTGGATCAGCCCACTTGAAAGTGGACACTTCTCTTCCGTTTCGGACACAAGAGGAGGCCAGAGAGATTCAAAGTCCATGGACTCAGCATATCCTCTGCTTTGGACACACAAAGACCATCCAGCCAAGGAGCAGGGATTTCAGGCCTGTACCCACAGCGAACTGAACTCTGTAGCGACCCCAGTGGGTTTGGAATGGAATTCTTGCTCAGAGCCTGTAATGAAAGCCCCTTAAGCTAACACAGGCTTCATTTTAACTTCATGAGACTGACAGCGGAGGACTGAGGGGAGCTCTTCCTGACTTTGAATCTACTACAGAGCGGTGAGATAACAGACAGGGTTTCTTGAAGTCAATCTGTTTGGATCCGTCAATCTATTTGCTACGGTGCCACAGTGAACTAATACGCCTTGTTGATCCAAGGTGGGAGCAGTCTGTTGACAGATCAGTACAATTGTGCTGCCCTAGTTCCAAGCCTTTAAAGTAGCTCCCATCATATTGAACAGCCCTGGTAGTGTCACAGCTTGCACACCAACCCTCCTACTGTGTGTGTGTGTGCTTGCACATATGTGCGCACATATGTATCTGCTTGTGAAGATCAGAAATCAACATCAGGTCCCCCCACACATACATTATCTCTTTTGAGACAGAGTCTGTGGTAGTTAGTGTCATTAGTCCTTTTGACAGAATCTAGACTCACCTGGAAGACAGACCTCTGGGTATGCTTAGGGGATCATATTGATTACTGTCAATTGAGGTGGGAAGATCTGTCCACTGTGGGTGGCACCATTCCCTAGCTGGGATCCTTGATGGTATAAGTGAAGAAAAGGAGTGTTCGTGTGCATTCTTTGCTCTGTTTCTGATTGTGGAGGTGACACAACTAGCTCCCTCAAACTCCTGAAGCTGGAAATTTCCCCAGTGTGATGGGTTTTACCCTTGGCCCCTTTCTCCCTTAAGTTGATTTTGTCCGAGTATTTTATTATAGTGACAGGAGAAGGAACCAAGACATGGTCTCTCACTGAACCTGGAGCTCACCGATTAGCTACCCTAGATGGCCAAGGAGCTCCACATACCTGGTTGTCTCGACCTCCCCAGCGCTGGGACTCCGGGCACACCGGCTCTTACAGGTATGCTGGGGGTCAGAACTTGTTTCTCGTGCTTTTGCAGCAAGGCCTGATGAGGCAGCTCCCCAGCCTCCTGACCCCAGTCTTAGTTACTGTTTCATTGCTGTGAGGAGACACCATGACCAAGGTCACTTATAAGAGAAAGCATTTCGTTGAGGGCTTGCTTACAGTTTCAGAGGGTGGAGTCTATGATCATCACGGTGGGGGTGGAGTCTATGATCATGGTGGCATGCAGGCAGGCATGGTACTGGAGACTAGCTGAGATTTTACATCTAACCCACCAGTCAGAGGCAGTGGGGTGCAGTGGGCCCAGCATGGGCTTTTTGGAAACCTCACTTCCCAAGAGACACACCTTCTCCATACTTCCTAATCCTTTCTGAACAGCCGCACCGACTGGGAACCAAATATTGAAGTCTATGAGCTTATGAGGTCCATTGTCATTCAAACCACTACACCCTGCTCTGGCCACTCCCTCCATCCGGGCTCCATTGGCCTCGTCACTCTCCTCAACCACCTCAAGTTCACTCCCCCTCAGGGCCTTTGCGGGTGCTGTCACTGCCCCTCTCCAGGAACCCCCTCACCCCAGCCACGCACATGGCCGTGTTCTGCTCTCTCTTCAATGTCAAGTCCCCACAGATGCCTTGACAGCCCTGTCTCACCTGCCTTCCCACTCCCAGAAATCGCTTTATTCTTTACGATGTCTCTGCCTGACTGTACTTTAAGTTTATCTGTTGTTTATGGCCAATTACGTACACGCTTCAACCCCCAGCTAGAATGTCAGTTGAGAGGGATGGGCCTCATTTTCCCTCACGGCTGCATCTCTGCTTCGGGGAACCGTATCTGGGGATGGTTGGCAGTGGCTCGCAGGGCCGCCAAAGAACTCACGTTTTGCCTCATGACGCCTGCGCTTATAGCAAATGACAAATCAACGAAACGTTCCCTACATTAAGATAGATCGTCCTCCCCCCTCCCCCGCCCTCCCCAAAGGCTTCCCAAGGAGCCCTGCAGGCAGAATTTGAGCCTTTCTCTCCAGCCCAGACAGCTGTCACTCATGATTTCTCTGAAGTCCGAGGCCAGGTTATGATTGAATTAAGACCCTTCCTGTGGGTCACCTTGAATCTCAACCCCAAGCCAGCCCTCCCCTGGCTTGAATGGGACTTCCAGGTGGCAGTTGTGCCTGCTGTTGGTATGCCTGAGCTCTAGGACACAGTTTTTCATTTTGCTCCCAAAGCAGAGCTGTGGACACACTCGTGTTGTGCTCCAGTGGATCTTGCTCCACCTCAGCTGCTTCTCCAACCTTCTCCTTGCCAGAGAGATACGCAGAGAGACCCATATGACGAGTATCCCTCCACACTCAGGGAGTGCTCACCATGGAGCTGGTAGCTTCCCAAGTGTGGGTCCATCCTCAATGGCTTTGCCCTCTGTGGACTCAAGTTCATGCCGAGAGGGAAACTTACAGAGTAATTAGATAAAAAACAAGTCTGTCTTTCTTTCTTTCTTTCTTTCTTTCTTTCTTTCTTTCTTTCTTTCTTTCTCTCTCTCTCTCTTTCTTTTTCTTCCCTCCTTCCTTCCTTCCCTCCTTCCTTCCTTCCTTCCTTCCTTCCTTCCTTTCTTAAATTGGAACTTTGTGACTCTTACTTGTTGGGTATACTGTTCTGCTTTATGCAGTGTGAACCCCAAACTTCTCCAGCTTGGCCTCACACTGCTCTGGGCCTCTAGTGCCACTCACCTGTCCCATCTCCCCTTCCCCCAACACATGACCACTGTCCTAATAACAGGAAGCCAGGGGGCAGCCAGAGGCCACATCAAATACAGAAATGCAAGCCTCAGCTGGTGAGGCAAGCTTGTGTCCCGATATCCTGGGAGGTGCTGTGTCTTGGTCCTTGTTAGATTCACTGGGCTCATGAACTTAACAGCAGTGATGATAAGAGTCACTGGTCCTGGTGGCTGCTGGGAGGGATGCTGGGAGACCCAGCTGTGGCACTTCACTACCGTATGACCTTGGACAAGGGTCTACTTCCTGTGCCTAAGTTGTGAGCCACACTCTCCCTGCTGAGATGGCTTGGTTACAGAGCACAGATGGAGGAAATGGGCTCAGCGCAGTGCTCAGTAAACTGCAACCAGAGTTGTCTTGGCACCATGTCTTGCCCTACCCTGGAGTGACTTCTGTATCTTCAAATGCTTAGGTTCCTTGTGGTCACACCAGTGCCCGCATGAGCTCTCTTGTTTTGCTTTCTGGCAGACAAATCCTAAAATGGCTACCATCTGGTTTGCTACAGCCGACAGTCCCTGACCTCAGGATCAGAATCTGTAAATGCTGGAGGCTGGGTTCTGATCCTTTCCATCTGTCCCCTTCCACACAGCCTCTGTCACGCTAGTTCTGAGTGGATATTCTGGTTCAGGGTGTAATGTCCCCCAGAGGCTCCTCTGTGGAAGGTGTAGCTGCCAGGAGGTGGCATTGTTCTAAACGATTGAACCTTTAGGAAGTGGGGCCTAGCAGAAGTAATTAGGCCACTTGGGGGGTGGTAATTATGGAGATACTGGGACCCCAACTTTGGGATGTGAACAGTTTTCTTCTAACATATGCTCACACCATGGGAGTCTGGCTCTCTCACCAAAGAAAGACATCTGAAACTGAGAGAGCCCCCCCCCCCCCCCGTCTGTGCTCTAAGTGCTAGAATCCAGTTCGGGCAAGGGGTTGGAGGTTGAGGAAACACACACAGAGACAGACAGACACATGGACCTCCAATCACTAGTACAAAGCTTCAAAGGGTATCCCAAGCTCAGAGCCCAGCCAAGCATGGGTATAGATGGCCAGACATGGGGCACCTCCCCTATGGTGACCTGTATTGGAATATGCATGCTGCAGTCACCCTGGGGTCCTTTTTTGGTGTTTAAACATTCCCCTAGCCTCACAGGGACAGCTGCAATAGATCCCAGGTGAGGGATGGAAGGGCCTCCTGGGTATCAGAGGTGGTCAGTGAATGGCAAAGAAGAACCAAAGACGTCAGGCTCCCAGCTTGGTCCAGGCCTGACCCTCTGCAAGGCCCAGTCATGTCGGGCGTACAGTTTTGTCCAGCTCATTGACTCTGAGTACATAGGGCTGTAATAGGCTTATAGAAATATGGGTGTTTACAGTCTCCTGCTCATCATGAAGAAATTGACATTAGGAGAGTTCACGATAGTGATCATATGTACTTTGCGGCGTGTAAGCAGAGTGAAAGGGAGGCTGGCGGGAGGCAGCAACTGAACGGCTGGAGGCACAGATGCAATTGTGCAGGGGCTCGGAGCTCTCCGGTACCGAACTAGCTGCTCTCACTCTGGGAGTGGCGCATGGTGTAGGTGACCAGGTAAACTGAGCTCTTCGTAGGTGGTGATAGCCCACTTACCAGGCCTGAGAATAGATGGCTGGGCTGTCATTACCTAACTGTGTGTTTCCAGGGTAGGGTATAAGAAAATCTTGGGCCGGGTG
>NC_022016.1:44711182-44721779 GCF_000317375.1 Microtus ochrogaster | reverse complement strand
TAGACCATCGGTGAATGGAGACACAGGCAAGGATGGGGCTCTTTCCTTCTAGGCCAAAGGGGCAAAGTCAGGCATACCAATCCTTCCCTGGGTCTCTGGGGGAGGAGTTGGCTCCTGGGTCTCCCAGGGCCTCTTCTGATACCCATCACTATGAGAGGAAGGGATATGGTGAGCTGGTATGGCTACTATCACCCAGTTCAGTTGAGGACCCTTCTGGGGAATTTCCAGTTGAAAAAGTTATTTTTGCAATCCCAGGGGTAACCATGTACCTCTGTGGCAAAGCCTCCCCATGAACTCAAGTCTTGGAACAATTTGCTGCTGGATGAATGCGCTGAGCCCAGATCAGCAACCTTCTCTGGCTCCCCGGTGCTCATCTAAACCTCAGCCTAATCTCCTGGGAGTTGTCTCCTCAGCAGCCACACCCAGTGACTGGCCCAGCCCCATCCACAGACGGCATGCCCCTTCCAGCCCTTGCCCAGGCCTTCCTCCACCCCAAGTGTCTGCTTTACCCTTCAAGGCTCTGACCTGCCGGCCCCTCCAGAGCTTTCCTACTCTCTCCCAGTGTGAAAGGAACACTGTATCTTGGCTTCTGTAAACGTTCCTCTCTAGTGCAGCCCAGATGAGTTGAGCAAACACTGTTATCTGTTTACACACCCTTCTGCCACAGAGCTGCAAGGGGCAGGGGAGCTGAAAGAGGATGCCAGGACTCCCAGGGACAGAGATAAGGAATGTGACAGTTCCTGTAGGGAACCTCCAGAGACAGGCTCTTGTCAAGGGCCACAAGGATCCCAGGCAGGTGGGTTGGAAGATGACATTGTGGGACGAACTGTGTCCCTCAAAAAAATATGCCAGATCTCTCAAAGTGGCCCTTCTCTAGAAATACGGTCTTTGAGATGTCAGCTACGCTACAGTGAGTGAGGCTGGGCCCTAATCAGAGAGACTGACCTTATGAGGAAAGCACAGGCTGAAGGAGGTGACCGGGGCCAGGCAGCCACAAGCTGTGAGACACCAAACACTGCCACAGATGCCCAAACTAAGAGGCAAGGAAGGCTCTGTCCTCACAGAACCCACCTTGACCTTTGACCTCCAGCTGCAGAGCTGGGATCATGGACATCTACTGGCTCAAGCCACCTTTGGGGGTAACGTGGAAGGAAGAAGCAGCCAGGCACACCCCAAGCACCATCCTTCCACTAGCTCTTTGCACTGTGGTTTCTCTGAAGCTCCTTTGTCCCCAAGGCAGCTGGGCTTGTTACATGTTTTATAAATGAAGACGTAAGACCCAGAGGAGGGAAATGACCGTTGAAAAGCTAGGAGGAGATAGAGGTGGGACGTGAACCCAGATCCCAAGCAAGCATCCCCACCCTGCAACTGACCCTGTTTCAGGGTTCCCCAGCCACTAGGAGACACAGAAGACCCACATGCAGGTGAAGAGTGGGGTCTTGGGGCCATCGCTGGTTTCTAGAGTCTCCTTGTGTCCCTTGGTCCTCAGGCCTCCTCAGATGTGTTTCAGACAATCTAATTGTCTAGGGATGGGTTTGTGAGGACACCGGGAAGAGCGCCCTGAAGCTGTAGGACCTTATCTGGCAGTGCAGCCGAGTGAGCCCCCGATGCCACGCAGCACGGAATGAATGGTGGTTAACGCGGTTCCAGCAGAGATTACCCTGCGTGGCACATACAACAGAGATAATTAAACAGAGTAGGGGCTGCAGCTGTGGCTGAGGAGATGAAGTTGAGGAACAGGAGGGGGCACACTGGGTCCCCAGAGGCTTCACTGATCTCTTTAGAGCTGAGGACACCAGGGTGCCGGGCATTAGCAGTCTTTAAAGAACTTGGCTTTGGGAGGGTCTAGCCTGACTGCCTCATGCCTCTCTTTCACTGTCTTGGGGGCGCTGGGTCTCCATCGAAGGCCTGAGGGGAAGAGGAAGAGATAGATGGGAAGTAAACAGCAGTCCCCGAGAGCCCCAGCAGGCCACTTCCCCGTGCCCCACAACACTGCACCGGCCTCTTCTCACATGTTAGAATGGGATGTGAGGATCCAGCTGAGACTCAGACCACATCTGCAGCCCTTCCCCTCTCAGAGACATGGGCAGGTACCTACTGAGACCCCATCTGCGTGCTCCTAGCCAACAGATCCCCCCAGGGACCAGGATCTCTCATCTGGGAGGTAAGCTTACATTAAAGGGGGTATCAGCGGTCTCCACGCCGTCCCTGCCTCCTGTCTAGGAATCAGAGGCCCTGGCTTCCAGCTTGTTATGAAAGCCTCCCCATCCTCAGAGAGATGTAAGAACAGACTCCATTTCTGCCACTCGGGTCCTGACTCCTCTCTTCAGAGACCCTACTATGCTGTCGTCATCTGTCTGTCTGTCCGTGATGTGATGACTCATAATAAATTTCTTACTCTCCAATAATCTGCCTCAGTGTCCCCTTGAGCCCACATCTGAGACCATTCATCCTCCAGCATGTGGCTGGCCTTATCCCTGCTTTCAGTGGTTCCCTAGCCAGAATGAGCTGTTGGCTTTATCCCAGGGTTAGGGGGACACTGCTGGCAGGCTTTGGGCAGCGTCCCAGGCCTCCCTGAAGACCCTCTGGGGTTTTAAGGTCTGGTCTATAGCTACACACAAAGAACAGTGACTATTCTCTTGCACACCAGGAACCTGGTCACCGAGGTAGCCGTTCCCTTCCCTGACCCCTGAAGTGGAAAGTGCTCCTCCTCAGGAGGGGCAGGCAGCTGGGCATTTTGCCTGGGTTTCTGTCCCATAAATCTCTGCTCTTAATTTCCAGAGGGTCATACGACTTCAGGGACACTTGAAAACAAATCCTTAAGCATCGTTTTGGGAAGACCTAGAAAACTCTATAAGTGATAATAAACTCTCTACTATGTGCCAAGTGACTGAAGGGCTTCAGATTCTTAGCAACTCCCTTCCTCCCACCCAATAAGGCAGAGAAATCGAGGCAGGGAAGGTTAGGAGATGGGACACATAGTCCAGCTGAGATGAAGACAATACATGACAAGTAGTGACACGGACAGGGACGTTCCACACGCATGACAGTGTTCGGAGCCCTTGTTTTCCACAGACCCCCCCTCCCTTCATTGTTGTTATTTCTCCAGGTGATATGGCAGCAAATTGAGGCTCCGAGTGGCCAAGACACTTGCCCAAGGTCACACAGCCACTGAGTGTCGGAGCTGGGATTTGAAAGTACTAAAGCCTTTAGAGACTGATTTGAGTGTCCTGTGCCCCTCAGCCCATCCTCCGGCCCTACTCAGCCTGTGCATGGCTGCTGGGAATGATGCTACCACCGGAGAACCTCCAAAACTCCATGGGCACCTAAAAAATAATACACCTATCAGAACATCTGGTCTGTGAGCTGCTTCCCTGGAATCAGAATATGAGAGATGCTAATTCAGGGAGGGTTTCAAGTCCAGAGATGTCCACAAAGGTGCCTAAGCTCACTCAGCTTCTGTGGGTTGATGGGGAACTGAAGCTGAGGTCGGCCTTCCTCGTGGGCTCTTACACATCCTGCCTCGAAGGGACCTGTCCCACGCCTGGGCCCAGAGCCCACCCAGCTCACCAGCATCTCTCAGTCCAGCTCTAGGCTCCACATCCTGCAGGCACTGGCATGGTTGGGTTGCCTGCCCATGACCTTGGGAAGGGACAAGAGTGGTTTTAGCAATCTAAACACACTCCTTCCTCGCCTGGAGACGCCTGACTGTTGAACGATTTGTATGCTCTGAGCACGTCACCTCCTTTCAGGAGACAGAGAGGCTGCCTGAAAAGTCATTTTTCAGCATTTGACACAAAGTCTCTTTCGCTCTCTAGCGAAGCCAGATAACTATCAGCAGCTGGGCCGATTAGAAAAAAAAAATATATACCGGGTACCGGGAAGCCAGGGAAATCACGGAAGCCAGCTCGTCCTTCCTCCTCCTACCCGCCTGCGGACGGGCAGCTGCAAGGCACCCCTAAGCTCAGCCCTGCAGAGCTAGGATGCCCAACCTCCTGGGGACAGCTCGGGGTGATGACACCAGCCTGGGATGAAGAGGTGTGAGAACGTGTCCCTGCTGTAGTGCTGTGTGAGCTGGGACAAGTCACTTCCTCTCTGAGCATCTGTCTCTACGTCTGTCAAATGGACACCCACTGGTGCTGCCGTGAGTTTTAGCTGACCCACACATGGGATGGATACACAGGGCCTGGTTATGGAGAACTGTCTACTGCCCCAGACAAGCTCCGGAACCCTGGAGGCCACCTCTAGAAGCCCAGGGTCTCTGCTGTCAAGCTGTGGCTGTGAAGACAGACTGTAGGCTCTTTTGCTAACCTCTGGGTCACTCGTTGTACCCACAGATCTGGCAGGAACTCAAGTTCAGCCTTTCCCCCAGCCATAGGGTTAGGTGGAGTTTGGGGGGTCGGGGTCAGGACTGAATCCAGTTCCAAGGCCTTAGTGACACCCTGCTTTCTCTAGTCTCCACACCTGGTCAGTCCATTGGTCTCTTTCTGGTTGTTTAGGGACAGCTTCCTCTCTGGGCTTCCCTGTCTCTGGTCTGCTCTACTCTGCTCTAACTGATCTAAGGGCCTTTAGTCTCCTGCTTTAGACACGTACCCTCCCCACCATAGCCCTGTGTTAGCAAGAATACAGCCGTCCACTTCACAGAGACTTCACTTTCTCCCCTCCCTGCCACACCCTTGGGCCTCAACCAAGGTGCTCTTGGCTCTGAGGTTCTGAGCTCTGGTTCTTGCCGGAGGGCTCAGCACCTGCTGCTCGTTCCTGTAGGGGTGACCTTTCCTCTCCTCCCCCTTAGCAGCTAACTCATCAGCACGCTTGCTGCCACTTCTCCCAGAAAACATTAGCATCCCTCCTTCCTACACTAGATCTGGACCCAGCTCCCTGCTGGGTTTTATGGACCCCTGAACTCACACCTCCCTGTCCCCACCACCCTCCAGCTACCAGGTCCCTGCCACTCAGGTGTCTCATTCCCAGCCTGGTTCAGTTTCCTGAGGCGTCACACTAAAAGCTCTCTGTGGAACGAGAGAATTGACAGCACACCCACTACACACCACTTCCTGCATTGGGCACCAGCCTCGAGAAAGCCAAGAATAGAGGCCAGGTGAGCAAGAGGCTCGGTCGGAAGATGGAAGACAGGAAGAGGAAGCACACTCCAAAGAGACACGGACATGGAGGGCCCAGAGGATGCACACATTCAGCAATGCACAGACTTTGAGGGTGAAGCTTAGAAGGTAGGACAAGCAGAAAGGGCTCGTCCGTCCAGCAGCCTGTCTGGCTTTTCTAACTTCATTCCAGCTGACCTCCTGCCCCAGCAAGCTCCAGCCATCTGTATGTCCCCACCCCTTTACTCAGCTTCCATCACAAATGGTCCTTCTTCCTTACTGGGCCCCTGGGCTCAGCCCCCCGCTGCCTTCCTTATTACCCAGTCTTCCTGCACTCTGTCCAAGAAGATGAATATGGAGGGCTCCATGCTCTCTGGGTCACCCCGCCTGCTGCTGCTGTTGGGTGAAAATGCTGGGAAGACCAGACCTTTCCCACTTTGGTACCCATGGCCTGCTTCCCACTTCCAGATGCTCAAGTGAGATCTCCAATAAATGAATGGAGTCAGTGGCCTGCACCCTGCATTTTTCCAGAAAGGTTCACGCGCCATTTCCTATACAATTCTCACCAGAGAGAGATTGCCCAGACATAAACCAAAATGGAAATCAGGACGTGGAGTGGGCAGCCAGAGGGTTCTGGTTACGCCTCCACACCCCCACCCTTCTGCATTACTACCCCTACTGAAGTGTGCTCCCAGTAGGTGCTGAGGGGCGCAGGTGCTTGCACGATGGTGAACCCTGAGGAGGTCATTGCAGTCTCCGGGATTTCACAGCGGTCACAGACCAGGCTCCCAAAGACACTAGATGGGGAAGGTGACAGAGCAGTACCCATGTTGTATTCATGGCATACCAGGCCTGGTTCTCAGGGCCGTGTGGACACACGAGCCCACCAGAGATGTCCATTAGGTCTCTCTCTCATCTTCTGCAAGAGGAAGCTGAAGCTTAGGGACTGATGAAGTCCTTTTGAAGAATCATATGTAGACTGACATTAGACTCACGATCCCACTCCTATCTACAGGCAGGAAGGCCTGGGCCAGTCCAGGCCAGTTGTGTCCTACAGTAGCTCAACCTGGCCTTGTCCCCATTGCTGGAGGCTCAGCCGAGTCAGCAAATGGCAGAGCTGGCCCCCTTTAGGTTTGCTGACCCTTAAGCAAGAATTGGGTGTGGCCAATCTTCCCTGCCATCTGAAGCCAGGCAGAAGACAGAATGCTGCCGATGATGGGAGCCATTGGCAGTCCTAAGGAAGGTGGGAGAAAAGAAGCAGCCTGCTGGCTCTCAGGTCAGGTAAGTGCCACCTGTTTGCCACCAGGTAAGGCCACACCTTCCAGGAGGATCCCTTCTTGCCCTGCCCTCCCCCTACTCAGCTGCTGGAGCAGGAATCACCTCCTGTCCCTGGAACAGATGCCAGGGTTGCCAACAGATCTGAGCCAATGAACACGGGGCGGGCCAGAGGGAGCCCCAGACAGATGCCAAGTTCAAAGGGAATCACAGGGAAGCAGTGACAGTCAGGAGCTCTGCACAAAAGGGCCCGGAGTGACAGGAGAAAAACAGGGCCAGATGGACCTGGCCTCCCCCTGCCAGCAAGGCAGTCTCAGATCAGCTCAGCTTGGGCCGTCTGCTCCCCTGCCCCCCTGGCAAGGCCCACACCAGGGTCCTTCTCTGCAGCCTGCAGATGCTGTCTCCTCTGCCTGGGACAACACTGTCTGCTTCACCCCAACTTCCCCAGAGTCCGCAGCAAACCATAGCTGAAGCGGCAATCTACTTAGAGCTCATCCTCTGACCCTGTCATTCCTGTGAGCACAGCACCTCACAGTTTGTAAGGCAGTTTTCATACCTACTGCATCTAGAGTCCCTTATGAGAACCTCTCGCCATGGGTACCATTCTTCCAACTGGACGCAGGCCATTCAGAGAGGACAGGTGACCGTTCAGGGATCGCATAGCTCAAAAGCATAGCAGACAGAAGTGGGGTTCTGGAACCTTCATTCTCTAAGACCAGGGCTCTGGCCCCTTGCAGAGGCCCTTGTGTATAGTAACTGCTTACCAAGGAATGGGTGGATGCAGCAGGTTAATGATGTAGATGCTGTTTTCATTTTCTTCCAGAATCTCCCACAGCTGGGTTCCCAGCAGCCATCAGCCACTATCCCCAGCTGCCCTCTCTCTTTGGGGAGGAGACAGGGATAAGAATGCCGAGGATTTCAACACTGCCCACTCCAAAATGATGTCAGGCCCAGCCCCAGTGTCCCCAGATTCCTCAGTGGACTTGTCGTAGTCCACCCAAGGCCCCCCACTCTCTCCCCAATCACAAGTCATGATCAAAAGAACAAAGCCCCTCTGGGAGCACCCTGACTCCGTCTGGGAGATGGCATGATAGCAGCCATGTTTTACAAGCTCAAATCCGCGATAAGGCTGGCCAGCCAGCCGTCTGGCTCTGGAGAGATAAGCCAGTGCCTGCCTCCCTCCCAGGGTCTCACCAAACACCCACACCAAGGAAGGAACACGGTATAAGAGCTAAGGTCTGGTGAGTGCCAGTTCCAGCACCCACGGTCAGCACTACTGTAGACAGCATCACCTTAGGGACAAGGTTTGTGGACTCCTCTGCAAACAGAGGAAGGAGAAACAGTGGTGTGCACTCAACAGAGTGGCAGAGATTTAGGAATGTTCAGGAACATATGGTGTGCCCAGAGTGGTGCTAAGTTCTCTCTCTCTCTCTCTCTCTCTCTCTCTCTCTCTCTCTCACACACACACACACACACACACACACACACACACACTCCTCCCTCTGTACACATACATACATGTACACACATAGCTTACCTACCTCCAAATGGCCAGGGACAGGTGCACTAATGGTCTAATTCTACAGCTGCGTGCTAGGAAGGGAGAGTGGAAGGATACTGGGCAGTGGTTGTCTGCTATGGACAGAGCTCTCTGGAAACAGAGCAGAGGAAGAGCTGTGTGTAGGGTCATTCGAGGGCTCTCCTGAGTTAGCGGCTGTGAGCCACGGAGGAGAAAGTGGGCAGGGATAGGGTTGGTCCCCCAAGAGCCCATAGAACAGAGCCGAGGCTGTGCTGGTGGTCGAGAGGACCCTGACACAATTGCTGGACCGTGACCAGTGGTTAGCTGTGGGCAGCTCTCAGACAGGGGCCTGTTCTGGATAGGGCTGAGGGTGGTTGGTCATAGTGACCACTGTACCACCCAGATCACATGATCACCAGGAAAATCAGGTGTTAAACAGGAGCCCGGCGTGTGAAGCTGTCTCTCTGAACCAAGTGTTAGTATCTAAATTTAGTTTTGTGCTCGAGAGAGGGGGAGGGGAGAAGAGAGAGAGAGAGAGAGAAAGAGAGAGAGAGAGAGAGAGAGAGAGAGAGAGAGAGAGAGAGAGAGAGACTGTAAACCAAGACCAGAAGCCACTTTGGCCTGCTGACCCAGCTCTGCAGGTGCCCTATTGTGTGATCCTGAGCCTCAGCTCCCATATTAAAGACTAGGTTAACCCCCCAATAAGACCCCACATGGCTCTTGGGGGGGGACTTTCTTCAGAAAGTAGAGGAACTTACACAGGCAACTCCCATCAGCTGTATGGGACTCAGGGAACTGGGCCACCTGTTTCCTCACAACGCCACCCAGCAAAGGACAGCACATGCTTGGTCTGTCAGTCCCCTCCCCTCATGCTGACAACTTCCAAGAGGTCTTCAAATATTACTGTTACCAATTTCCTTCTTCACTTTTTCTCCCTGCATGGATTTCTATCTCCTTTGCTATGGTGAAGTCCTGGGTTTCAGCGAGCACCGGGGCCCTCTCTGCAGTGATCTGATCAAAGGCCATATTTTACTGGCTTGCACCTACCGGAAAGCCATACTTCACCCCTGATCCGGTGGTAAAGTGTATTTCCAAGGTGGAGATGGAAATTCATGGTTTATATCTCATGGCTCGAGATCTAATCGCCGGGCAATATTTCACAGGTGGGCTCTCATCCCAGAGCTGTCTTTTCTGGCTGGAGGAGTCGAGTGGTTCAGCGTGGCTTCCTCCCCTCTTCTATTTTTTACAAATGTGTTTCTAAGTTTAGAAGGAGAAAGTAAAACTCCACAAATAAGTCCCAAGTCTGCAATCAGAGACGGCATCTCGTTTGTGTGGTGACTTGCTGTCTTTGTGCTCATAGACTGCTTGGGATATTTGAGGGAGGGCAAGTCTCCATTTCAATCTCAGCCCATATCCAAGGAGGACTTTGGTTTTTTTAATTTGTTTTATTCCCCCGCCACAAAGATTTATTTAGGTGCATATGTGTATGCATGTACACACATATGTGCAAGTGCCAGAGGAGGCCAGAAGAAGGTACCATACCCCATGGAGCTAGAGTTAAAGACGGTGTGACCTGCCTAATGCAGATGCTGGGACTCAAACTTGGGTCTTCCGCGGGGACAGTGGGTGCCCTTAGCCACTGAGCCGTTTCTCGAGCACTCCCTTCACCCCACTTGTTCTCTTTCACTTGGTCATTTGTTCAATCAGCAAATGCCGCTCATGTTGTCTTAGCATCGAGAACTGGGCTTGGAACCAGTAATCAGGAACGTTCGCCTGCTATCCACTGAATGTGTCAATCTAGAACGTATACAGCAAAGCCATATCCCCCAGCACGAAGTGATTTGGAGGTGAGGCCTTAGGGAGGTGAGGTCATGGGGGTGGGTCTCTGTGATGGATTACTGTCCCCATAGGAAGAAGTGGAGAGCCCACACCTCCTATCTCTCTTGAAGACAGCCGTCTGCAACTGAGGAAGAGCCCGCATCAGGGACTGAACTGCAGGTGTCTGACATTGAACTTTATGCTCTTGACCTATGAGTTGTGGGAATGCAATGTTTGCCCTGTGCACTGCTGGGCTGTGGCATCTGATCAGACCCAGAGCTCTCATTGTGTGCTTTTTCTTGAGAAGCAGATATGAAGCCAGAGATCATGGGAAGGAACACGGAAGGAGGACCATGGGCCCCAGACCCCTGGGAAGCCCCCTGAGCCAGCAAATGTGGGAACGGTGGTCTGAAGGACCAGTAGGTGTCACCCAGAGGTGACTGGATGATGAGAGGAGACAGAGGCGCAAGAGGCTCTGAGACTGGCTGGAGTCAGGGAGCCCAGAGAGCCAGGGAAGCTTGGCAGGGCTGGAGGCAGCGGAGAGCCACAGAAGTAAACAGGACCTTGAGCTTGGCTCTGGGGCTGATTTCTGGCTGGCTTTAGTTTCCCATCTGAAAAATGGAATGACAGTAGGGCTTTTTATGGACTTTGGGCCTTGTTTTAGAAATAGGACAGTTTACTAAAGATGGAGAGAGGACCACAGGGCATTTTAGAAAGATCTTGTCATCTGCTGCTGTAGGGGAATGATTCTCAGATAACAGAAGGAGTAGAGGGGGAGGGGTTAGGGCAGACATCTAAGAAAGAAGTCTGGATGGGAGTCTGGTAGCTCCCAGAGGCACTGGAGGGCTACCGGCCACAGAGGGATATGGATATGGGAAGCAGGGGG
>NC_022016.1:44649534-44711034 GCF_000317375.1 Microtus ochrogaster | reverse complement strand
TATTTACCTGGTCCCTCTCCCTTTTTGCCCTTCCCCTGGTCCTAGCACCTTTTCTAAGCCAATTCTGAGCCAAATAATCTTAGATGTACCACCCATTTTATGGGTGACCACATAAAGTCATTCATTAAGCCCCAAGGTGTCCTGCCTGGGATTAGAACCCATAGTCTATGTACAATGAAGCACTATTGTCTTATTAAAGCTCTCAAGAAGGTTCTAAAGCAGTGGTTCTCACCTTGAGGGTTGCAACCCCTGTGGAAGGATTATTATGTGGAAGGGTCACATATCAGCTATTTACATCACAATTCATAACAGCAGCAAAATTAAAATTATGAAGTAGCAAAAAATAATTTTATGATTTGGGGTCACCACAACATGAGGAACTGTATTAAAGGGTTGCAGTGTTAGGAAAGTTGAGAATCACTGCTCGAAAGGGTTCCCTCATGTTGAGAAAAAGAAACTTGGCACACATTCTGCACACAGGCAGATGGTGGCCAACTGGTTGTAAGGGGAGCTGGCCAGGGGAGGATATGCTCCTATTCCCAATTCTTTCTTCAAGAAACACATGGGTGTGGAACTCTGCCACCACCACACACACATGCACATGTACATTCACGCGCATACGAGTACACACACAAGCTTGGTCAGATGTTTGAGTGTGCGCTCTTGAGGCTCAGAAACTTCTGATTTCTGGGCAGCCTCTTACACCCTCTTTGTAAGACAAGAACCCCATCAGCATGCCAGCCTGTCATCAGACTACGGACCATGGGAGCCCTGACATGTGTCTCATCTGACTCTCATTCAGGGAGAATGATTAAAGGTTCAGCGGGATTAATTTATGTGGAAAGATTAAAGCAAGCAAATCTCCCAGGCTGGGCTTAACCATGACCAAGATCAGGGACCTTGGGGGACAGTTCCTAATATTTGAACAGAATGAAGACCTTGGGGAGGGGGAATGGGAGAAGGGGAGGCTCAACATAGGGAAAGGAGGGCAAGAGGGGACCAGAAATGACGGCGAGGGTGAGATTGGAGCATCCCTCATCATCTTTGAGATCCTGGCTGAGGCAGATGCTCACTAGATGTACTTCCTGAGCTTCATGGGTATCGCACAGTTGAACAGGCCTTAGCCAGTGATGTCTGACTCTAAAATAGGAAACGGAGGCACACACAGGAAAAGTTGTCCATCCAAAGAAACAGAGCTACTAAGAATCAGTGTGCCGTTCATCCTGACCCTGAGCCACCATGTGCTGCCTGACCCTTGTTCAGTAAATCTCAACTTACTCCCTTACCCCTTCCCCATCTCATCTAGCCTGAACCCAGTCATGTGACTTCAATGGGATTGCAGGGGCAAGCAAATGCTTCTTCAAATACACTGAACAATGGGGCATCCTCTAGCCCTCTTCTGCAAGGAGCAGCATCTTGCAGACCCAGAACATGGCTCAGCCTGCAACCTTGAGCTCAGGCAACTGGACCTGCAGTTGAGACCGACCAGCAGAGCCCAGCTCCAGTCACCGCCCCCCACCCGCCCTCAAGCTGCTGAGTTTAGGGCTGGCAGTCACATGACAACTGACTCTCCCAGCACTGCTAGCTTTCCGGTTCACCCCTGACCTCACTCCCGTCAGTACTGGTGGCCAGCTCCTCATCATTCCCAGGAAATTCTTTCGATTGCCATATATCTTGTATGTATACAATCATTTCTTTTTGCAAGTTACCTTGAGATGCTACCTACCTAAAGCTTTGCCTGTTCACAGCCATGGGCCTCCTTACACACAGTGAGTGGGAAGGGAATGGCTCCCGGATCTGAGAGCAAACTGGTGCCTCAAAATCCATGGGCTGAAGTCTCACTTCTTTATTTAATTATATAGAGCCGATTTTTCTGAGCCAGAGTGTGGCAGAGCTAGGCAGCTTCATTTTCACTGAATGCCCCATTCATGAGGGGACAGAGCTCTAGTGAGTTGTATGTGACATCCATCTACCCATCATTCAGCCTCTCACCATTCATCTAACTACCAATCACTGAGCCAGCTCTCAATCCATTCATATTTCCATCTATCCATCCATCCACCCATCCATTCATAAGCTTGTCCACCTAACCATGTATCCTCCCATCCGCTTACCCATCTATTCATCCACCCATTCTTTATCCATACCTCTGTCCATCCATGCAAAATTCATCCATTCACCATTTATCTATCAACCCTCTCATCTATCCATCCACCATTGATCCGTCCATCCATTCATTCTCTCGTCCATTAAAGCACTCAACTGACTGTCTCTCCATCCTCCCATCCACTCACTCATCCACACACACACCCATTTATCCATGCATCCATCTCATTCATCTATCCAGCATACATTCATTTATCATTCCTTTGAACAGCCTCTTCTCATCTATCATCTATCTATCTATCTATCTATCTATCTATCTATCTATCTATCTATCATCTATCTATCCACCCACTCACCCATCTGTCTGTCTATCCATTCATCTTCCCACCCATCAATCCTTCCATATATCCATCTTCCCATCCACCCTACCTGTTCTCTGATCCCCATCCACCCATCAACCCCACCCACCCATCCATCTATCCATCCACCCACTCACCCATCCTTCATCTATCCATCTATCATCCATACATTCATCTTCCCACCAATCAATCCTCCCATATATCCATCTTCCCATTCACCCTACCTATCCTCTGATCTCCATCCATCCGCCCATCCATCCATCCACCCATCCATCTATCCATCCATCCATCCATCCACCCATCCATCCACCCATTCATCCACTCATCCATCCATCCATCCATCCATCCACCCATCCATTCATCCATCCATCTATCCTTGATGACTAAGACAGTATAGGTAGATGTTCATTTGAGACTCAGGAGTCACATAGAAGAGGGGAGGTCCCAGGTACCAGGACAGCCTGTCCAAGGTACAGAGGACTCAGGAACAGCAGAAGGAGATGACCCTCAAAAGACACATTCCAGAAATTAGGAACTTCCCATTTTTTAGTCAAGAATCTGTCAGCCAGACATTCCAGGTTTTGCTTCAACAAATGGAAGACTCAGACCCCATAAGCATGGGTTCCTAGCATGAAACAGACCCGAATCTGAGTCCAGCTTTGGAATGTTATAGCTGGGTGACACTGGGCAAGCTTCTTAACTCTGAGTCCACCTTCTTCATTTCTAGCAGAACTCACCAGACACCGTGTGCACAAACCACTCCTGCTCCGTGTGTGACTGGATGAGACACTGCCACTGAGTTGGGAGCTTGAGCTTAGCAGAGGCCCCACAAGTGCCTAGGTCCGGGGACTTGGCCCCCTGGAACCAAAGGTAATGGCAGGTCCTCCACACTCTGCAGAGATGGGAATAAGGTGGCCATCCCTAGAGAAGTCCTCCTCCAGCCCACCAACACCTGCTATCTCTGAACAATTAGTACACAGAGAAGGAGCTGGAATTTTTGCCTCATCCCAGGGTGTGCCAGGCAGAGCCAGTGTCCATAGGAAGGGTCTCGGACCTGAGGACAGGATGCTGCTGTATTCTGGTTCCTAGAATCATACTCTATCTCATTTAATGTTCCTAACACTTAAAAGCTCCCATAGCCTTTGTCCCCTACAGGATGTGGATGCTCGAACCAGAGGACCCTGAACTGATGCAGCATCTGGGTCACTGTGTGCTACACCCCAATTAAGTACACCCTGTCAACATCTGCAGCACAGCCTGAACCAGACACGAAGCAGAGTTGGGTGGCAGTTCCGTCTCATTGTGCAGCAGAGCAGAACCATCAGGCTGCACGGAGGAGGGAAACACAAGGTGAGTGTCTCAGGATGGCAGGATCGCGAGGACCCATAGGTGTTAGGCCCTAAGCTAGAACAGTAGGAGCAAGGGGAAGGAGGAAGGACCAGCTACAGCCCAGCGAGAGGCCAGGTCGAAGGCAAGATGCACTGAGACCTCAAGGGTGGGTATCCCGGGTCTTGGCCATTTGTCCCCTCCCTCACAGGGGAGTTAAGGCCAGAGTGAAGCTGGCCCCTTAGTTTCCACTCTTGACTGGTGTGGTTTCCCAAATTCCAACCAAGAGCCTAGGATACTCAGAGGCAGACAATGGCAAGAACACTGGAGAGGGAGGGGAAACTGAGTCACCCTCCTTACAGCCTCACCCTTCTCTGTGGCACCTTCCAGACTCCTCTTTTGCTCATTATCTTGGAATTTTCTTTTCTTTCTTTTTTTATGCATATGTGCACATGCATATACATACATGAGTATATGTTTGTTCCTCTGTATGTGTATGTGCACATATGTATATAGGTACATGTGTGTCCTGTGTGTGTGTGTATGTATAGTCCAGAAGTCAATGTTGTATATCATTCTCCAAGCACTGTGCACCCCAGGCACCTGTTTTGTGAGGCAGGGTCTCTCATGGGCCCAGAACTCTCCTGCTAGGCTGGGCTGATTTACCAGTGAACCCCAGGAATCTACCTGTCTCTGCCTCCCCAGCATAAATACATACAACTACACTGGCCTGGCTTTTTACATGGGTTCTGGGGACCAAACTCAAGCCCTCAAGCTTACACAAGAAGCACTTTACTGAGTCGCTCCTAGCCTCACATCTTGGACTTTCCACAATGTTCTATCATAGGTAACCATTGCTGTATTGACTGCAGTTCCCTTCGGATCATGAATCGGCCTCAGTATCCCTAAAAGCAGACACCTCCTGCCCAGAGTGTGAGAACTACACAGGCCAAAGTGCCAGGAGCAAAACCTTTTTATCTAGTGCCAGATATACCTCATTCATTTGTTTGTTTGTTTATTTATTTATTTATTTATTCATTCATTCATTCATTCATTCATTCACTGAGATAGAAGCTAAGGACTCAGAGTGGATGAGATCAAGGGAATATCCTCACAGGTTTCAACCAAGTGGATTATGACTGGGAAGCCTCTGTCGTACACACAGAGTCCCTATATCTTCCCTTATATCCTAGGTACATATTCGTACATGCTGTAGTGTTAGGAAATAGTAAGCTTCAAGAAGAAAAGCATCAGAGTTAGAGGCAGTAAGGGAATGGGGAGGGGGCTAGTTAGATCAAAAGGCAGAGAAGAGTGTCACTGGGGTGGACACATGGAAGGGAGGCCTCAGGGAGATGAAGGAGCCAAGTGCTCCAAAGCCAGGGGTGGGGGAGTTCCAGGCCCTATGACTTGAATGTGCAATGCCCACCACAGAATCACAGGCTAAACTCTCTGTCTTCAGCTGGTGGAACTGTCTTTGGAGGGTTCTGAAAGCTTGGGGAAGAAAACACAAAAAACACCGGAGAGAGTGTGTCAGTGGGGTGTGGGGTACCTTAAGGGTTGTACCAGTCCTGGTGTCCTCCTTCCTCTCTGCTGCCCACTCACCATGAGGTGAACAGCTTCCTTCCACACTCTCCTGCCACCATTATGCTCAGCGATGCCAGGGGCCCAGAAACACAGAACCACTTGGCCACGGACGGAACCCCCTCAACCATTTGCAAGCTAAATTCCCACTCCTCCACACCATTCCTGTGAAGCTTTCAGTCACGGAGACAAATGTCTGAACGGTACAGGAGTAAAGGTGATCAGACACCAAGATCTTGAGTCTTGGAGGTACTGGGTGGGTTCTAGGAACCCCAAGGATCCCTCTGCCCAGCTGTGAAACAAAGAGCCCAGCTCATGCTAATGATTGTGTTTTCCGTAGTAACTGACTGTGGCTTAATGTTGATTTGTGATGTCGGCATGGAAGGTGGGACCAGCTTCCCAGTGCTCCCATCCATTAGGCACTTGGCCTGTCCTGGAACCTTCTCCAGGACAGCTTCCCCCACTTCCCTGGATGTGGCATCAGACACCCAGATGGACCAGGGAGGCAGTGCCTCTGGCAGGCTCCTGCAGAAAGTTTTCCATTCTGTTTCCCTTGGAAGCCCAGGTTAGCCCAAGTATCTGTGGGCGGATGACTAAGACTCAGCCTGGCTCGTGTCTATCTTCACATCAAAGCACTTACTGAAGGTACACATCAGCACTGTTAGGTGGGAGAAGGGCCCCAGAGGCCCCAGCAGGTAGCAGCTCCTCTCTGGGCTCTGGGGTGGGAACCTGCTCCCTGACAGGCACCGTCCCTCCACCACAGCCAGAGCCTGAGGCAAGAGCTCAGACTAGACACCTGTTGAGCCATCACAAGACTCTCAGAAGTCACCTCTGCCACCTGCCGGCCTCCTTGACAGATGGAGTTCCCGCGTGGCTCTGACAGGACCGGGTGACCGATGGGCTGTCCTCATTCCATGCTCAGCGGCGTCTTCCCACCGAGGCTGCCTCTGTTTCTTGCCAAGCCCCCCCCCTCCCTTCCCCTCAAATCGAGAGATGCTGTGATTTAATATTAATATTTATTCATGTACTCAATTCTTTCCCTGTTAAATAATTTCTCAGCTGTCGGAGGCTTCTGAAGGCTAATTTAAAACAGGTGTCATGGTTATCTAACTTATGCCCTCCAAGCCTCAAAGAGAAGGGGGCGGGGACAGGCATCTCTGAGCTTAGAGCCCAGTGCTTCACCTGCACCAGGGCCTAGATGCACCTGTCACTGGGGGGGAGGGGCAAGGCTCCAGGGGAGAAAGCAAGGAGAGATACCAAAGGTGACCCCAGGGTAACATCAAAGGAGCTGAAGCCACAGTAAGGAATAAAGAAGAAGAAAAACAGGAACTAGTGCTCCACCTTTTAGCTCAGGCTAGCCTTGAACTCTCCACCCTCCTGTCTCTGCCTCCCAGAGTGCCAGTACACGCCCGGCTGTGTTCTCTGTGACTGTCAGTATAAGCCTTTTGAACCGTTTCTAATTCCCTGAGCCCAGAGTAAGGGGGACTGGGGCCCCAAAACAGGCCTTTGGCTGAAATCTTGGTCCCTTCTTGGGGCAAAGGACCTTTCTCAAGCTTCCATTTTCTCAGCTATAACTGTAAAAAGTGTAGGTTATTGCTAAAAGTGACTTGAGGAACTCAGCAAATTCTGACTGTGCATCTCTGGACTGTCACTAGAGAGGGGGGAGGGACCCTGTGGCCTTGCACATAGCAGGTGTTCAGTATCTCTCTCTATCTTCTCTCTCTCTGTGTGTCTCTCTCTCTTTTTCTCTCTTTCTGTCTTTCTCTCTCTTCTCTCCCTGTCTCTGTTTCTCTCCTTCTCTCCCCCCTCTCTTTCTCTCTTCCACCTCTCTTTCTCCCTCTCTCCATTTCCTTCCTCTCTTCCTCTTCTCTTCTCTTTCTTTCCCCATGACCTTACACTTCAAGGTCATAGATTACTCACCTGATTCAAACCCAAGCCATCACCCGGCGCTGACAGAGAGAGCCTGGTAAAGCAAAAAAAAAAAAACCTGCTCCACACACCTTAAAAAAAAAAAAAAAAAAACCTGCTCCACACACCTTTTCTTCCCTGCCAGCCTGTGGTCATCAGTTGAAGGCTCTTGGGGATTTCTTGGTCTTTATGACCCTTGCCCCTCTAGATCCACACCTGACTCTGGGGCCTCTCCAACTATCCCAACAGCTTACTGGGTGTCACTTTCCACAGGGGCTGCGCCGCTTGCTGGTCCAATCCCCAAGCCTCCAGGTACCCTTGCTATATATAAAGGGTTCTGCCTGCCTAAGCAGGGTAAGGAGAAGGCATCCATCATTCCCGGTGCCACACAAACAAATGAGGCGCAGGCACAGGCACGTCACCAAGCACACTTGAAAGCTTGAGTCAATGGGGACAAAGCAAGGCTGGGGAACACCCACCAAGGTCAGCGTGCCAAGGGTCACGAGATCCATTTCCTGTGGACCCGGGTGCACACCATAGAGCTTAGAAGTCATTTCTGCTCCCTGTGCAGACTCCCCATGTCTTCTCTGGGTAGGAACCAAACCCCAGACGCAACTGCCCAGTCCTGGGTTTTCTGGAAAGTGGCTACCACTGGATTGCTTCTAACTCTGGTCCTCAAAGCCACCAGAGTCTCTGCAATTATTTTTTTTCTTCCCGAGACAGGGTTTCTCTGTGTGTTGCTTTGGCTGTCCTGGAACTTGCTTTGCAGACCAGACTAGCCTCGAACTCATAGAGATCTGCCTGCCTCTGACTCCCGTGTGCTTGGATTAAAGGCGTGTGCCACCACCACCTGGCTTGAAATCATTGTTTTTTACAGAGGGGTGTGTCCCCAAAGTTCACCTGTAAGCCAGCTTCCAGGATCAAGCTGTTCCCAGAACAGCTGTGCGAGCAGACATCCCTGAGACCTGTCACGTTCGCAGCACACACTTGGTGCGTGGACACACCTCTCCACTGCTGCGCCTACTAAAGAGAAGCAATGCCATGGCCACCCTGTTCTCTTCCTGACAAAAACGAGCTTAGAGGACTCTGAGAGGGTTTATTTCCACTCGAGATCCCAAGCTGTCTTCCGTTTCGGGGACGTCAAGCAGAAGCATGAAGCAATGGGTCACATTGCATTACAGCAAGAGCAGGGAGAACGGTGCACACACGCTCACCTCAGCTAGCTTTCTTCACTCCTAGACGGTCCAAGGCCCAACCAGAGCAAGGTCCCACCCTCCTTCAGACTGAACCTTCCCACAGCAACTAAGGCGGTCAAGCCAGTCTCCCACGGATGTGGTCAAATGATCCCTGGTCAGGAGTCTTTCCCCAGGCGGTTGTAGGATGGGTCAAGTTGACAGTTAAAACTAGCTACACGACTGCCAAACTTGGACGAGCCTGGAACAACTAAAGGAAGTGCTAAGGTCAAGGCCCACAGTGCTCTGTAAACCCTGGGTGTGATTACGGCCATCTTTGTAAATGTCGCAGATGTCCACAGGCTGGTCGCTGGAGTCCCAAGACGGTCCCTAAAGTTCCCTTGGCTCCCGGTCCCTTTATGTTTACAGTTGACAGTGACTTTGAACACTATCTCCTTGGGGACTGGGGCCGAGCCTCTTCTCACCCTTGTAAGGAAGACAAAACCTGACTCCGCGTGGGGAGGTGGCTGTGCGGGGGCGGGGGGGGGTGGTATGCTGGCAGAACAAAATGACTCTTGCACCCATCACATAGCCGTGGAGGAAGGACCCCAGTGCCTTCTGCCCAATGTAGGTTTCAGACTTGCTGTGAGCTGGGGAGAAATGAGCCATCCTCACCTTACCTGGCTTGGATCTGAGCCGCACAGACACTATATTCTATACCAGTACCCAGCAGCCAAGGGCAGGTCCTGCGCAGGCTGACCCACCCTCATCCAGGATTCTTGTACACCTGGCTGAATTGGGGATGAGCCTCATAACCAATACAAAGACCTGGAAATTGCTGGGCTTGGTGTATGGCAGGCAGCTACCTCTGTGGGAACCAGGGTGAAAATTCAGGATCAGTGTGGGGCTGATGCAAGTCTCGCTTCCTTCCTGGGGTAAGAAGATGGCACGAGGTGGGCTGAACAGCTTTGCCAGCAAAGAATCCCCTCCAGGCAGACACGGGAATGTGGATTCTGTGAAGTTAGGGGAGGGGAGGTGGCTGGGACACGTCTGCCCTTAAGCAGCCTTTTGAAGACACCGCAGCTTGAGGAGGGATGTGTGCCCATGCATGCGTATCTGTCCTGCTCTTCCAAACTCGGATATTTCCCACTTCAAAGCCCCCAGCTCCTCAGCAGCGACAGAGAGGGTGGTGGTAATGAGGCATGAAGGTTTGGGACCAGAGAGAAAGAGGGCTAACTGTCCATCTGTGAAGACACTGACTGTGACAAACAAGTGGGGTTCTGCAGGGCTCGGGGCCCAGGCTCTCCAGTGACACCGAGGGACCGTAGCTGTTTAGAGTAGTAGCCCTGTGCCACGTGTCACCTCTGGTAAGCAGCACAGATGGTGTGTGTTTCTTGCAGAGAGGAAATGGGATGCAGAAAACCATAACACTCCAATTTCAGGAAGACAGCAGGCCACATTCAGATGATCCCAGATGACCTAGTGTCACGGTAGAATACTACTCAGGCATACAGGTGTCAGGGGAGCTTATAGATCCATACCTACACAGGGCTGAAACTGAAATGCATTGTGCTAAGGGAAAACAAGCCGGGTCCCCAAGACACAGGTTGCCTGGTTCTATAGTAATTCGAGAAAAAGCCAAACTTCAGAGACAGAAGCAGCTCCGTAGCCACCTGGGCCTGGGGTGAGATGAAGGTACACTCAAAGGCAAAGAACAGGCTGCTGGTGGGGTGGGCTTCTTCCGTATCTCAATAAAAATGCACGTGTGCATGTGTGGTACATGTATGATGCATGTTGCATGTGTGTTCACATAGGTGCACACACGTCATGCACACATGTGCAGGTCAGAGGAATAGCCTTGGGTTGGTCTCTACCTACTGTCATATTTGACGCAGGGTCTTTTGCTGATGACACTAGAATAAGGGGAAAGAAGGAATGTGGGGCACACGGGAACACACACAGGCACACACACGTGCACACACGCTGCTTGTCACACACAGAGTGCACATCTGAAATGAATCCTGTCAGGCCAGTGCGGACATCTCAGTTGTCCCCTTGCAAACTGGGTCCTTGGAGATGTGACATCTTTCTACTAGTTTCAATGGCTCGTGACCAAAGTGAGTCCCCCAAATCTGTGCACTAAGCCCCAATTCCCAGAGTGACCACACCTGGAATTGTGTGTCAGGGCATTAATGAGATCAGGAGTGTGAGGCCCCATTTGATAGGATTGGTGCCCTGTGAGAAGAGGCAGAATTCACCCCCTCTCCCTCTCCATCTTCCACTTCCTGCCCCTGTCTGCCTCTCTCTCTCTCTCTCTCTCTCTCTCTCTCTCTCTCTCTCTCTCTCTCTCTCACACACACACACACACACACACACACACACACACAGAGCGAGAATCACAGAAACAACCCTGCCACACTGTGATCCCAGACATCCAGACCCCTGTGGCTGCGCCCCAGGCCACAGTGCTCTGTGGAGGGGTCCCAGACTGACTGAGACAAGCAGCGAAGTCCTCACTTCTGCTGTGCCGCTCTGAGGTGAAATACACCTGTGACTCTCTCCAGGAATAATCGATGCTTAATAAACTTTAATTAATGCAAGGTGTAAGGTAGCTACTTCTAGCTCAGGTAACAAGAAACCCCGACAGGGGGTTGACAATGCCTTAAACGATGCTGAAAATGACCTCACATCAGTATGTCTGAGCTTAGGGACTCTAGGACTGATGTATTCACCAGCCCAGGCCTTCCTCAAGGTTCCAGTCTGCTGTCATTCTTTCCTGCGTCCCTCTGCCTGTAAGGCTAGTTCACCTCATAGAAGCAAGATGACTGCTGTGGTTCCCATCACCGACTGGACACAGCAGATACAACCCAGTCTGGAGAAGAAGAGGGGCTGTTTCCTCCCTCCAGGTGTCTCCAGGAGCTCCCTTGCAGAACTCCCGCCATTGGTTAGAACTGTGTCCTATGCTCATGCTGCAACCAATCACAGATATAGGAAATTGTTTTCGCCCTTGGCCAATCACAGTTAAGTCCTGGGGGCTGCTGGGAGTGCTCCCTGTGGAGCCTGACTCTTTGACCACAGATGGAGCTCACTGATTCTGAGGTAGTTCTAGGAAAGATGGGGAGTCTTGACTCCCCGTACTTCTCAGATGGGATCTCCATTCCATCTGCCACAATTGCTACCCTGACCCCGTCCTCCCACACACAGCCTTCCCCAACAGGCTTGTATAGCCGCCTCTCTGGCTTTTTCCATACCCATGCCTACCTTCAGCCCGAGTCCCTTCCTCTCCTGACCACATGGGGCAGGAAATACTTCCTGGTGGTGCCGACCTGCTCTGATCTCCCGGTTTTCTGAACCCAAGAACACAGATTGACCAAAGAGCTCCAAATCTGTAGCCCCTGAGGACCACAGACAGATGGAAAGTTGCCCAAAAAAGACCAACAAGATTGTCCCAGACTTCAGAAGGGCTGCATGGTGGATACATAAAGTATGGGCTCTGGAGCCTGGCACTCTGGGCTCAAACACTGCCTCTGACATTTGCCGTGGGGTGAAGGTGATGAGCTGCCCCATGGGGTGCTGAAACTTGAACCTGAGTACTCTGTAAGAGCCGTCCATACAGTCTGCATTTCTATACCGACCACACCACTCTTTCCCTGACACCCCAAATGAGTCATTTGTTTTTGTGGGAGCCACAGATCTGCCTTGCTCCACCCTGGCAGAAGTTCTACTCACTGTCATACTCCTTTGAGATAATCCCTCAGCTGGACATTCGACCTGAGGCTCTACCTTCCCTCATGGCCCCCTCTTGAGTGCTGTGGGACAATGGTTTGTACCCTGTCAATTGTATTTTAATAAAACACTGATTGGCCAGTAGCCAGGCAGGATGTAGAGGCAGGACAACAAGAACAGAAAAATTCTGGAAAGAGGAAAGCTTGGTCCTTAGTCTTGCGTGACACAGCCACAGAAGAAGTAAGATGTAACTGCCTTGCTGAATAAGGTACCAAGCCAAGTGGCTAGCATAGGCAAGAATAATGGGCTAATGTAAGTTATAAGAGTTAGTAAGAAGCCTGAGCTAATGGGCCAATCAGTTTATAACTAATGTAGACCTCTGTGTGATTTCTTTGGGACTTAACGATTGCGGGAACCGGGCAGGACAGAAACCCTGACAACATTCTCCAACATTGTATCCTGTGACCCAGTAAAGGACCCCCAAGGTTGCATCGCACCCATTGCTGGGGTAGGCAGGGCCCAGCTGAAGGTCCTACAACACCCCTCCTCAGCACCCATAATCCTCACACTCGCAGGTCTGACTGTGTACCCCGAACCCTCCAGTGTCTGAGTTGCCAGCTACCAAGAACACACACACAGCACATGGACCACAGCCATCAGCTCATCTTGTATTTCCATCAAGCACACACCACGTGGACCACAGCAGTCAGCTCGTCTGTCTGTTTATTTGGAGACAGGGTTTCATGTAGCCTGAGTGGCCTCAAACTCGTTATGTAGCTGAGGATGACTTTGAACTCCCGATCCTCCTGCCTTCAGCTCCCTGGCGCTCAGATCACAGGTGTGCCCCACCATACTCTGCTTATGCAGTCCTGGGGACAAAACCCAGGGCTTTATGGAGGCTGAGCAACAACTCTACCCACTGAGCTCTAGCCATAGCCATGGGACCCATTTTATTGCATTTCGAGACAGGGTTTCACTCTGTAGACCATGCTGGCTTCGAATTTGCAAGCGTTCTCCTGCCTCATCCTCCTTAGTGCTGAGACAACAGGCATAGCCCCATATCCCATTTCTTTCCTGTGTTTTTGTCTCCCAGCCAGTGAGGACACCCATCCTGGTATGCAGGCAGCATCCATGTTAGCGGACGCTGCCGACAGTGGTCTCTGAGCACGCTGAGTCCTTCTTGACTACTCTCCCCACCCTGGCCTGATGCAGGGTCAGGGCCCCATGACTCATGACAGCTAACACAGCTGCTCCACACGCTGGCTCTGCTTCAAGTCCTACTGGAGGGGACCTCAGCCTGGGGCCTCCTTCAGGCCACTGCGATCCTTCACGGATCCGAGCCTCCGGGGAGGAGGGAGCGTGAATTGCTGAGCAAACAGCAGTTTCCCCGCAGCCACCGTGGCTCATTAAATATTAACAGTGTCCATTGCCAAGTGCAGCGTGGATGTGTGTGCAGCTTCTGGGTGAGCGCCGTGCAAAGCAGAGAGCCAATCAAGCGCTCAGCTCCCTTCCCGGGTCCTCTCTCAGTTTGTTCTCATAACCACCCGCACCAGCCACCCCACCGCCAGCCCAGAGCTTGGGTTTCTACCCAAGCCTTGCCTGTGAATCCTGTCTGTTATAAGCTGGTGACCTGGGGCCTGTTCCGGGGTTCCCATCCATGAATGGTCAGGACCTACACCCTGGTATAAACCCCGTAGAAGACTTGGCACCTCACATGTGAACCCAGACAGGCAGCCTCTCTTTCCTCAGCCCGACCACTAGCCTAGCCCACTGACTAGGGACCGTGAAAGGACAGGGGACTGGAGATCAAGCCACTGGCCCTCCTGGAATCACCAGCGGCAGTAACATCTGGAGACCCAGAAGTTCAGCTCTTGACGTACTGTCCCACTCCCAGAGTCCCTTATCTAAGAGGCGACAGTCCTGGGTGTAGGCCTAGGGTGGACGCTGAACCACACTTTGATGCTACTGCGGTCTATTTATGCAACACTGCACAAGGGCTTCCGGCCGAGTGTGTGAGCGGCTGGGTACCGACTTGAGAGCAGCCATCGATCACGCCAAGAGCCTTCCTGGGCAGTTTGCAGGAATGAGAGGTGAGTTAATGGCAGTGTTTAAGGGTTATTATATGTGAGTTAACAGCCTTGTGGACTCCTCTGGCCGTAGAGGGATATGGAGAACAATTGTTAGCACTGGCCAAGACCCTCCCCGGAGTTCAGCCATTTGCAGTGCTTCGACGGTTCCTGATATCCACATGAATGCCAAGGCAGCAAAAGGACCCTGTCTCAGTCTGAAAGCATTTGGACCATGACCCTAAGCCTGCCATCTCCTCCCAGCAACTCACAAAGGCCTACAAAGTACAATATTAAAAGCAGACCTCCGGGAGAAGACCGGAGAATGGGCTCAGTCAGTAACATGCTTGCCAGGCAAGCGTGAAGACCCTAGTGAAAAAGGCGGGTGTGTCATTGGCACTGGGAAGGCAGGTGGGTCCTGGAGCTCAACGGCTGCCCAGTCTCATCAAATCGGTGAGCGCCAGGTTCAATGACAGAGCCTGACTCAAAACATAAGTTGGGGAGTGATAGAGGAAGATACTCAGCCTCAACCTTGTGCGTGCATGGACATGGGCATGCGCACGCACGCGTGCACGCACACACACGCACACCTCACACATGTCTTCCAGGATGAGGGATTTGTGTCTTAAATGGAATAGGGAGAAATACAAGGGGCCCACAATGGCATTGGTCCTGGGATCCATGAAAAGCAGCTGTACATTTTGGGGTGGGCCCTGGAAGCACGTAAGCCCCCAGCACAGCCCCTCATGCTATGGGGGCGGGGGGACAGTGCAGGCTCTGCTGGGTCAGCAGGGAAGGCAGAAACAAAGTGACCTCTGTCCTCCAGACCATGAAGGTGGAGGCTCTCGGACAGATGGGAACTGTTCTCCAGAGGCAGCTGGAGAACCATGACGTCCAGGTTTGCTGAGGGAACATTGTCCCTGACAGGCCAGTGGGCAGGCAGTAGCCATCTTCTTCACTCTGCCACCCATTCCAGAATGTTTCCAACCAGGCGCAGGCATGCAGACCTCCCTTCTCTTGCTTCCTGCCTGAACTCTGCTTCCAGCCTCCTGCCTGGGTCCCGCTCTGTACAGCCAGGCCAGTGAAGCACCACACACGAGCATCGGCAAGACTCGGAGGAGACAACGCAGAGCCACCAAAATCCTTTCCCTCCCGTCATCTTCTGGAGCTACCTGGGTCTGTCCCTACCACGTCACAGTGACTCCGGGCTTCCTCCACTCCTTCTTGGCTTGCTGCCACCTGTGCCAAGCTGAACTGTCTCCCTGCCAGTGTGGTGTCCTCCAGGGAGCCCTTGATTGGTCATTGGTCCCCAGTGAGCATGCACGAGGGACTTTAGGCTGTATTTATTTGCTTTCTTCATTCTTCCTACAGGCAACCAGGGAATCATGGCCTGACTCCTTTCATGCCCTGGGAGCTTCATAAATGCCAGCTTCAATTCATCAAGACAGTCCCTATGGCCACTGCCCACAAGCCTCTCCCGTGCCCCAGGCTGGGAGCCCCGCACTGAGCAGACATCACCTCACTCTGCCCGGCAGTCCCGCCGCCAGCTATCTTTAGCTCATTTATAGAGACTCTGAGATGCTGATGGGGCAAACCGATGCCCAAGGTCACTGGACCGCCTGTCGGCGCCAGGACTTCAGGCCAGTGGAACTTCAAAGCCAGTTGCATCCTTTCCCAGGGGGCCCACGCTCTCAGAAGACAGGCTGAGGGGAGGGGGAGAAGCAGCATTTTCTGTAGAAGATGCAACCTAGGCATTCAAGTTCAGAGATCTAAGAAAGTTGTTCTGTGCCATGAATAAGAAAATCATACGGGGGTAAAGAGGAAAACATGCGGGACGCTGGCTTGGACTGAACTGGGTGACCCTGAATGCCCGTGTTGAAGCCCTGACATCCTCAGGACCCCAGAAGGTGACCGCACTGAGACACAGGCACTTAACAAGGAATTAAGTGAAAATAAGGCCACTAATATTGGCTCGGATCCAATGGATTGTTGCTCCTAACACGTGGAGAAAATATGAACACACCAAACAGAAATCACTGAAGGAGGCAGTGTAAAAGAGATCATCCACCAGCCGCGGAGAAGAACCACAGACAAAAACCAGCCCTGCCCACACCTTGATCTTGAACGTCCAACCTCCAAATTTGGGAAAGAAATTCATTTCTGCTTTTTTTTTAAGCTCGCATTTGGTGTTTAATTACAGCAGCCCTGGAAACTAATGTAGAGCCCTATTGCAACAAATACCCCGAATATATAAAAAAAGTTCCTGGAAATAACCAAGAAACAGAGCTAACTGTGAAACACAGGCAAAGAATTGGAAATAAATTCATCAAAGAGAAACACAAGTGACATTTGCATAGGAAAAGGTGTTTATTCTCACACAGGATAAATATCAACATCGGGGTAAGTAACATAGTAGAAGAAACCAAGGGGTAAGAGGAAGAGATTGCTGTAGTAATAATATTCCATTTGTATTTTAACAACAACAACAACAAAAAGCTTGCCTGAAGTTCAGAGAGTAAAACAGCTGCACTGTTCAGTCTTACAGACCAGGCAGTGGTGACACACACCTTTAACCCCAGGAGCCACACTAGTTTGCCATAGAAGCTGGGTGGTAATGGCACAGGCCTTTAATTCCAGCATTCAGGGAGGCAGAGGCAGGTTGACCTCAAACTCACAGAGATCTGGCTGCCTTTGTCTCCCAAATCCTGGGTTAAAGGACCACCACTGCCTGACCTCTAGCTTTGCCCGTCTGATCTTTAGGCAAAGCTTTATTTAATAAAACATAAATAAAACATCACCATAGATTGAGGTCCTAATGTTCCCTCCATTTTTTTCCTGGAAGCCTCTCTCAAAGTCCTGCTTCTTAAAGGCACCACCACCTCCCCACCATTCCCCGGCCAGAGACCAAGTCTTGGGGGCTTTAGGGAACGCTCATCCGGACCAGGGCAGTCTCCTGGGAACCTAGGTCAAGCCTGAGGCTTGTTAGTACTAAAATCTTGGTCAGGTTACTTGCCTCATCTGTGCTTCAGCTTCCCTATCAGTAAAAGGTACAATAACCACTTGTGATCCACAGTGTGCCACACAGACAGAACTGCGTTCTCTGTTATTAGTCAGTCTTGTGCTGGCACTGTTCTGGCTTCCTGCTGACCAAAGGCAACTTGGACAAAAAAAGGGCTTATCTGACTTATAAATCTAGGTCACAGTCCATTGTTGAGGGAGGTTGGGGCTGGCAGCTGAAGCTGGGCCTGCTTGCTCTGCTACACAACACAGCATTAAAGGAGAGGACTCACTCACAGCCTAGGAAGCTTGCAGGGACCATGGCGATGCTGCTTGCTGGCTCCATCAGGGCTCATGCTTGGCTAGTTATCTTATACAGTCCAGGACCGCCCACCCAGGGACCTAGGGAATGGTGCCGCCCATAGTAGGCTGTGCCCTCCTGTATCAGTTAATAATCCAAACACCATCTGCAGCCCAGACTTGTCATTAGGCCAACCTGACCTGGGCAATCCCTCACCTGAGACTCTCAACTCTAGGCTGTGCCGACTTGATGCCAACTAGAGCAGGCAGGTTCTTCCTTCCCTAGTTTCTGCTTGTTTCAAGTCAAGCAATTCTGCAAATAGCCAAGTTTGGACCTGATGGAAGTGACAACTAGCAACGTGTAAATGCTTTTCATTCTCGCCTGTTTCCAGATTCTGAGAGCCAAGCTTGGTATTGGAGATCAGAAGTACTTTCCCTAGGTAAGACACTCTCCTCCATGGCCCTGGCAGCAAGGTGGTGCAGGGGGAATTTGCCCATGCCCTCAAAGCTGGTGATATGAATAGCGCTGGGGGAAAATGGGGACTGAGCAGATCTCTAACTCAGAACCTGGACTCAACTTTCCATCCATTATTGCAGAACCAGGGAAGTAGCCTAAAATACACCTCTACAGTAGTCCTGGGTCTGGAGGATCTACCCGGAGCCTGATCTGATGCCACACAGAAGAATCACCCACCCAGAGCCGTGAAGTGAAGGCACATATGCAGTTCAGCACCCTCCCCCACTGTACCCTGCTCCCCTCAGGCCTCCCCCGCCTTACCCGCTCTTTCTACATCCCTGATCACCGTTCTTGCTGAGACCCCAACAATAACTGCAAAACCGACACCTTTTCTTGAGCTCCTACTGTGTGCATGGCACTTTGTTGCGCTGTCTCTGTAGTGACCTTGCAGCTGGATCCTGTGACACCCCTTTTGTGCAGAGCAGGAAGCAGCTCAGACAGGCATGGAAGACTTGTCAGGAGTCAGTGGATAGGAACGAGCAGACTGGAACTCACATAGTCTGACCCCAAGACTGCAGCCTCGGCCCCAGACCACAGAGAACCTCTTCAGCTCAGAAGTCACCGCAGACTAATGGGATCTCATTAGCTTCACCACTCAAGAACCCTGCATGCCTAGCTTCAATTCACCATGCACTCAGTTCCAGGCCTCCTCCCGGTGGCACACCACCACCTCCTCTGGCTGTCTAGAACATAGCCAGGATTCCCCCAAAGCCAAAGGCTCTGCTGGGGCTCATCTCTTATCTTCAAAGCCTTCCTTTGTGCCCTCTTCTCTCCATTCTAGCCTGGGAATTGAGCATCCGTTCGTAGCCTTGGCTGGCTACTGCATCAAGGAACAAGATCAAAATGGATGCTGATGGAATATTTACACTCCAGATCCTGTGCTGTCCCTGTCACACCAAAGCAAGTCCTCTGAGGAGCCCTCTTCGGCAGATAAGCAATCTGTGGCTCAGAGAGGTTACGTGAGCATGCCCAAGGTCACACAGCTCCGGAGGGGAAGCTGAGACTCAAGCCTGGGTTTATTTCATCTGTTCTACCCAAATACATGTTTAGCGGGCACTGGCCTCTTCCGCAGCCACTGCCCCATGGGCTCCATGAGTGCAGGCTGGAGAATGGCTGCTTTGAATCTGCTCTCCTGACTTTTCCTCACTGCTGGAAAGCTCTCTTATCTTTTAAGGCTCTGCCACCAACCACCACCCCAGATCCTGAGATAGGGTACATGGCTTTTCTGGTTCCCTGTGATGTCTTAGGGACAGTGTGAGCAGCTGTACTCCGTAAGCCCAGGAATAGGTGTCATAGGCCCAGAGGAGAGAGCATAGTCGAGGTGGATGGTCCTACAGGCTTGGCATCCTCTATAGCCCTTCCTTCACTGTCCCCTCAGCTCCAGGAGTCACCTCCTCTGGGGATGAATTTGCATCAAGCAGCCCCTGCTGTATACAATGGTTATTCTGTAGCACCTGCTGTATACAGTGCTCACACTGTGGCTGCTGGCTCTCCCCTCTTGAACTCAGCAGGCACTGTGAGGCCTTGGAGACTCTGGTTGGAGAAGAGCAGCCATGTTGAGAATGGAGGCAATGTTGGGGGATGGGGCAGCATTTCTTCCCTCCCCCAGGCTCCTGAACTGGAGGCATTCAATATCTCCAGTGGAGGGCCAAGAGACCAAACCCCTGCAGAACTGTAGGCCAGAGGCCCCTTGGCTGTTCCCAGCCACCTACAATCCTTGCCTAGTGGCCATGGTGTGGGGAAACACTAGCCACAATCAACTTCCACCCCGCCAAACTCAGCTGTTCCCAGAAGAGCTGCTCTGCTAGGGAACTTCCACCACGGTACCTCTCGAGTCCCAACCTGGGCGTGCATATCTGCCTAGCATGTCATGGCTGATAGAGACAGGCCTGCCAACCCCACTGTGACTCTGCACAGAGCCAGGAGGTTGAAGTATAGAATGATAGAATGAAAAGCCATTGCTCCTATCCCTGGGTGGTGGCTAATGTGACTTCAGCTGGAGCGCCCACTGTCACCCTTAGTGAGCATGCTTGGCATGAGCACTGGCCGCAATTCTATCACTCAGACCAGTGGTTCTCAGCTTTCCTAACGCTGTGACCCTTTAATACAGCTCCACACATTGTGGTGACCCCGAACATAAAATTATTTTGTTGGTACATGATAAGCTATAATTTGATACTGTCAGTAATCACAATATAAATATCTGACATGCAACCCCTAGGTTGAGAACCGCTTGTCTTAGACCAACCCACGTCCCTTAATGAGCCCCAGCAGGGTCCCATCCTTCCCTCTGCCACACTCATGCTTCCCTGCCTAGGGAACCAGTTCCCTCCAGGAAGCCAATCCACCCTTGCGTCTGACAGCAGTAAAATCCTCCACTGAGCATTCAACAGTGAGTCCTTCTGTGTGCTAAGCCCTGTCCTGGGTCTGTGGCTTAGATCTTCAAAGTCCTCCCAAAGGCTCCTGTTTTGAACACTTGGTCTCCAGGCAGCAGGACTAGTGGGGAGGCTGTGAAACATTTAAGAGGGCCTGGCTGAAGGAAGTGGGCCCCAGGGGGCCCCATGAAAGCGATGCCGATGCCAGGCTCTGGAGCCTCCCTGACACTGTTTTCTAGTTATCCACGATGGGAACAGCCTCCACCAGGCAGTCCTGCTGACAGAGACTAAGCTGCCCTGTCAGGCCTCCAGTGCCGTGATGGACTGAGACCTTCTGAAGCTGATAGGGAACAGAAGGGATGGACAAGGGCTCCTTTGTATTCTGTACCCCAAAGAGACACCTGTCCTCACATTGTAGAATACAATCTGCAGACACATATTGTCACTAATGTAGCGCGTGCGCTCACGCGCGCGCGCGCACACACACACACACACACACACACACACACACACACACACACTGTTGATGGTGTATTTTATTTATTGTGGGCTAATCCCTCCCAGCCCAGATGCCACTGGAGGGGACAAGGTTGATACTGGCAGACACTGACTGGACGAGTCTCAATAAACACCTGAACCTTGCCGAGTGTGGGCAAGAGCAGGAGAGGCCCAGGCACAGCAGGTCTCAGCAAAGCTGCAGGCCACCTGAGCAGGGGAAGTGAGCCTGAGTGAGGATTGATTGGCAGCCTTTGTCCCCGCCTCCTCTCTCCCTGTACAATCTGGCAGCCACGATGAGATGGAACAGAGATTTTTTTAGGATACTAATCCCCTGTCGTCTCAGATCCCTATCTTCTCTGAATAAAGCACAGCTTAAAGAGTCGACTCCCGTCTCTGCTCACTGACTTGTGACAGCTGCCATGGGCCAAATTCTGATTTCAGAACCACGAATGACTAAACGACCCTCCCCTCCTATATGTGGTTCCCACCAGGTGCCATCCCAGAACGGGACAGGTCCAATGCCACCTGGGCTCTTTGTCACTGATTCTTCTAGAAGCACTGCAAAGGAAGGTTCAGCCCAGTTTACAGACATACCCATCAAGGCTCAGAAGGCCACAGGGCTGGGAAAGGCTCCAGTCTAGAGGCTCCTGGGGCCTTTTGACCCTTATTAGACTCTGAGAGAGAATCCAGTGACACTCCTGGTATGGAGTAATTGTTTTCTTTCTTCCTCTCCCCGGGGCTCTCCTTCCCAGAGAGTTTATCCTCTCTGCTCCTCTCAGAAGACCCAGAACACTCCTTAGTGTCAACCGTGGGGACCTGGACCTGGTCCGGGTTTAGATGCTTAGGACTGGGGAGATGGCTCAGTGGGTAAGAACACTTGTTGCACAAACATGAGAACCTGAGTTCAAATCCTCACAACCATGTAAAGATGGACTTGGCCATACAGGTCTGTGACCTCAGGGTTGTGGAGAAGAGATGGGTGGATCCTGGGAGCTCACCAACCAGCTGCCTAGCTGCCTAGCCCAGTGCTTCAGAGTGAGAGAGAGAGAGAGAGAGAGAGAGAGAGAGAGAGAGAGAGAGAGAGAGAGGAGAGAGACTCTGTCTTGAGGGAATGCAGCCGAGAACAGTAGAGGAAGATATCCAACATTCTCCTCTGGCCTGAGTGTGTAGCTGGAGCGCGCGCGCGCGCGCACACACACACACACACAGGTGGGGAGGATATTGCATGTTCAAAGGGAAGGAGAGGCCCACATCAGCCCATTGGCCCTCTGTGTAGAATCCTCTGTGACTCCCTCTTCCCTACCTGCTCAGGAACCTAGACTGTACTCTGACTGAGCATGCCCAGCAAGCAGACCCAGCTGGAAACAGGCCCGCTTTCCTTGGATAAATGTGCCAAGTGAACAGTGGGTTTCCAGAGCTGTCCAGGACCCAGGACACGGGGTCGGCAAGACAGAACAGGTCCTGGGGAACTCTGAATCGGATGGTCTTAGTGGCAGCCCCGTGTGATAGACAAGGTAACTAGGGATTGGATGGAAGCCATTCAACCCGGGGCAATACCCCTAACCAAGAGTCCAGGGATCAAGAGTCTGCTTAGCGGGTATGCCACCAGCCAAGCCCTGAGGGTGGATGGCAGATTGCCCTCTGAACCTGCTGCCTCCTCTCTTCCCCAGACTCTCCACTTCCTCCTCTCCTCCAGGTTTCCAGGCTGCCCCCACCTCTTCCCTACACACTCTCACTTCAGGCCCCCTTCTCTAGCAAACCTCCTTTGACTGTACAGCCCTGCTTATTGTCCCTACCCTCGAAGAGCAGGAAGCTCAGAGACGGTCAGCAACCGGGTCAAGGTCACACAGTCCTAAATGTCCCGGCCGACGGCTGCCGGCCCCATCCCCTGAACAAGGACGGACTGGGCAGGTGTCTAAGATGCTAGCATCCATAGCCAGACTGGACAACATGGCCTGGGCAGGTGGGCAGCAGCAGCTCAGACACGCTGTCAGGAGGATATTAACAGGCCATCCATCCAATTAGAAGCCAGTAATTAAAATTCCACTTCCCTCCTAACACATAGTATTAAACCAAACACTTCATTATCCGCCTCTTACCTTTCTGATTAGCATGAATGGGGGAAAACCTGAGAGCAGGAGACACTAATTAACACCTGGGACGCCTGGGTCTTGTGGTCTGTTGGTAGTGTCTGCCCTGGTCCTGGGCTGTTCCTGTGCAGGGCACAATGAGGCAGGGGTCTTAGCAAGAGGTCCTGAGGTTGGGTGTGCGTTTGGGAAAGGCTTTTGGTTATTCCAGGGTCTTTGGTTCTGATGGAGGAGGCGCGGAGCTTGGCTTCAATGAGGGAGCCCATTCTGAGGGCGGGGAATGATTCTGTGGGTAGCTCCCCAGTCTGATGGGGAGGCTCAGGTCCTGCCCTTGCAGGGTCCCAGGCTGATGGGAGATGCACAGCTTCTGTCCCTACACAGTGCCTGATGGAGGCGACGCAAGGGGAATTCCACATCTAGTGGAGAAGATGCTTGCCTATGAGGACCCGTCCATCTGAGGCAATCTGACAAAGCAGAAAAACCCTGAGTCCGGAACCAAACGAGAACCAAATCTGTGACCTCGGGAAAGTTACTTAGCCTTTCTTAATTGTTGTTTCCTCGTCTGCAAAATAACCACTTAGTGTCCATTAGCCCGGCAGCCCAGGGAGGGAGGTGGAAGCGAACTGGACTGATTTCCCAACCACTGGCCTGACCCAGAGGCAGAAGCCAGAGCAGTCACAGCCACTGCAGGAGGATGACATGGGAGCCCCAGAGAGGAGCCAAGCCCCTGCCTAGAGCGACTACAGATGGGGGCTGCAGCAGAGACCCACAGAGTCACAGCACGGGGACTGGGCAGCCACGGGGCAAGGTCTCTCACTGCAAGGACATGGAGCAGGTGCACCTTTCAGTTCCCAGGCCAAGGGACAGAGGATGGAGCAGCGTCAGCACCATTCATTCCCCAAGATCCAGGAGAACCAGAGGCTGGGACTATGGAGGAGGAAGGCAGCTTAGCGGTGGGCAGAGCTGGGGTGCAGCAGAGGCTGGCAGAGATGGGGCGCAGCTCAGAGACGGACAGAGCTGGGGTGTGGCTCAGCGGCAGGAGCCTGCCCAGTGTGCAGAGGCTTCGGGTCCCATCCTCTCCAGCACTGGGGATAAAGAAAGTTGTGGGAGTCAGGAGGTTCTTGTGGGACCTCCTGGATACTGAAATCAGGTCTCAGCCTGTCCTTGGCACCTCCCTGTCACACCGTGGAGGGAGATGGAGGTTAGGGGAACCCAGAGCCACCTGGGATTGTCCCTGGTCAGGAAGCTGCAGCCCCCGTCTGTGTTCTTAGCATGAGGTTCTGCAGAGGCCCAGCAGGAGAGGCCTCCACTGGGGTCCAGGCCTGGGATCTGTGGCCTCAGCCTCGCTTTCCTAAAGGCCAAGTTCAGACACAGAGCCAAGCTGACTGGGATGGGTATTATAGCTCTGACACCCACTTGCTGTGCATCCTTGGGCCCATTGCTTAGTCTCTCTGAACTCACCTCCCGGTTTGCAAAGAAGAGGGAAACATAACAGAGGCAAGGTGAATACATGTGGTCTGCCAGGAGTTTGTTTCTGTCCCTGAAAGTCACTTCATTGAGGTTGTGCCTTTGACAATAGAAGAGCCAGTCTCAGTGTCAGGCATGGGCTTACCCAGTCGGAAAGATGCCTTCATGGTGGGAAAGGACAGCCATGGCTAGCCCCTACCCAGGGCTTTGGAGACCCCTGGAACAGTGGGCTGCTTACTAGACCGGCTCCTGCTGGGTAACTATTTACACAGACTGCCATCGGCAGACGTGAAATTATGCGTGCGAGCACTAATACCTCACCTTTCACCGGCCCCATGTTGCTCATCAAAACACAGCCCAGCATTAATCAATTAGCCTCCTGGCCTTGCACCCACTCCTCATTAGCTCCCTCCTCCCCCGGCTACAAATGAGGCACACCAAGACACCAAGGTCAGGTCGTGGCTCCAGCATCCAGAAAACGCAAAGCTCTCTGCCTCCAGGCCTGCCAGAGCGCTTCCCAGTGCCCATCATCCCAGCGCAGTCCGCCTTCAGCCCCCACCCAGCTCAGGCTCTGCCATCCTTGAGTTCGCACAACCACCGGGTTCCTGCAGCCTGTTGTGAGGAGGCCCTATCCCCCAAAGCCCCTCCCACTCAGGGGCTCAGTAGCATTACCCATGGAGAAGAAGGTGAGCTGGGACCAGCCACTCTCTGTGCTGCACCCAGTGTTGGGTGGGTTCCTAAGAAATTCCCTGCAGTAAACTGTGCCCAGAGTCCAGGGGGTTCACTCCCATGCAGCCATGCTAACCAGGCATCCTCATCTCCTTGGTACCCAAGGTCACACACAGCACAAAGAGGACAGAACCATCACTTCCTGGCAGTTCCCACGGAGTGAGGGTCTGAAACCCATACTGAGCTGGGTACTAATGCAACCGCCAATCAGGCCACAGGGGTTACAGCTGTGGAGGAGGGGGCGCTCGGGCGGGAGACACAGGAGCATCATCACACGTGCTCAGGGGACAGAGTCCCTGCTTACAGGCCCAAGTCTACCTGTTTTGAGTGTCAGTGTCTCATAGAGTGAGGTGAACTCGGCTGTGGAATAAGATGGAGCCACAGGGGCTCGGAGGCGTTGATGATGGACTTGCACACACGGCCTGAGGGTGGAGGTCTACATGGGGGCTCCTGCAAAAGCTGAGCCTGCGTTAAACACCCGACAAGGCTGCCAGACTGATGAAACTCTCCAGTGATGCTGGAGAGTTGGAATGTTGCAAATCCTAACCAAGGTGTCTTCAGCCCTCTCAATCGCCATCAGTTGCCCACCTGTCTTAACCGGACACCCTTTTGGCTATCAGGTAAAAAGTTTTGGAATATACAGACCAACCCTCAGCTTCCACCAAAGGCAAAGGATGCCTTCAGCTCCCCTCTGAGGCCTGTGGCAGTGGCTTCCGGTAACCTGCCTACCTCATGCTTCTAATGATGTATCTGAAAACACCTGCTCCTTGTTGCCGCTGCTGTTCTATTAACAACAAGCTCTTTGCTGAACACGGGATTTGGTGTGACCTTGATCTGCGTCCCCAGCCACGGTCACTCACACCTGGCTGCAGAGTCGATCATTTCTTTTCCCCTGTACAGGTCGTGTGGCCTCCCTGACCCGAACGGCCTTATCTACGAAGATGGATGGTAACTCAGTTACAGGATGGGAGGAGAGGAGCGACCAGGCCCCACCTGGCTCAAGGTGAGAATCCGGTCACTGTTGTTTAACTAGCAATCATTGTGCTGGCTGTAGCTCCCTGGTGGAGGCCAGGTGCCAGGGCCCAGCTGAGGGCAGAGGACAGGCCTGGGCACAGGACTCTGTTCAGGCTGGGTGCAGGCTGGACATGGTCCAGATGTAGGGCTCAGTGGGGACAGGGATGCCAGTGTGACCTCTGAAGTCAATGCCAGGAGGAAAGACACACATCACTCTCCTTGGGGAGGGGAAGAGGCAAGCTTCCACCTCCTAGACGTGCCACCTGTTCCAAGCTGGTACAACCTTGGGACTCTTCTCCCTTCAGTGCCATGTGCTACTGCTGTTGGCAGCCTAGATCAGGGTCAATGTGCCCCTGGGGACTACAACTCATGGCTGTGTGCTGCGGCACACACAGCAGCAGCTCGCTACGTCATCATGGTGGGCAGGTTCTGCACTCGGTTCTTTGGGTATTCTCTTTCTGGTCCTTATCCTTGCCCCAAAGATAGCTTTGATTGTGGGGAAACTGAGGCTCAGGGGGACTGACTAAACTCCTTCCAGTTCCCACAGCTCCTAGGAGGCCGAGTGGAAACACAGTGGGGTCCTCAGATTAATTGGAAGCAGTGCTTGACCCTCACACGGTCACAGTGATAGCCCCATATTACAGATGAAGACGCTGGGGGTCTGGGAGGCCCGGGGCTCTGAGTGAGTATCAGCCAGAGGATTCTCCCAACCCTTATCCAAAATGCCCAGGTCATAATGCCTCCAACCGAAGGATACCTGTGTGTCCATGATTTGGGAGCTTGGAAAGGTCTCATTTTTATGACTGTGTCAAAACACCTGACAAGAGTAACTTAGAGGAGGAAGGGTTTATCTGTAGGCACATCTATGGTGGAGTAGGCACAGCAGCAGGACCCTGAGGCAGCTGGACCCTGAGGCAGCTGGTCCCGTGGCATCCGCAGTCACATCCATGGTGGGGTGGGCACTGCAGCAGGACCCTGAGGCAGCTGGACCCTGAGGCAGCTGGTCACGTGGTATCCCCAGTCAGAAAGCAGAGAGAGATGGATGATGCTACTGAGCTCACTTCCTCCATTTTATTCAGCCCAGGACCCCAGCTCATGGGACGGTGCCACCCACATTCAGGATGTGTCTTCCCACCTCAGCTAACCCAATCTAGAAACTTCCTCACAGCCATGCCCAGAGGCTTGTCTCCGCGGTGAGTCTAGATCCTGTCAGGCTGACAACTATGATTAGTCAACTTCTAAACTCCAAATTCACATTTGCTTTTCACGTGACTCTGACATGGTCTCGTGGTAATTTCATACCACATATGTGGGTGGATGGACAGATGGATGGATAGATGAATGATTGTTTATTTGCAGTGTGAAAGGAACAAGGGTCCCATGAACACTGAGCAACACCACCAGGCCACATACAATGCGCTTAATTATTTTGTGCACAAAATCATTTCCTGGTGTGGAATTTTCCATCAAGATTCTGGGCTGGCACTTTGATTTGGGACCATTTTGGATTTGGGGTTTCTAGGATCCAGATGCTCAGAGTCCACATTCTGATCAGAACTTCACTGGAGTTTTCAGAAGCCTCAGACCCTACAGTAGACTTTATGACATTTTACAAGTAAGTGATGAGGGGGGACACTGGACCACAGTCACCTAGTTGAGGAAGAGTGAATAAATGAAGGCCAGGAGAACCTAGCCCAGGGGCTACCCTGCTAAGAGCACTCTCCATGTGTGGATCTGACTGACTGAGCCAGGCAGCACTGGGGACACCATTGTGCCAGGCAGACATCCAGCCAGCTCCGTGAGATGCATCACCCCAATTCTGAGCAGCAACCACCCTGTGTCTCACAGAGGCCGGTATTGACAACACCAATTAGTGATTTAGCCATGCAATCGAATGCCTGCACTTATTGGATATCCCTTCTGCCAGTCATCTTCCCTGTCACACAGGGGCCTCACCCCAAGATCTGCAGGAGCTTCCAGCCCTGGCCTCCCAAGCACCCCAGTCTCCCTTTTCCCAAGTACTCACTCCTGTCTCTAGGCATCAGTACCCAAGTGGCCCCAAGGCCCTGCAGGTGGCTGGTCTGGGTCCGAGCACTGACTGGCAGAGCTCAGGGCACACGTGTGGCACACACTTAGCCCCTGTTGTCGCAGTGAGATGCTCTGCAGGCCAATACAGACCCAGAGCCCTGTCCCCGGACTCAGTCTGTTGGAGACCTGGGGATAAAACCACATGCCTTCCAGCAGGCTGCCTCCCAGGGCCCCAGGCAAGCCTGCTCAAGCTCAAGCCTTGGGCTTTGGGTCTGAGTTTGTAACAAACACTGGTCCTTTTGTGTGGGGTGGCCGCTCCACACTGCATACAAATAACCTCACTCGCTGATGACAACAAAATGTTCCTCAAGTGGCACAGATTCGCCTCTTCCACTCGTCTTTGCTTCCGTGGGTTTGGCCTCTGAGACTCCCTCTGGGTCTTGCTCACTTGGGTCCATGTTCCTTTATCCTGTAAGCACACCTTGCTCTGGGCACTGGAGACATCGCAGAGAATAAAACAGACCAGCTCACGGTTGGCATTGAGACTCAGAGCCTGTCTGCCAAACAGAACTGCAGGTTCAAATCCTGGCTCTACCGCTAACCAGCTGCGCCACCTCAGGTAAGATACCTAAAGTCTCTGATGGCACAGCCCCTCACAAGAGGTGTGGGGAGACAGCCAGGAGGCCCCGAGGGAACCGAAACTGTGTGGGTGAGACAAGGGAGGGGGTAAGGTCGTAGAGGCAGCAGCCTGCAGGCTGGATGAGCTGTGGGATTAGGAGTCAAGTACAACAGCCTTGGAGGGTTTGAGCTGGGAAGCAATCGGATCTGATTTACATTTTAATAACGTGTCTCTGGGCACCATGAGGAGCTGATAGGGAGGGTAAGAGTGGCAGCCAGGGCCAGCTGGGAGGAAGCAGGAACGGCAGATGGTGGTCTGGGTTGGGGGCGGCAGTGGCAACAGAGAAAAGCAGCCAGATTCTGGATATGGGGATGAGTGAGAAGAGGAGGCACGTGTGGACCCCGACGTTGGCTTCGCTGTGTGACCTTGATTTGTCACCTAACCTCTGGGCCATGCTCTTCTCATTTGGCAACCTGGAAGAAGACGCGTGACACTTGTGGCATCTGCTGGAAGCTGGCTAAGGATGGGAGAGGTGCTAGGAGGATGGGGGTGAGGGGTGGAGAATATCTGTGGGTGACCCCAATTAGACTCTTGAGATCCTCCATGGCTGCAATCTTGGTCACAGCACAGGCTGGCTGGGGGACCCCACCCTGCTCCTCCCACTCCAAATAGATGACAGAAACCCCCTCTCTGCCAAGGGCCAATGGTGTGGGATAGAAGCAGCTACCCTCCACTCCCACAGCCCACCCTGATGGCTTGCTCCCTGGAGGGCCGGAAGTGTCCCCTTCTACCAGGGTCATCTCCAGGGCATAGGCCAGATCTGACACATGGCGATTCCACATGGCACATTCCACCCAAAACAAGATTTCTCACTGGGAGCTCTAAGGCCGACTCAGCAGCCAGTCTGGCCCTTCTAAGCTTGCAAGGAAGTGGGCAAGTGACAGAGGTGAGAGCCTCTGGCATGTCGCACCTCCAGCTCTGCCTGGCTCTTCACAATGCCCTGCACGCTCCCAACAGCACCAGAGAGGGTAGAAGGTCTTCTCCAGGTTTCAGAGCACAGCCAGATTCAACTCTGGTCCACCCAGTCCTACCAGACCAGGTTAGGCTTTTGTCCCTTCCAACCTAGAGGTCTCCCCAGGATGAAGAGCAGAGCTTAGAAATGCTAGAGCTGCCTCCTCTGGCATCTTGCCCTGTCTCCTCCCAGAGCCCTTTGGGGGCCCAAGGACACACTAAGGACATACACGCCCTCTAGTCCGTGTCCACAGGGGCTTCCTGTGAACTTGAACTACTGACTGCCCTTAAAGCTGACATGAGGAATATTACCATCTTGGTTCCTACTCACCCTTCTGCAGGACTTCAAAACATCTACATAAATTATGGCTATATTTATTGCCTATGTGTTGTTGGGCACAAACAAAGGTGTCTTGCAGGGGGAAGGTCACCCTTTTAGGACTTTTGCTGTCACCATTCCCCATGTCCAAGGCCCAGTGCCAACTGGGACAACAGAGCCCACACTGCCGGGCAGGGGCTGGGAGGGACCGGATGCTGGGCACAGGGAGGAGGTGGGTTTACGGTTGAGTTTCCACCCCGGCTTTGCTATTAACTTTGAATGCCTTTGTGTGTCTACAAAGTCCCCCAGGTGGTTCGGGAGGATGATTCCAGGAAATTGGTGGTGAAAACAGGGTAATGGGTGGCTTTTAGACACCAGCGTGAGAGCCAGGGAACAAAGGCCAGGGCAGCCTTGTCCCCGGATGCAGGGTGATGACTTCTAAGACAGAAATCTCTCCATTGCCCTCTGCTTTCCCTCCAGCTGACAATGTCCCCCTGCTCAGGCCGGCAGGTGGGATAATGACACCTGGTGAAGGCGCGATTTTCTCTTGTGTGTCTCAAACACTCTGATTACCCCCAGCTTTCAGGCACCCTGCCCCCTCAGAATCCAGAAGCAGTTTTATAAAGTTGTCTCACTTGAGACTGTGGGGAGCCTGGCTTCCCAGACACTTCCTCAGCCAGGACAGCAGCTGCCGCTGGGCCACCCTCACCTCCATCTGGCCACCAGCCTTGAGGGTCACAGATAGGGAAACCGAGGCACAGAGAAACTGAACATCTCCATTGGTCCCTCAGAGAAGGGGCCCCCATGGAGCCTGCGCCCTGCCTGGCACAGGTTCCCCCTTGTATACCTCATCAGCTGAGCATTGGTGAATGCCTGCAGATTAAGCAGAGGCAGTGATTTCACCAGCTGGGTCAGGGCCCCGAGCCTTCCCACCAGAGGCCAGCGGAGTGGACGCTGGAGACCCAGGCTGACTCCAGCATCCCATCCCAAGCCAGGGTTTGATTCCTGAGTTCTTCTTCTGACAATGAACGAGTGACCAACCTCTCTAAGCCTCAGTGTTCTCGTTTGTAAAATCGAGGCAGTGTGTTCAAGCCAGGCTGCTGCAGAGACGGAAAGGGCCTCTGGGGGGGGGGGTTGGGATGGGGCGGGGTGCAGACTACGCAGGGTCTACGCTGGACATAGTGTGTGTGAAGTCGTGGCTACAGACGGTACAGTTCTAGACGGAACTGAGAGACAGTGGGCGGAGCCAGTGGAATTTGCTGCTACTTCTCCCACTTTTACTGATAAGTAAATGGAGGCCCAGAGAGGTGAAGCCATTTGCTTCATTTCTCCAGGAAGAGCAGACGGGGAACGGGGCCTCTCGGCCTCTCTCAGCTGAGTAGCTCCCTTCCCACCTCCTTTCTCTCCCTCTTCACTGCCTGCTCTATGGCCTGGGCTCTGGGCTCCTCTCGCTCCACCATCCTTCCACACACAGCCCGTTGAGAACCAGATAGCCAACCTTGCTAATCCGAAGAGCGAAAAGTGCCTTCTTGCGTCGGACCCCAATTTCTCTTGCTCTAAAGTGAACTTGTCCTTATTAACGGATGGGGCCTAGATCATCACCACGTCCCCATCCCCCACCCCCGCTTTGCCATAGATGTCTATCCTCCCACATCCTCCCACAGACGTCCATCCAGATGGCCTGTAGGCAGTCAGGTCCGAAGCTGCTGGGGAAGCCCCTTGGCCCTTGATTCTGAACCACTAGAGTTCTCAGCTCTGGGATGGATCCCCAGACAGAGCTGATCTTACAGTGGGGCCGGGGCACAAGAAGAGTCACAGTGTTGGGGTGCAGGCACTGGCAGGCACCAGCAGGCACCAGCAGGCACAGACAGGCACAGTAGTTAATTTAGCCCATCTCACAGGGGAGGGCATAGGCCCAGAACAACTATGCAATCTGTCCAGGCTCATGCCCTGGCACACAGTGTGACCAGACTTCTACCCAGGGTTAGGCTGAACCTCCAGATGCACCCCCAAGTTCACCTTTTGCCAAGCAGATGCCAGCACCAGGCTCCAGACTTCCAGCTTCTAGAACTACAAGCCAACTAAACTTTTATGTTGTTATAAATGACATAGTCTCTGGTATTCTGTTACAGCAACAGAAATCAGACTGGCAGTTAGCAGCATGCCCCAGGGCCTGCCTACAACCACAACCAGCTGGTTGGCCCTCGTAGGAGAGTGAGGACCTTGAGGAACACCAGGGTGTCAGAGGGAGGGTGGGACAGCTCAGAGGCCATGCACCAACTGGGAGACATCACCCAAGAAGCCCCACAATCTTCCAGCCGTGGAGAACTTGAGAGTCCCTGGCTCTCATGAGGGTGCCCCAGGCACAGCTCCCCAGCAATGGGTTCTGTGAGTCAGCCTGCACCCCGGTTCTGTTCAGTGGCCACATTCCTTCCCGGAGAGAAGGGAAGAATAAATTTACTCCCACAAAGCATTTTACAGAGGTTTAAATGTCACGTGCTGGGTTACACATGCCACAAATCGTCTTTATTGAAAGGAATAAAAGGATCTTCAACTGGGACCATCCCCGAGAAAATACAGGCTGAGCCCAGGAGGGACTAAGGACTCAGGAGGGACTGAGTCCCATCAGGACCACTGTCAGGTTAGAGCTACCCGCCAGCATCCAGTGGGCACCCCATAAAAGCTCCATGATTGGCAGCCTGATTCCTGCCTCGGTCACAGACCGTAGGGCTTCTCCTCTGTACCTCAGTTTCCCCATCTGCAAACAGAGCAGAAGCTTAGAAAACACACTGGGTACCCTCCCCCAACACACACAATCTCACCCAATAGGACTCTACCACCTTTGTGCTTGACTCAATGTGGGGCCGGGCAGGACTTTGCACTCCAAAGTGTCCCTGGGCATCAACAGGTCACCAACCTCCTGCCTCCACGCTACAGCTGCCTCCTGGAGCCGCTGCTGAAGACACCAGCCATGTCCAAATCCCTGCATCCGGCTCTGCTTCGAAGGGAACCCCCAAAGCCCGTGACCCCTGAGAAATGACTCCTCTGTGACCTCTGGTCCTGCAGCTTCTAGGGCCTTGTCACGGAAGATATAAAGCCCACGCCAACACAAAGCTGCTGCTGGGAAGAAAGGTGGCCTGTGGCCTGGGAGGGATTATGTTGTATCCACGCAAGATACGGATCTTAAAGCTCACTGATGCTAGCGCCCATGTGTTAATCCCCGTCTTGGCAGTCCTGATGCTCAGCCCCAGCCCAGGCAGGTAGAGGTACCGAAAGGAGTTACAGCCTCACTGACTAACTCCGTCCTTCCCTTGCTATGTGGCCTTGAGTCAGTGCGTTAACCTCTCTGTGCCTAATGTCTTCATTCATAAAATGGGGGAAACAATAGGCTCCGGCAGTGTTTTTAATGCCGATTAAGGGCATTAATATTCATAAGGCGCTTCAGAGCGTGCCCAGCGCACTGTAAGTAGTACATAAATATTTGTTAAATAAATATGTCTTGCTTACTTCGAAGGATTGTGGTGGGATCATCAGATGATAAAGACGTGAAAATCCACCCTCCGTGGTGAAAATCCATGCAAACGGATCACAGCTGTGAGCTCCATTTAAGTCTCTGTTTCCCCAAGGTGGCTCCCGACACTATACACTGGGGTACTGGATATTAGGGGCCGACTCAGAGATCCCCTCCATCCAGGATGATCCACTGGCCAGAGAACCACAGACAGCTCTGTTAGTGGCTATACCAGGGGTTCAGTCGCCCAAAGTGTGAAGCAGGAATAAAGAGAGTTCATTTCTCTCAGGGCTGAGGGCAGTACTGGGTGCAAGACCCAGACACTCCTAGTCCTCTGGACATAGCCAGGAACTGTATGCAGGCTTTCTTCATCTCTATTACCTGGGAGGCCATGGTTGAGCTGATGAAGAGCCAGGACTCGGGCACCAGGGATTGTCAGGACCCCAGGAGATGGATGCTGGGCAGCTGGGCAGACTTGGTGGTGGGCAACAGCAACGCTCGGCCAGAAAGGCGCTGGCCATTTGGGTGGGCACCCAGCTTTGGACCAGAAGAGGTGGCAGGTGTTTATCCAAAGGCTCTAGCTGGACCTAATGTGTTTGCCCAAATGCTTACTCCCAGATAAGAGGCCTGGAGATGAGCCATAAGCTGGGAGCAATTAACCCTCCCCAGGGGGAGCCACAAAGCCATCCCGCAGAGAGAGAGATGCTACTCGGTCCACACTCAGGGCCTTTGGGCTCACAGGCTATGGGTGAAGGCCTAGCTCTGGAGGGGCCTGAGTGACGGCTATGCCTTGGGCTGTGTACAGTCCCAGTGTCTGGCAGAGGGTGGACAGAGCTATGTAATGGGAACTGAAGGGTGGGGGTCAGGAGGCCTCAGAAGGGAGGTGTAGCCTTCCATTCACTCCATCTACTCGCTCATTCATTCCCTGCCTCGTCTATTTCCTCCTTCCCTCCCTCACACATTCACTCACTCACTCACTCACTCACTCACTCATTCATTCATTCATTCACACATTCAGTCACTCACTCACTCATTCATTCATTCATTCATTCACACATTCAGTCACTCATTCATTCATTCATTCATTCACACATTCAGTCACTCCCGTTTCCAACGACTCGCTCATTCCTCCACTCATCCCTCACCCTTTCTCTGTCTCCTCAGAGCGCTGCATGCTCCCCAGCAGCTCTAGCATCCGCTCTCCCACTGGCACCAGTTCCTTGGAAGGTGGCACACTGAAGCCCAGCACATGGTAGGAACTGGGCAATGACCCCCTGGGTGTGAGATGAGTCTCACTTGGTTCTCACCTACAAAGGAAAATGCTCCCAGAATGCTCTTGGTGCTCTGAACGCCCTGGCTCTCGGAGGAGGGAGACACCGTGTGAGCATCAGGGACAGATGCCATCAACCTTCAGGGACCCCATTTGCACAGGAACTTGTTGTTGAGCCTAGGCTAACGGGAGAGAGGGAGGGTGTCCGCCTTGGGGATGTGTCACTAGTGGTTAAGGTGAGGATCACAGTCCCTGCGCTCACTGTGTGCTGTGGTGGCCAGGCACAGGGAACGGTCTCATGTCGGAGGGGACAGAGGGACATTGCCAGTCTTCCAAGGGGCTGTGAACCCAGGTCAAGCACCCTAAATCAAAAAAACCTGAAGACCAAGATTCTCCAAGGTCTGTAACTTTCTGGAAGGTGTGTGACGACATAAGCGGGAAATTCCACACTGCAAAACTTTGTCTGGTGCCTGGAACCACTCTGATCTTGTCTGAACTTCCCAGTGGGCTCCGTGTTTAAAATGCAGATGAGACAATTCAATTCCAAGTGACCATTTAGACACCGGTCTTATCTCCAGGGTAATACACTAGGCAATGCCAGTCCAAAGCCCGAATTCTGAAATGCTCACCTGAGCATTTTTGCAGAGTACTCAGCCTGCACCCCAGCCAGCCATGCTCAGCAGCGCTCGCTCAAATCTCATTTGCTCACATGATGTGATCCCATAATGGGGAAGGGCTGTTAGAAGCAGACACTGTGGGCTCAGAGAGGTAGAGCCATGTGCTCAAGGCCACACAGTAAACATGTGTGAGTTCACTCTATCATTGTGTACACACAGTGTCCCCTAGAGAGGGCATCTGGGAAGGCCAGGTCTGGAGGCAGACGCACCGGTGCTCCAGTTAGCAGTGGTAAGGTGGGTCTGGTGGCCCTGACCCCCCTGCTCCAGCCCTGGCCTGAAGGCTGGCTTCACTCCCAGCCCTGGTGAACCTCTGCTTTCCCTGCCCCCTCCTTGTTGGAGGCTCTAATTTTAGCCAGCCACAGAGTCAGATGGAGGGAGCTTTTAAACCCGGACTGATTTATGCTTTTCCTTAATTGCTCCAAAAAAGTGCTCTGCATCTGAGGGGGAGGCAGGGTGGAGACGGCTCTATTCAGGTGAAGAATTTAAAGCTAAGTTCTTACCAGCCTGGCAAAGAAGAGGAACCCATTTCACTTGTCACCGCGGTCCCCTCCTGCTCCTGCCTGTCTAATCTATATTGTCTCTGTGCTTGCTCTGCTGGCCACTAGGGTAGGAAGTAGGGACCACCAGAAACACCCTGGGTGGGAGGGTGACCACAGGACACCTGTCACACCTGCCACGGCACTCTCCACGGCCTCAAGTACAGCAGAACATAGAGGAGTAGTCACAGCTGGCATGTGGTGGGCGGGCAGTTTGAGTTTTCGGGGTTCTGCCAAGGAAGGACTGAGGGGGTCCCTTCCACTACCTTGGCCACCCCTCTGCAGCAAGTTGGGATCACCCAGGTTGAATGACCTCTCCAAGGGTGCTCACAGAGGACCCCCACTCCTTAGACAGGCGATCTGCCATTTGCACACACACACACACACACACACACACACACACACACACACACACACTCAGAGGCAAGACTCCAGCAGTCTAGTCCTTAGGCAGGCTGGGCCCGCAAGGTCACAGACTGGCAGTAAATCCCAGGAGAGCCTCAGGGCCCTGTGGAATGGCCAAGTCTCTTTCTGTCCACTGGCCCATGTGCCTATCTCATGCTGCGTAAACACTGTACCCTCTCAGTGCTGGGCGCTGGGGCAGCAGATACCTTGAAGCAGACAAGTCCAAGCAACAGAGACCCCGGCATTACACAGAGCCAGCAGCAAGAGAGGCGTGGGGTTCTGTCTGACTACGGCAGGGTCAGAAACCCACGGTCTCCCTCGGCAAGGTTGTCTCCACTTGCCCCTGCTATCCCAAGCCTGCACCCTGGAGTGACAGGTGACAGAAGGGTCAAGAGAAGAATGTGGCTACCAACCTTCAAATAATTAGGAAAGTCTTTTCTCTCTCTTTCTTTTTCCACTGGGCAGAAAGCAGGAAAGGGCATCAGGGTTGCTAGGTGGACAGAGCCTGGATCCCTACAACTCTGTGTGGAGGAAAGCCAGCTGCAGTGGGCCCTTGGATGAGCAGAAAAACAGACAGCAGGTGAGCCCTCTGAGGGGAGCTGGAGGCTTGCTTGTTACAGCACCACATGGCTAACTGCTACACCCTACAAAGAGCCATTCTGTGAGTGAGAGAATTACTTAATTTGACTTTTATAACAACCACGTGTGGCAGCTGTTTCCCATTTAAACACTGGAAAACCGAGGCTGAGGGAGGTGAAGTTACTTGCCCAGGGCCACACAGATGGTCCAAGACTGGCATCTGATTCCCGTATCCAATATCCAGATGACACACAGCAGGAGGTATAAATGAGGGCGTTGTGGCTGGAGATGGAGATGCTACATCTTCCCATGTCTCTGGGTACAAAAGAGGGGTCAGGAAGTCAACCCTGGGCCACCAGTATGTCTCCTATTCCTAAGACACATGGAAAGGAAAGAACAAAAGCTCATTATTGGTATCCTGTCCCCGAGCTGGGACAAGAGATTCTCTGGGGCTGTGCCCAATTCCATAAGAAGTGGATAAACCTTGGATGGCTTTTCCTGATTCACAGGGAGCCCTCGTCCCTTCTCCTGGGGAAGGGGGACATGACTGGGTGGGGTGGCGCAGTGGGTTAAGCACTTTTCGTGAGACTGTGAGTTTGAATCTCTGGAGCCTGTGTGAGCCGGACATGGTGGTGTGTAACTGTGAGCCTACTTCTGTGGTGAGATGGGAGGCGAAGGCAGAATCCCTGGAAGCTCTGGGGCCAGCTACTCCAGAATATGCAGTGTGTTGGGGTCTCAGAATAGATGGAAGGTGATTGCCAACGCTGCTCCCTCACCTCTGCAGGCATGCCATGCACACGTGACCTGCAATCATGTGCACAGACATGCCTACTGTCCTAAGTTGTTGGAAGGCCGTACTGTTCATAGTGGCATCCCATACCCGCCAAGGTTCTGGCCACAACCCTATCCTCTCCACATTCATCAGCCAGTCTCTCAACCTCAGCCCTTCACCGAGAAGCGGCATAGTTTAACTTTGATCCTGAACTTGAGTAACCCAGGGAACAAGTCAAACCCCAACCAGGCCCATGCAGATGAACTCAGAGCCCTCCATTCCCGAGGAGGTCCCAGAAGGGCACACAGTAGGGGTAAATCCTTGACAAAGATACCAAGAAGCTGAGCAGGGCCCCTCTGTTGACTCCCTGCCTGGAATCCTCCCATCAGGCATCCCCCCCCACACACCTCTCACGCACAATAGCCTCCCCCTCCTCGGCTTGAGTGAGGCTTCTCTCAGCTCCATAACACTACGCCACTAATAAGATTAAAACGTATCTCCTTCTCACAGCATCGATTCATAGCGCTGATTTACCACTGCTTCTCGGCTGCTACAAAACGGATGTGCCGGCCGACACCTTAATCTCTATCCATCTCGCTGCCAGCAAATAACTGCTAATTAATACCTTTCTGCTTCCCATCGCCTGCCAGCTCCGAGGGACGTCAATACATATGGGCTCCCTGCCACCTAGCCCACTGTGCCCTCCCTGGGGCCTAGGGGACCCAGGGGCCATCTGAGGACCCAGTGGAACTGATCAGGCGAGGGGTAGATCGTCAGTGCTATAGCACTGCTCCCACCCCATCAGACACACTCTAGCAGAAGCAGAAGAGGAGTCAGAAGTGATAGATAGACTCCAGGGGAACCCAGCTCCCCTTAAAACAGCACCCCACCCAGCCTTAGTTTCCTCATCTGCCTACTAGAGACAGTGCAGGACCCACCATGGAGCCCTCCAGAGCAGGCCCAGTGTGTGTTTGTGCCCAGCTCCTACTCTGCATTTTTGGACTCAGAATGCCTTGTTTCTGGGATCCAAGGCCAAAAGAGCGCCAGGGACTGCAGGTGACTGTAATGTGCACATCTGGGTAAGGATTCCCCGAGAAGGGGTCAGCGACTAGCACACACCTTGGCTAGGTGGAGCTGAACTCTTCCCGTTTCCCTTCCTCCCCTTGTTCAGCTCAAGGACACCGCCTCTGGGAAGCCACCCTGGATCGTCCCTTCTTCCACCCCAGACCCTTCACTGTCTCCTCTGTTCACTGCAGGGCCACAGCCAGATGTTTACAGCTGCCTCATCTGCTCCATTGTCAGTCCTGGGGTCCCAGATACTGCCACATCAGCTGACACATGGTAGATCAGTCAGTGTTAGTTAATCAAGCCGATTGCAACAGATAATAATAACAACAACAACAACAGTAATAATACGGAGAGCAAGACGTTCCCTCCTCCCTTCTCCCAAGACACCTCCAGTGCTTCCAGGAGACTCCACAGACAGCGTCACCACATGTGTTCCGTGACTACTCACAAAAGCACCACGGCCTCCACTCTCCATCACCCCAGCAGCATCTTCCAGGCAGTGGGGGGAGGGTGGTTTCCCAAGAAGATATAACCAGATGTTTGTGCTTTCTCAGGGTCCCAAGCCCAAACTCATAAGTCGCTGGGTGGGCACCAATCATCCCTGTGGTCATCAGGGGACAGAGAGTAACTCCTCTTGGAACAGGACACTGATCTGGTCTTGGATTTGCAGAGAGCCCGAAGAAAGGGTCATAAACTGAAGACTAGGGGCATGTTTCCTGTGCTGTGTGACTCTGGTTTGGACCTTTGGTCTCTCTGAGCCCATCCTCCAAATGGCTACTACAAGACCAGACACGTGAGATGTGTGAACACCTCGCAGGACTCTCTCTCTAAATCCCAGAGTCTCTGTGCATCTGCAGGGTTCCCCCCTTCACAGCAGCGCGTCACACGTGGCTCAGGCCCTGCTCAGAGAGGAGGGGTGGGAACGGCCAGCAGCTGTGCCAGCCAGAGCCAGCTCGGGTGCTCTTAATAAAACACAATGAAGCGTGGGATCCTAGAACATTTCTGCTAATTCAAGGCTCCCATGAGGTGAGGCGGAGCTGTTGGCTGGCAGTGGAGAAGGCGGGGCACAGGGGTGTCTTAGGGAAGGGTGTGGAGATGGAGAGGGGCGTCTCCACAGCAACCCACATGGTACTGTATGGGAGGTGGGAAGAATCTAAGTGGTCCAGGACAACTCATAGCTCCCTAAGCCTTACTGTCCCCATACAGAAGTGATGAGAGAGGATCCCAAACCTGGCACCCTGAGGTTGAGACCTCCCTTCATTCTCCTGTCCTCACCCCTGAAGGCTTTATTCAGCTTTGCTACTTCCCTATGCAGGAAAGAACAAACAGAAATCCCCACATTAGGAGTGAGCTGCCCCTCAGCCACCATCCTGACCCATGTACCAAGCTGCCATCATGACCCCTGTGCCACTTCCTGATTGGTACCATGGTACCCACTGGGAAACTGGGGGTTCCCAGAAGCACAGTCTAGAAACTCTGAGCCAGTCAAATACTGGCTACCCCTTCCTGCTTTCCAAAGCCCTCTCAGGCCCCATCTGAGTCCCTGTAAACTCCAAGCCCAGCCTCCAGCCACATGGTCCTGCCACGATGACTGGGTGTTGCTCTTATTTGCAGCCCGAGCACCTGAAGCTTAGCAGATGTGCAGCAGTCAGGACCCTCCCCACTGAACCCCACATGTGGCCATCACTCCTTTTAACCTTCTTCTTGCTACTAGTAGGGTGTCTCTCCCCACTCATGGAGACCTTTGCTCTCTAGTAGTGCCCTTGAAGAGACAGCTCAAGAGGAAAGCCTCTCCCTTAGCCTCATTCCCCACACGTCCAATGCCTGCTGTGCCACTTGCAATACAGTGGGAATCCAGTAAATGCTTGTTGGAGAAAGATGGGTGGGTGGGTGGATGGATAGATAGATGGATGGGTAAGAGTGTAGATAGATGCATGAATAGATAGATAGGTGGGCAGGTGGATGGATGGATGGATGGATGGATGGATGGATGGATGGATGGATGAAAGGATAGGTAGATGAATAGGAAGACAGATGAATAAGAATATAGATAGGTACATGATAGGTGGATGGGTGGGAGAATGGACAATGGATGGATGGATGAAAATACAGACGAATGAAAAGATGGGTAGATGGGGTAGGTAGATATGAGTGGATGAGAGAATGAGTAAGAGATGGATGGACGTATGGATGGATGGTTGGATGGATGCATATGGGAGTGAATGCTTGGGTGATGTATAGATAGAGGGACAGGTGGATACAGTACACAAGTGGATAAATGAATCTACGGGCAGGCAGATGAATTGAGCACAGAAGCTAGGGTTCTTCCATCCTTGCTTGCTTGTCTGGCTTTGAAGGTCTAGTGAACCCAACCATACCTCTGGGTGTCTCTGGTATGAAGGTCCTAAGCTCCTGGTGAACAGACACACACTGACTCCCCAAACTCTGCAGATTACTGAATCATTCTGGGGCACATGCTAGGGTATGGGGGAGGGTCTGAAGATGAGTTATAAGGCATTATTGGGCTCCACAGTGTGTGAGCTTGGCAGGTGACCCCCAAACATTGAATGAATGAATGAATGAATGAATGAATGAAGTGATGCCTCAGAGAAGATTCTTATCATATGAGAAGGACTCAGTGCAAAGGACATGGGTTTGAACAGAGGGTTTGACATGTACAAAAATCAAAAGTCCTAGGGCAGCTCAGTATGGGAAAGGCAGACCTTTCTGTCTAGTTTTGTGCGTCCCTAGTGGCCCTCCTTGTATGCAACCCCTCCTCCACTTCTTCCTCAACAATAAACAATGGGTTTCCTTGGAGCCATGTTCTCTGAGGTTCTAGGAGGAGGAAGAGTTGTCTGCAGAGCCTGTGTGCTCACCCATCACCATGGACCACGCCTCCCTTGTCAACTACACACCTACACAACCCCACCCCACCTGTCTGCTCAGCTTCACATGGCACACTAGATATAACCACACAATCTGCCTCTATGGCTCATTTCTGTGAAAAAACAATGCTGATTAAGTAAAATCCTTTAAAGTTTAGAGACCTGGGTTGCATGTTTTCTGCAGGAAGCTGTTAGCCGTGTCCTATAAAGAAGGAATAATCACGAGGCCAGAGACAACAGTGCACAGGGAACATCTCCCACTGATGGAGATGCACAGAAGGGCAGGCCCTGCGACCTTCCCAGTGGCCCATCCATTAGATCCTGGAGCCCCAGAGCTCCACCAAGAGCTACGTGAAGTCTGGATGGGAGGCCAGCAGTGATCAGGTTAAACCAAGTGAGCAGAGAGACAAGCAGGCAGCAAACAGGACCACACACTAGTCATGCTACCTGGAGAAAGTGACTTAACATCTCTGGGGCTGCAGTTTCTTTGAAAAAAATAAATGAAGATTCCATACAAACAGGTGCCTGTTAGGAAGATGTTATGGGAGTGATTTCAACCAGGCGAGAGCAGACACGGTGCTGGGCACACAGAGGATGCTCAAAGGACATTTGCTGATGGTTCCACTTGCAGTGGACCTGGGCCTGGGCAGCCCCATCTTGGACTGTGAGTCCAGAACTGTCCCCTGGTACACACGGGTGACAGAGTACTGGCAACCATTGGCCCCAGAGGACTATTCAGTGGGATGAGCCTCTCATGAGTCCCAGGATGGAGCTGCGAGTGCAGCTGCATCTTGGTCCCCTGTCCCACTGCTGTGATTAAAACAACCAGACAAAAGAAATCAAGAGGGAAAGGTTTACTTGGTTTTAGAGTTTAAGGACACAGTCCGTCATGATGAGGAAGTCATGGTGGCAAGTGTGTGAGGCAACTGGTCACATGGCATCCACAGTCATATGACCAAGCAAGATGTGATGAATGCTGGTGCTCAATTCACTTTCTGCTTCTTGTTCTGCCCATGACCCCAGGTGTAGGCGTGTCTTCCCATCTTAATTACTTAATCAAGGCAGTCCCTTGATGATGGGTTGAAGGCTGACCTAGCCTAGATGACCCCACACAGATGCCTGGGGACTTGTCTCCTAGGTGATTCCAGGTCCTGTCACATTGACACCAGGGACTTGCAGTTCACACCTGGGAAACCACCTCATAGCTGGTCTCACTGACTGCCACTGAAGCTGTCTGGGACCTGCAGTATGTCACACCCCACCCCATTTCTCTCTCTGCCTCCCGGAACTCCAGGCGCCCAAGGCTCTTTGTAGACAAAGTTCTCTGTTTTTGCAGCTCCCATGTTTCCCATGTAAACTTCTAAACAATCTTCAAGACCCAGGCATGCATGGCAATTGCATTGTCCCTTGTCCCTCTTGCATCTACTCTTGAGAAGGGTCATTCAGGGGGTGATGTTTCATCTCAGGACTGCGGTATCTTGAGCAAGTGGCTTAACCTCTCTGAGCCACAGTTTTTCCTTCTGTAAAATTTGGGTCCCTGCAGCTGAGAGAAGCACCTGCTGGGTCTTTAGGAGCCCTCGTGGACACGAGTGGGCTTGTCTTCCACACGCACTACTGTGGAAGATTCCCGGATAGCTCCAATTCATCCTTCAGCACTTCAGGAGAGGGAGGGTTAATGCAGGCGGGATGTCTCACAGACATCAGCTCCTGAGGCCCAAGACCCCCAGACTGGGGGGACTTCCCATCAAACCAGTCCTTTTCAAAGTCCCTGCAGCCACCTTGAGGTCAATTAGGAGCTGTGTCTTGGAGAACCAGCCACGCGAGTGTTTGAATATAAACCACTAGTCATTCAGTTAGTATCGTAAGTCATACACTACGCACAGCGCAAGGCAAATGGAGCCATTTCAGCTTGACTTTCAGAGAGCCACTATGGGAACAGTAAAGGCAGGATGTTCCAAGGACAAAGGTCACAGAAAGGGGACTTGGGTTGATAGCTCATCTGAGTGCAAGGAGGAAGGAGCACACCCACCAGCACCCAGTGTCTGGGGAAATGGAATTCTTGGATGACCTACCTCCCTGCCCTAGGAGCGTGGACAGAGACCAGACACAGAACACAGAGTGGTCCTCATCAAACAATTTGAACAGTAGGGCACACAGAGAAAGTAATAAGTGTGGGACTATCACCTGCTCCCCAAGGTGGCGCCTTGGGATATCCTGAAGGCTCAGGACATAAAGCCAGCTGGGAGGGGTGGGGAGGGGAGGAGTGTTGGGGGGAACAAAGGTCTGGAATAGGGCCTACTCAGAAGCAGAGCCAAGAGCAGGGCTAGCTTCGTGGAAGGTCGTAAGTCAACTTGAGGCAGGGGAGTTCTGTCTTGCCCCCAGTACTTCAGAGATGGTGCCAGAAAAGAAATTGTTGCTGGCATTTGTCACAGCGAATTTTCGCCGAGCACCGTGTGCACCAGTCTCTCCTGAATTTCAACTGGCAAAATTAGTTGGCATCAAAGTCAATTTGAACCTTCAGGTAGATGGAGGAGGGGCCGGGGACGGGGAAGTTGCCAGTCAGGAGGAAAGAGCTGGAGTGGGGAAGTGGGTGGGCAGACTAGGGATGTTCTCAGACTTTGGGGCCAGCTTCTCCCTACTGAGAGCACTCTAAAATAAAAACTTAAAGTAGAGGAAGACTCTGCGCACACCCCCCCCCCCATGAGGCTCACTCACTGGCCTCCTCCCCTTACCTGCGTACCTGCGCCCGTGAGGCAGAGTAGCCGCTGGGGAGCACCTGCTTGGAGTAGTGAGGTTGAAGCCTGTTGGTGATGGATGTGGCTTGGGTGTCACATGACAAGAGCCAGGGGGGATGTGAGGAAAGATGATCAGAATGGATCTAAGAAGAAAGGACATCTCCGTGGGAAACAGAGTGGAAAATAGATCGGGAATGACGAATCAGTGCACCCTGAGGTGAAGTCATCCATCAGAGAGACGGCCGGGGATCAGGGAGGCCCAGGGATTCTGCAGCTTCCAGAGTTGGAAGGGACATATAGCCAAGGCCATCACAGCCCAGTGTGGAAGCTGGCACACCCCATGCACACTGCGGTGACCTATAGAAGCCAAGCTACCTCTTTCCTCTCTCAGGGGAAACCTGTCACGGGCCCTGTCACTGTGATACTGTGAGAGTTCAGTTAGCGTACCAAGCTCTGCTTACATCACCACCACCACCACACCAGGCTACCACAGAGCAATCCTCCCCTGACAAATGGGGAAACTGAGGCTTGATGGGAGTGGATTGCTTCTCTCATGCTGGCCATAAAGCCCACTCTGCTTTGACTGGGTGCTGAGCGCCTCAGAGGCTGACCTGGGACTTCCAGCTGTTGCTCAGCAGGCACCAACAGCAGACTCCTAGGCGTTTTCCCCTCTTTAGGTCCCTGGCAAGTCCCCTCTGTCCAGGCCACCATGCCCTCAGGCAGCTTCTATGCCTACTGCTTCCTGATCTCCACAGTTCTCCAGGTTACTGGGGACCCAATCCCTGCACCAACAGCCCTGAGGGGGCCCCTCCCCTGGGTCCCCTATGTCACCTTGAGCACTCACAGATCCTGCAGGTGGTGCCCCTGAAGCCCCAGCCCTTCCTTGTCTATCGAAAGCTCCCACCCCACTCAGTGGCTCACACTCACACTCCTCACCCCCTCCGCAGACCACCTGATCCGTGCCACCTGCTCTGAATTGCACTTAACATTTTTCTTTAACTCCCCTTGTTATTTACTTAGATCAAGCCACTTTAAAGAAAGAGAGAGTGAGAATTTAAATCATGGTCCCAAATGGCAAGCCAACACCAGTTGCTTTAAATAGACCAAGAAACCAATGACAAAGAGAGCCAGACTGGCATGTGAGGCATCTTGCTCCCTCTCTCTTATGGAAGGCTAGCAGACCCAGTGATGGAACTCTGCCTTTGACAGGGCCCTGCTATGTAGCCTAGGCTAGCCTGGTACCTGCTATGTAGCTCAGGCTAGCTTCCAGCTCATTATTTTTTTGCTGAACAGGGAGGCTAGCAGGTGGGGGCAGAGATTTCAAGATGGGTGGCATCCCCTGAGGACAGTCGAAAAAAGAAAAGACACAAGAACACCCACCCCCACCCCACTCGTCATGGCAACACCTTTCTCCATCTTAAAGGAATATGGCACAGACCAACCTGCAGGTGGGACCTGCTGAGGTAGAGATGTACCATCAGTCACTAGCCCCCATGCCAAGAGGCTTGTGTGGTCACTGGGACTGAACCTTGTTGACTCAGTCTAAGGAACACTGAGAAACTTTGCTTAGTGTTTTATCTTTTTATGCGGGTGTCTGTGAGAGTTTGTATATGTGTGTACATGTATGTTTGCATGTATGTGTTTATGTGTGTGTATATTTGCATGGGTGTATTTACTCATGTGTATTTGTGTATGTATATACGTATGTGTACTTATGTGTGTACAGGTGTACTCCCACCCCATGTAGGTGTATGTAGAGGTCCGAGGCTGATGCTGGACCTCAGCCTTTCTTCAGTTGCATCTCCACAGGTCCTCACAGATCCTGGTGGACCTCCTTTGTCTAGACTGTCAGGTCATCAAGCTCCCAGGACCCACCTGTCTCTGTCCTTCCTCCCCCGAGCCCTGGGGTTATGGGTGTGCACCATGCCTGGAGTTTTCAGGGGTTCTGGGGATCCCACAGAAAGCACTTTACCCACCAAGCCATCTCCCTGGCCCCACAGCCATGACAGTCAACAGCTGTGGCCCTGGACTCTATGTCCCATGAAGGCCAGAACTAGTTCATTCATCCTTCGGATTTCTAGAACCCAATATGGTCCCTGGTCCAGGGACCATGCAATCTTCACCTGCTGTACAAAAGAGCAGAGGAAAGGAGGATGGAGGGGGGAAAAGGAGAGGACCACAGGGAGGACCTTGCTGGGCCCTGCGCCAAGAAGCCACGCCCTACATCCCTGGCTATCCTGGAAGCCACTAACCCTGCCCACCCAGACAGTACCAGCCTCAGGAGCCTCCACACCTCCTTGCCTCTGCCTTATGCCACCTCGAGCTCCTCAGTCAAGTGGCAGGCCCCAGACCCCCACCCCCATCCCCGGCCATACACACCGCTTCCCCTCCCAGCAAGCAGCGACCCACTTCTCGGCAGCAGAAGTGAACAAAGGGGTCTTTGTGAAATGGCCATCATGGTCACCCCCACAGTGCTCCTTCCACCCCTGCCTGAGACAGTAGGTGCCCCCATGACAATTAGCAGCTGTTCACCTGCTCCCTGGAGCCAGGCACCTGGCCTTTGGCTATCATACACCTTGAATTTCTGCTTGATGAAATACCAGCCAGGCTGAATCAGGCAACGAACCATGAGTGCCAACTACAAACGCGGTTCCCAATCCCCTGCCTACCCCCAGCCTGGCCTTTGTGACCCAGAGTCTCTGCACTGCCCATCCAACCCAGAAAAATGTCAGGGCAGTCCCAATGGACACCTTCCTTTCGGGTGGGAAGTGAGCGAGCCGGAAGGAAGGGAAGGAACTGGCGAGATAATAGGAGAGCCCACAAGTAGTGACAAACAAGGCCATCGGGGAGCCTCTGCAGTAACAGAAACAAAAGGGCAAAGGGGAATGCTTGGTAAAGAAACCCAGCGGCTCAGCTGCCCCACTCCCTGGCGGCCCTGTGATTTATGAGGCTGGGGACGGTCCCCACCCCCTGGACTGCTGCCAACTCTCCACCAGGCACTAGAAGACCCCAGAAATCTTCTCACTGGGTGGTTCAGGGATGGGAAGCTGGAACACGTCCCCTGAATTACTCCATACATGCTTAGGAAAGAGTCCTTCTCATCCCTTGCTTCTAGATGTGTCTTAGTAACAGGGAAAACAAGCTAGGTCAGGAGCACAAGCCTGAGATCTGGATTGCTAAGAGACTGAGGCAGGAGGATTATGCAAGTTCAAAGCCAGCATGGTCAATTTACCGAACCTCAGTATCAAAAATAAGAGTGCCGGGCAGTGGTGTTGGTGCACTCTTTCAATCCCAGCACTTGGGAGGCAGAGGCAGGAGGATCTCTGTGAGTTTGAGTCTAGCCTGGTCTACAAGTTCCAGGACAAACATGGCTACATAGAGGGATTCCATCTAAAAAACAACAACAAAGTTTAAAAAAAAAACAAAAGCCGTCTGTGTTGTGGCTCGGAAGGCCACTGTGCCTGTCACACACAAGGCCCCCAGTGCTGAAATAAGGAAACGAACAAACAGTTGGAGGAAGAGGAAGAGTCCACGTCTCTCTCCTCCGACTCCAACACTCTGCTGTTCTAAGAGTTTGGAACTCTAAGGTTTTTGCACTGTGTCAACCTGTCTGGGCCCTGGGCAGGGGTTCCACCCGCTCTCTGAGAGCCAGGAGTTGTTTATAATAGCCACAGCCCGTGCACCTGTTCTTCACCAGCACCAAGGCTTCCTCGCCTCCCCTGGTAAGCCTATCCCAGCAGCCTTACATGACTTGTGCCTTTGGGGAAACCAAGGCTGGGAGCGGTGACTGCGGCCTCGAGCTCATACACGGGACACATGTTGGAGACAAGACCTGACCGGGCAGGTGCCTGCTGAAGACTAGAAGTTTCTCCAGAAATAGTACCCTCTCCCATCAGTCTTAGCTGTGGTCCAGGCTGTGAAGTCCTGGAAGGCCCCACTCAGGACACAGGGAGCCATGAACAGTCCCCAAAGGGCAGTGTATCTTCCCAGAGGCTACCTCAGCCCTGGCAGACCCGCAACCATTCATCACCCAGAGAAGTTCCAGAGAGCTCCCACTTACAGGGTCAGGCTCACTTTGGCTCCTAGGGTCCAAGAAGAGACCAAATCCTGGGCCTGAGTAGCAGCAACCTCTCCCTGCTATTCATCCACAGTCTGTCCAGGGCCAGTCTGGTCGCTGGCCACCACTTTTGGCTCAGTGGTAGAATTTTGTTCTTCCATCTTCCTTGGACCCCTTCCTCACTATCAGGGGTATGCAACCTCTTGACAGTGAAAGACGTTGTAATAAAACCACACACACACACACACACACACACACACATACACACATACACATATCCCATATACAAACCCACACATACACACACCCCACACACATACACACACATGCACACATACATACACACATATATACACACAAACAATACACATACACACACACACATAAACTACACACACACACACCTTAAGGTTTTAACTTAGCTTATGATGTTGTGTTTGTAGCAATTCAAAGCTGTGTGTGACTGTGACTCTGGGACTCTTTGAACTAAACAAAGGCTTACTGTGTCCCTGTCCACACAGCCTTCCTGGGCCAGCTCTCTCATCACCAGGCCCCATTTCTGTCACCCGTTTAATGATTCGCTCTCTCTGACAACTGTTTTTAAGCCGAGAGGTACTGTGTAGATAGGTGTCCACACCCTGGGGATCTTTCATGAGGGTCACGTTAGTTCTGAGGTGGCCGTTATTAGTGGATTCAAAGTCAGCCCGCAGTGGTGCCAAGCCAGGGATGGGCGAGTCAACGTAGCCTGACAGAAACTTATAAACCACAAACCCCAGGCCCTATTGCACCAGGAGTGTGTCATGGAAAATCTCCCTCCATCCCCCAGCCCTTGCTTTTTATTTATTTACATTTATTTGTGTGAGACAGGGTCTCATGTAGCCCTCACTGGCCTCAAACTATACAACTACGAATGGCCTTGAGTTCTTGATTCTCCCATCTCTAGGATAAAGTTGCAGGCAGGTGTCACCATTCCTGGTGTGTGGCACCATTCCAGAGCCTGTGTGTGGTAGGCCAGTGCTCTAACAATGGAGCCACGCCCCCAGTCTCCTGCTCTTGCCCCTTAAAAGACAAAACAGCTAAGACTGAGGTGGGCAGGGACAAGTCCAGGTACACTATGCCAGGAAGTGGCCTTCTCTGACCCCAGTTCAAGTGAGGAATGGAACTCATGAGCACTGGGTACTGGGCCAATAGGGATGAGAAGGAGGTAGACCCAGCAGGCCTAGGTGTCCTTCCCAGTGTTTTCTAGCAGGTTCTTCTGGAGCCCTTGTGGTGGCACTGACCCTTTCAGGGATATCAAAGTGCCCCCCCACAGTCAGTTGCAAGTTAGTAACAGGAAGCCCTCAGAGCTGAGGAGGGCTAGGCAAAGAGAGGCCTGGAAGAGCTGCCCCCGACCCTCCCCCCTTACTGCAAGGTGGCCTTGGGACAGCCACAGAAGCTACCCAAGTCTCATAGCCTAGTCTGCAAAATGGAGAGGTTGTCTCACAAATAGGGGTTCCAGGAGGGTGTAACACAAACTGTGGGTACATCTGGCTGGTCTAGAGTCACTGTTCAACAAATGCTTTCCATCCCCTTCCTTCTTCCTTTTCATCTCCAACATCTGGCGCCAGCCAAGGGCAGTGTCCTCCCCGCTCCTGGGGAGCTGACTGGCTCCGCCCGCCATCTTCTACTGTTGACTGGTCTGCCCAGATACCAGCCAGAGTGACCGTGTCCTGACGATACACAGAGCTGGACAGGAGGCACACCCTCACACTTCCGCCAGTGGTGGACAGAGCAGCATCAGGAGACAAGCCAGGACCAGGGTCTGTCTGAGAGGTCAGGCACTGGAAAACATCATTCATTCATCCAGCGACCACTCTGATGACCTGCCAGTCTTCTGCAAGAGAGGCTTGTTCCAAGAGCAGAAGGCTTTCCCAGCCAGGCAGTTCTCTTATCTATCCAGACTAAATCTCACATGCTGTAAACCTCGTCATGTGCTTTCTGTAGAAGCAGGAAGCTGCCTACTGGCTCCTCTAAGCAGGGACATATGAGTCTAAAGGTTAAAAGTGACTTATTGATCCAAATAGCCCAGTTCTGAGCATCACTATGTGTTAGGGGAAGACGCAATAATGAGCAGAAACAAACAGAAAACCCCCATCTCACTCAGAAGAGATGACAATGTGGGTCTCAGATGGCACTCAGTGGGGCTCTGGCCTCCAGGGAAAGGCAGAACATTGAGATGGGACCGGCCACCTCTTGCCAGTGGACCACATGGTCCTCCCAGTGTTACTGAGAGCCATATACAGGATCCAGGGCTGTTCTTTTCAGGAAGTTGACATCACCTCTAGAGGGTTCCAGTTCCAGAGGGGCTGATGAGGAGACTGGGGAGATTCCCAGTCAACACCTGCGTCTTGAGCTGAATGTGCTAAGAACACAGGGGACCCCGACCACTGGAACCCTCAGGATCTCAAATGCCTCCGCACTGTAACTGGCTCCGTATCAGCTCTCTTCCTGAGAGGGAGGCCAGTCTCACCAACACCAGGCCCTGGGAAACGACAAAGGGTAGCTTCTAAGGGCTTCATTGGCAAGGGGAGCCACCTAAGTGGTTCTCCACCTTCTTCCACAGAGTATTCTGGTTCCATCTGATGGTCTTGTCCCAGGGAGGCCTGACCTGAGGGCCACACCTGCCTATAGCTGAGGCCAGTTCTTCCCTGAAGACACACGAATGTCAGAGGGAGCAGCTCTGGCTGGAGTCATGCAACCTGAAGAGCTTGGCTCACTCGCTGCCATGTAGTTTGGAAATGCTTCTAAGTGAAACCCAGAGCAGATCTGTGTGGCCAGGAGGTGAGAGAGGCTGGCAGAGATGCCAGCATAGATTCCTTCTTGGGCTAAGACCCTGGGCTCCACAGTGACTACCTCCAGTCCCTCACCTTGCATCCAGGAGCTCCTTCTGAGGAGCCTTGACCAGCCAGCAGGCCCTGCTCTTGCCTCTGATCCACTGGAAACATTCAGTGGGGCCTGGCCACCCTGTTTGTACCTGAGACTTATTCCTAAGAATGGACACTCCTAGGGGTGACACCGTACTCTCCACCGCCTGTACTTCAAATGGAAGACCCGGCACCTCCAGCACAGACTCCAAGGGGCCACATCCGCCCTCAAGGACAACAGTGCGGCTGGGTGGGGACTGCTTCGGACCTGGCAGAAACTCCAAGTCTCCACTGATGAGAAGATTCTCAGCTTGTCTGTTGTTTTAAAGGGGGAGTGAGTGGGGGAGGGGAGGTAAAGGAGCTGGGGAGGGAAGGAAAGAAGGGAAGAGAGAGGGTGCAAAACAGGAGGAAAAGGAGGGGAGGGGAGGGAAAAGAGTGGGAAAGGGAAGAATTTAAAGGGAAGAGAGTAGGAAGAGGAGGGGAGGGAAAGAAAGAAAAAGTATAGGAAGGAAGGGAAGGTGGGGGAAAGAAAGGTTGGGAAAGAAAAGAGAGAGGGTTTATCTCTTCAGGAACATGCCCCCCCCATGCACACACACATTGGGATGAGGTCATGTTTGATGGTCCTTCTCTTTGCAGGTATACCCTGTCCCTGGCAGATGCCCACTGATTTTCTTAATGATGACAGTGTCTACCAGTGACACGCCCTCTCCCATCTGTGCGGATGAACATACTGAATAATTCTCTTTCACCTTGAGTTTGGTGAAGGATGAAGTACTCAGACAGACCTGGGTCCCAGGAAAGTAGGGAGTATCAATCTCCCCAGGTCAAAGAGCTCAGGCTGGGAGGCAGACAGCCCAGTGCTGACCCCTGCTCACCCCTTACTGACTGGGTGACCTTGGCAAAGTCACTTAACTCCCCTGAACCTAGGTTTCCTCCTCTGCAAAAATGGGACTAATTTTATGCCTCAGAGGGTGTATACTACTTAAAGGAAATATGAAAGAAAAAGCACATGGCTGGAGCACTCGCAGCCCCTTCCTCCACTAAGCAAAGGATCCACCTCCCACGGAGATGCAAGCCTCATTATGGTGGCTGCTCCCCTGCTTGGTCAGGTCCACAGCACCATACTGCACACAATATGCATGGCCTGAGTGTACAAATGAGTGTTTGCTGGGCTAAGGAATGTCAGAGGGACAGAAAGGAAAGAGAGGCTGCCAGTCACCCAGATCAAAAACTCTTAGGATCCTAAGAACCAGTGAGCAGAACCACTGGCCTCCCATCTCCTCATGACTGGCCTCTGCAGCTCAAGTCCTGGATGGCTACAAACCAGAACATTTCCCTAAACCCCATCACCTCCTCCCCTCTCTGCCAGGCTTGCCAGAGTAGAGCGAGATGCAAGTGTACGAGCGATCCATCTTCAGGGGACCCAGGCAGAGAGGCATCCCTGAGAGTGTCGTCTCCCCACCCCCGACTACTTATCCCCCCGCCCCACGCAGCCTTGGCTGGCACACCCTGCCCACTGGAAATCTCTGCTGAACGAAGGAACAGCGGAAAGAGGGTGTGGGGCAGGGCCAAGAGGGAGCTGGAAGGAGCCATGCTTCTGTCTGTGATTAATCTTGAAGAGTGGAGCCTCAGTTTCCTAATCTGTAAAAATAGGTTTGTGAATCCATCTTGAGGCAGAAATGAGGACAGACCACTACAATGGAAGCTATTAAGGAGAAAAGCCGAAATCAAACCACCACGGATTCCAGCTAGGATATCTTCTAGCTAGGTAGGATAGCTAGAAGTGGTCTTGGATTGTCAAAATGCATACATATGCATACATACATACATACATACATACATACATACATACAGTGAACAAAGACAATTCCAGGTCTGGGCACTGGTCTAAATCAAACTAGGTCAGCACAGAAGCATAGCATCCTTCCCGCTCAAGGCACTGGGATTTGGGGAGTTAGAGGTGAAAGTCACAAAGTTCATTGAGCCCGGAAGTCAGAAGTTGTCCCGAGTCTACAAAACCCCCATTTATAATAATTCAGTAACTCGACCTCCCAGAAAAATGTTCTTGAGTGTGGGAGGTGCGGTTTAGGAAGAGGCGGGACCACGGTGGCTGGATGGTGGATTCAGGTCCCATAGCTAGTCTCGGCCAGGCCCCCATTCAGTCCCCAGCAGAGGAGTGTGGTGTCCCCGGACAGCAGGGGGTGGGATGGGGGATAGCAGAAAGAGGACTATGTGTTAAGTCCAAATTCCTGCTCACAGCACCGCAGCCCCTACGGTAATGAACATCGTGGAGCCAGCCCTCAGACCACACCTGATGACACCCAGCTGCTAAACTTGTAGAGCCGCCCAACCCCCAGCCCCGTGGACTCCAGCAGGCCAGGTCCCTTGGACCCTTTTAGCTCTAATTAGGTCTGCCCAGTGCCCACCGCTTTCAGTGGAGAATGTTCCAGAGTTGAACCAGGCAAGCCCAGAGCCTCATTTCTCCCTCCACCTCCTCAGCCTGACGCACATTCTCTCTTTAGTGTGCGGTTTCCTTTTGCCCAGTTCAGGGTGCTTCAGGGAGTCCCTAGGTGATGTCGGAGCCCAGGGAAACAAGGCCTTCTTGGAAGAGCCTGGTGCTGGAGATCGGAGCACGGGAGTGTTGTGAAGGGTATATAGGCACTGCTCCAACTCAGCCTTTTTGCTCTGCCACCACACTGGTGGTACCCGTCCCGCGGTAATGACGGTCTTTTTCCTCCTCCGGGAGGGCCAGCGTGTTTCTGGGTGTGCTGCCTGGAATCTACCCTCCCCTCTCTTCCCAGGCATCCTCCTGGCAGGTGGCTCCGCAAAGCTACACCAGGTGCACCGATAGTGGGTATCGAGGCCGCCTGTAGGAAAGGCGCCCTCCTCCGGCACAGCCCGCCGGTCACGCCTCGCGAGGACTCTCTTCGCGATCCCGCCTCTAAAGATGGCCTAGCCTAGAAAGGGAAAGTGTATCTTTATCCGGAGGATCTCAAGAAGAGGAATCTCTGTTGCCCCTGGGTCCCTGCATTTAGCACAAAGTTTCGAATCCGAGAGATCTGGGTTTGCGGAGCTGAGAGGCGAAGTGTCCTCCCACCCGCGAGTCCTGGTTCCACTCGTTCACCAGGGTACCGGGAGTCAGCGCTCCCCGCAGCCCGTAGACGTTAGCGAGCTGATGTGAGGCTCAAGTGAGCCGGGATAGCTCTCCGCAGCCAAGCCGGAGCCAGGGCTCACAGCTCTGGTGCCAGCTCACAGGGTGGGGTCCTGACGCAGTCGGGGATCCCCACCCGGTTCTTCCCACCCCCTTCCCTGCTTCTTTTCACTATGCGCATCCCAGGCTGAGGGAAAGGGGTGCTTCCCGTCAGGTCCCCAACCCCCAATTCCGCTCCCTCCAGTGTCCAGGTGAGGGCTCCAGTGCCTTTCCCCACAAAGTCCTTCACGCCTTCACGGTGGCGCTGGGACCCGGACCCTCCCACATACCATCTTTCCTTCTAGAGGCATCCCAAAGGGGGAGCCCTCACTCCCAAAGTTACAGCGGGATGTGACACACTTCGGAAAAATCTTTGCTCGTATTGAGGATAGGAGGTACAAAGTACCTTGGGGTCACACCAGCCCCTCTCCCGTTGCCTACAGGACCACCTTCCAAGACTCAAATCCTCCCATCAACAGACTAAGTCTAGCCAAAGACAGGGCGTTGAAGAGTGTAGGTTATTTCAGGGGCACCCCCCACGCAGGACAATCCCGAGCTCATAGGCCCTTCCCAGTATGGGGGACAAGGCCTGACCCATCACCATGGCCTCTACAGGACAGAGGCCAAGGCTGGGCTGGAGACAGTGGTTACTCTTCACATCCTCTCTCCCACCTCCCGCGGGGAGCCCTACTCTGGTTGTGACTTGACTTGGGGAAGGGCCTCTGTCTCTTAGGCCCTCAGGAATCCCCACCCATGACTCTTGGTGGGTCCTGCCTCTGCCTTGCTCGCCAGGCATCTGTCTCTGTTCCCTGCTGGAAAGGTCGTCAGGTTTGGCTTCCACAGCATTTAAGACCCACCAGAGGGCAGTGCTGGGCAGGATGCCCCTCCTCCCAGGCAACCCCAACCCGGGCACCCGAGAACTGCCCAGCACTGCTGGCTCTGGGCAACCCTTTGAGCTCGAGTTCCCTTCCATTTGGTTCAGCCCAGTCCAGGGCCAAGTCCATGCAGGACACACACACAGCTCAAGCCGAGCCGTTGGACTTCCCTCCAGCCCCAGATGTGACCAGAGTTCTCTGCACAGCTGAACCCCAAGCTCCCTCACGCAGCACCTGCTCCCAGACCACAAGCTTATAGGACCTGAAGTCCTGTACTTCCACGTGTAGGCAAGCACACTCCTGCCCCGCAAATCACAGAAATACAGTCACCAGCTTTTTACATAGCCCTCCAGGGGCCAGCGAGCACACCAGGGGTACACGTGAAATGCCACACCTCACAATCCTCCTCCTAACAGGCTCGCACATGCGGCGACACTCACTCACACACTTCATACCCACTTGAAGGAGTTCACACCCCCAAATACTCAGACTTTCTCTCCCACACCTCCCCGTAACTGATTTAGACTCTTCGACACCCCTCACAAACACAGACCCACACACCATCACACCGGCACATCTAAATGTACTCCCCTGCCCTCTCCACACACGACTGATTCTCGGACACTCACATACAGAAGCAACAAAGACACACACACACACCCTGGCACAGACCCAAGAAGGCTTTCTCCGAAACACCCGTCTTCTCTTGTCAAGCTTCGCTGCACAAAAGCCCCTACTCCAGGACTGTGCCTGCTGCCCGAGACTCGCAGAGCCACCCGGGCCCGCGCCCTTCTCGGTCCCCGCGCGCGTCCCCTGGCCCCGGGCTCCCGCGGGCGCCCGCACACTCACCGCGCGCCAGGTCCAGGATCGCGGCTAGCAGCAGGCAGGCAGCGACGCATCGGAGGCTTGGAGCAGCTCGCATGGTGCCCAGGAGCTGACGGAGCTGGCCGGGGCGGCGGTGGCGGCGATCGTGGTGGCGGCTGTGGGTCCCCTCGCCATGGGCTCAGACGCGCTTGTGACCCGGGCCGCCGGCCGTGGCGGTGACGAGCAGCGCGGGGCGCCACGGGGACGTTCCCATGCTACCACGACCGGGCCGCCACGCTTCCCGGGTCTTCTCTGGGCTGTATCGGGCTGCCCCGGCTTATTAAGGGATGCACCACCGGGTTGCTCTGGGCTGCACTAGGATGCTCCGGGCTGCACCAGATGTACTGACTGCACCGCCTGCGCAGGGCTGCTCTGCGATGCACGGACTGCTCCGGGCTGCACCGGACCTAGCTGGGGCGTGCAGCTGTTCCCGGCTGGTCGGTTGCGCGCGGCGCCCAAGGCTGCTGAAGTCGGATCCGTGGCTGCAGCGGCGGAGTTTGGAGCCTAAGCTCTGCCCGCACCGCTGCGCTCTGCCCCGCGCTCGCTCTTCTCGAGCCCCCTCCTCTTCCTCCTTCCCCGCCGCCCCGCCCCCAGCCCCCGCCCCCCCGTGCCACTCTCGCCGCTGTATTCTACAGACTTTTCTTTAATCCGTTCTGGGCTGTTCGGCTCTCGTCCGCTAAGCCGATTTATTGCAGAGAGGAGAACTCGCCCCCTCCCCCTCGGCTCCTACCCTATATACGCCCCCCATCACATTACAAGTGCTTGCTTGTGAGCCACATCCACCTACACACACACACACACACACACACACACACACACACACCACGCTTTGCTCCACCCGAACCGGCCCCCCACCTCCACCTGACGGTGTCTCTAGACGCCCCCTTTCATGATCTAGATGGATGTAAGCACCCTCCCTTTAGGAGAGATGCCTTCCCCCCGAGACGGGAGGGAGGGGGTCTGTGGGTCGTCGGGGCTGGCTTTGACACCATGAATGTCCTCCTTAGAGGCTTCGGGGCTTCAGTGTTCCACAAATAAGGGATCCACCCCCGCACCCTGCGCAGCTGCATTCTGCATCCAGGCAGGACCCAGCAAGAGAGGTACGACTATCTTGGGGTCTACTGCCACGTGAAGAGGAACCAGGTGCTCTTAGTTCTTGCTGGGCGGGGAGTGAAGCTACACAAGGTACCAGAAGTTAGACTGACAAGGTCCAGAATGACCAGCAGGACCAGGGGGTGAATCTGGGCCCACAAACCAGGACTCAGGGCTCATTATACCGCGGCTGCATCCATTTGTTGCTCAGTTTACTCAAATGGGCAATGGGTACACTGCCAGTTCCACTGGCTGTGGTCCTTGGGAGAGAGGTGGGCAGTGAGCAATGGTTTGGCAGGTACTGGTAGAGACTGGTGCCAGGATGCCCCACACAGTAACCTGCTCCCTTCCTCTGCCCTCTGCAGCCTCAGCACGTGGACTCCCAACTGCAACTCAGGCTTGCCCAGCCCCTCTGCTCCTTGGGAAGGAGCGATTTGCATTTATTTAGATCTGAACGCATACGTTCACCTGACAAGCTTTAGAATGATCCTCTCAGTAAAATAATAATAATGATCGTAATAAACCCTTATAAATAGGTGTTTGATTACAGTTTGTCCCTACGTGGGTTTTTTTTTTTTTTTTTTTTTGAATCAGACTAATTGGTTGCCAGCCTGATTGGGCTGGATCTGGCGTGAACGCAGGAGTCTTGGGCCTTTATCCTTCCTCTGGCTGTTCTTTGCTCTCTCTTGCCCCTCCCCCAAGGCTCCTCATCTTCAAGCTGCTGAGGGTGAGCTCGAGGGCATCTCTCCCAAATCCTCTTTCTGGCCTAACCCAGCTGCAGGAAGAGCACAACCCTTGCTCATTCGCTCCTGCCAGGCTCTCCCTTCCACCCCTCTGCTTCTGCCTCAGGAAAAAAAGCTACCCAGGTTTCCAAACCTTCTGAGTGAGAGGCTCCCTGCCTAAGGAGCAACAAGCCAAAATACCCCCCTACAAACACCATTCATGATCTTGGAGCCCAGCTGCACTAGGGGGCAGCCAGGTGAGGGAAGACGGGCAAGAGTTCCTCAAGTGAAGGCTGTGTGGGTAAGGCTTCCAGGTTGCACCTACCCAGCCCTGCCATTGGGGGATGAAAGGAGCAGTAGTGTTTGTAACCCCTGCCTACCTGGGGGATGCTCCCCATCAGCCCCACTCTCAAGCAGCTGGGGAGAGCCCTGGAGAGCCTCAGAGGGTCAGGGAATTGCCTCCATGGAGCCTTCTGAGAACAGCATCTATGGGGAAGGTAGCTAGAAGAAAAGGTTTGAGACCAAGGAAATGTGCGTCTTTACGGAGAATCTTAGACCTGGAATCTTAGACCCTCAGTGGACCCACCTTCGATTCCAAGTCATCTGACTATCCACACTGTCCTTGAACATTACCCTACGTAAAAAGCACTGGTCACCTTCAGCAGTGGCACATGGCAGGTCTCCACTCAGTACTGGATGGATGGAAGAAGGAATGAAGGGTTGAATGAGAGAAGATCACGGGTTTGTCCCTTATCTCTGAGTTCAAGCTGGTCCTTACAGGCAAGCTGCGACCACAAACCTTCTCAAAGGCCCAGGACTGTGAAGCCCAGCAGGGACCACCAAAGAAAAGGCATCTTGCCCAGGTGTAGAGTTGGTTCGCCCAGAAGGGGCCAGGCTGCCAATGCAGGCCTATTACCATATGGTAATGATAATAGCAACAGCCCGCCTCCCGGCTCAGCCAACAGCCCGGCCCCTCCAGCTCCATAAAGCACAGCTCTGGAGTCCTTTCTTCTGCTGCACGGAAAGGCGACTCCTAAGTGCAGAGAGTCAGTTAGCAGGGGGCATGGGGTGACTTAGCAAAGGAAAAGTCACCCAGGGCAGCCACGGGCTTTTAATTTACTTTCTGTCTGCTAATGGATCTGCCGCCCGGCAGAAGCAAGATTTCCATTTTGTTGTCCTGGTACTCAGACTCATGAGTCACAGTGGGCCACGCCTCTTCCTTGGGCTCTGGTCCAGTAGGCGCCACAGGCCTCTAGGCAGCCAAGGTGCTGCTCTCTGCCTGCCCCCAGCACTGAGCCCGCCCTAGTCCTCTGTCCTTGGTGCTGAGACGGGCTCTCCCGACAGAGGGTGCTAGAGCACAAAGCAACCTTCCCCGCCCCACTCCAGGGATCTCTCCCCTGCAGGTCAGGAAGGGGCTTCTAGTTCGCTTTCATCCTGGAGAGGGTACCATTGGTTCTCGCAGACTAGTTTCCGAGAGGTGGGCTTAGCAGGTTTGGGTACAACTACTTGATGAGGCAAAGAATATGGGGACCTGCCTCTGTGCCGGGTTCTGGCAGAGAATTTAGTGTGTGAAACAGGGAGGCGTCAGTGGGTGCTGGTGTGACTCCTATTTTAAAGAAGAGAAAACTGAGGCACGGAGAAGTTAAGCAACTTTTCCAGGACACAGCTAGTGACACACCCAGGTTCTAAGTCAGGATGCTTTCCAGGGCTATAGCTCTTACACACCCTCCTAGGCCAGTACACACCAACAATAGCCACACATGTATATGTGAGAATATATTTGTGAATATACACACGTGCCAGATGGAAAAACTTGTATGAGTCTATTGCGTCCATTTCTTTTATCCCACAGGCTCATCGTGGAAGCACTCCATGGCAACTTTGTGTATAAATAATTTATAGATAAGGAAGCTGAGTCTCAGAGATGCCGGAAGAATCATGTAGAGTAGGTAGGGCAGGAAATTTAGAGGTAGGGACAGGTATGTGTCCAAAGGATCTCTCTTTCTCCCTCCCTCTCTCTTTACCTCCCCATCTCGTCCCCCCTTCTCTCCCTCTCTCTCTCTCCCTACCTTTGCTTCTTTTTATAATATGGATGAGCACCACCAGGACACATCCCAGGCAGGACCAGCTCTTTATTGTTTGCCTAAATTAAACACAACTGGAAGTGGAGGCATGACCCAAATCAACTGTGAGTTGGCCACAAGGAATTAACTCCCACTTCATGTCCTTAATAGACTTGGCCCATCTACGCTCTCAGGCTTCCACACATCTCCCCAGAAGAGGACCCCACAGGCTCTCGTGGGAATCTCTGGAGATATACATGGGAGTGCTACCTATCATTCACCTAGAGGAGGGAATTGGGAGCCTCCATGTCCCAAACTGGGTTCCACAGACCATTTGCAAGCTTGTAATGAAAATTTTTTGAAAGAGGGTTCCATGGCTAAATCTGTGTGGAAAATGCCAGTAGTGCCCCCTCAGTCCACAAGAGCACAGTAAAGGCTCCGAGGAGTCCTGCAGTTCTTCACCTGTTTCCAGCTTTACTGGGCGGAGTCTGCCTTTGTTTGACAAGCCCATTCTTATCAATTCTTATTGACACTTGTGCCCCAGGATTCTATGGGTGGCAGGGTGGGAAGCATGGCTCTGGGCAAACCTCTGGGTCCCTCTCTAGACAGGTGACAGCCGTAGCAAATAGAAATGGCCACCACAGACTGATGACATGTCCTCCTACTTACTGGGTGCAGCCTGCTGTGTTAGGTGCTTTGCTTATACTAATTGAGCCCTGCACAGCTCTGTGTATCAGATTCCATCTGTAGGTCCATCAAATAGGCAAGGAAGTGAAAGTACCAAGAATGAAACCATTGCCCAAGGTCACCTCCCTAGTACCTGGTAAAACGGGCACCTCAAACTAGATGGCCTCTGCTGATCAGCCTCTGCTTCCAGATCTGCTTCCCAGGCCATTCTCTCCAACCCATCCCACTCACTCCAGTTTCCATGCTGCAGCTGGAGATGTCTGCTCTCTGTCTTCATGGGGCATTGAAGGCCTGGTGTGTGCAGGACCACAGATGATTCATCTCTGATCATTTGTGCCAAAAAAGATAGAAAGTGACTCAAGAAAGTGACTGTTGGAAGAAAGGAAGGAAGGAAGGAAGGAAGG
>NC_022016.1:44643902-44649235 GCF_000317375.1 Microtus ochrogaster | reverse complement strand
GGACGGACGGACGGACGGACGGACGGACGGACGGACGGACAGACAGACAGACAGACAGACAGACAGACAGACAGACAGATAGATAGATAGATAGATAGATAGATAGATAGATCGATGAAAGAGATGGATGGATAGATAGATGGATGGATGGATAGATAGATAGATGATAGAGGAATTTATAGATAGATAGATAGATAGATAGATGATAGATAGATAGATGATAGATAGAGGAATTTATAGATAGATAGATAGATAGATAGATAGATAGATAGATAGATAGATAGATGATAGAGGAATTTATATAGAGATGAATAGATAGATAGAAGAATTAATGTACACTTGAATGAATGAATGGCTGGATGGATAGATAAATGAATGGATGTAAGGACAGTAGGTAGACAGACGGATGGATAGGCAGATGAGGAGATAAATTGTGAGACTTATTTAGTGATGGAGGGATGGATGAATGGGTGGGCAATGGGATGGAGGGACAGGTAGACAGACAGATCAGAGAAAGGCTTGGTGGTTGTGCACAGAGAGGCTAGTGTGGATGGATGGATATAGATTCGAAAACAGCAGCAGGATTTATTCTTTTCCTTTCCATTGCATTGTCTGGCTATGAAGGAGCAGGCCAGCAGGTGCTAGTCATTACCAGAGGTGACAGCAGACGCAGTCAAGTGACTGAAAACATGGGCTCTGGGCTTGAGCTGCTTAGACTCAAATCCTGGCCTCAACTCTCTGAAAGGCAATTTCTGACTGGAAGATAGGAAGGATGTACTCTCTTCATATCCAGTGTGAAAATGTGAATTATCACATTGCTATACCTGCCTGGGCTAGTCTCCTCCTCCTCACCTGTGACATATGGATGGGACAAGAGTGACCAGGGTGGCTTGTAATCAAGTCAGATGATGCTGATACCATGAGGATCGACTGTGGCTCTTAGGCCTGCACCCGGGGCAGTGAGCAACACGTGGTGTTATAATGACCCACAATCTGGTTGATTCTACGGTCCTTAATCGCCCACCCAGCCTCTGCAGTGGAGAGGGAGGAATTGGTGGACTACAGTTGGAAGGTCTCAAGAGACTCGCAAAGTGTTGACCATAATCCAAAACCAAAGGGGGGAGCCAATGCATTTCCCCCTTTACACTTTAAAGAATTATTCCATTCATTTGTGGCTTTAGACTCTTGTCTCTGGATTATCACTTCAGGGGTTGAAATCTGAGGTCACTCTTAGACCCTCCCTTTCATACTTTCCCTACCACGCTGCAATTTTGCACATTACCAATAGGTGGCGCCATGAAACATGTGATTTTTTTCCCCCATATTTTCAGCCTTTTGAATCATAAAATGGTCCATAAATTCCTTAGGTGTCAGTGTTTCCAAGACAAGGCATGATATCCCCCGACATGCTCCTAGTGAGTCGCCATTACGTGATGGACGATGAAATACTGTGGATGAGGAAACTGAGGCCCGGGGAGAGGCTCCCCACAACATGTGTAGAAGAGTATGCTGTTCCCACTAGACAGAAGAGCAGAGTTTTTCCCACCATGAATCTTGTCTCCCCTGGTCTCACTGAATGTTCCAGACGTTCTCGGTCCACTTTACCTTATTCTGTGAGACCTCTCTTGTTGCTTTTCATGCAGACTCCAGGTTTGTGGTTCTGAAAGTCAAGAAGAGAGTCTGACTACCCAGGTTAGCATGCGATTGGGAGCATAATGGTGTGTCTGCCCAAGGCTTTGGTTCATTACAAAAGGCTCAGGGTAAAGCCCCACAGCCTCTGCCCGTTACGCAACCTGTTTTCTGTCTTGTGTCTTCAGGTCCCAAAGCGTCAGAGAAAAATCCCATCCAATTTCCAGTATGGACAGGTAGATAGATGATTTCTCTTCTGTAGGTTTCATGATTCCCATTGGGAAGCGGCAAAGATGGGGCTGACTCTTTGTGACAGCTGACATGGACCACTTCCTCCTCACTCTGTCTTTGGCCACTAATGAAGCAGAGGTGTCATTTGTGGCACTGAGCCGGGCTTCCTGAATGAGGTGCAACCCTGAGGCTCTGCAGGTATCAGGTTAGCTAGGGAGGGAGAGTTTGGTAGAGGAATCACCCATAGGAAGCCTTCCAGACACACCACTCCACATGGTCACCATCTAAGAACAGCGGGCAGCTAGAACCTGCGGGGGGAGGTCTCTGGTCTTTGGCTGTCTCTGAGACTGCTCAGAGCCATGTGCAGAAGAGAAAACTGATGGGGGAGATAGCAGGGAGGACACACTTGTTGACTGATCCTGGGATCCATCCAAATGACCAATCCTCAGACCCCAGAGTTCATGCCATCCTGGCAGCTCACTGTCATCACACTCTGCTCTGGGTAGGTGACAAAAACTGTCCTGCTGATCCCAGCAGGTTACTCGGCTCTCCCTTCACGACTGGCTCTTGTCGTTCTGTCCATCCCCTCTGTCAAGTGGAGGGGCTGACTTTGCAGAGAAGGTGCTGGTGAATCGGGCTGGGAGATTTTCCCAGAGACAGAGGCTATAGGATGCCTAGCAGAGAATTTCTTGTTCCGCAAAGCATCCGTCTCTTGGAAGGGGAACCGATGGACACCAACTGGAGAGACAGACAGTCTTGTTAATCTTTTTCATGACATCTAAGAAAAGGAGTCAGGTTGGCGTGTGGCACAGCACAGCACAGCACAGGTTCATGTGACCCAAACCCTTTTGTTTAGTTTTTGATGGTTTAGAGATGGTCTTGTTATAAAGCCTTGGCTGACCTTGAACTTATGTTCAGCTTCTCTTCCAAGTGCTGGGATTACAGACCTACGTCACCATGCCCTGTTTGTCCCCCAGTGGTTCTTAAAGTTCACCACTATTGTCAAGGAGACTGAAGGTCATGTAGACTCTTGAAGCTTAGACTTGGACAAGGCCCTATGGTGAGTGCCAAGGACCTAAAGCAGAAGGGCCTGGTCTCTGCCATGAGGAGCTCACAGTTGGCAGGGCTGGGTGCCAGCCTTGGGGTACCCACCTGCACCTCAAGTCAGACTTACATGCCTACTTCCCATGCCTGCTTCTCGGGCATCCCCTTGGTCTGCTCCAAATCCTCTATGCTCCAATCTCAGCCCACATAAGACCCCCTTACTGAAAGGGACAGTGAGGGTCCTCATAACTGGTCTTTGTTCACTTACTGGGCCTAGCCCTACCTGTACACATAGCCCATGTCCCCAGACAGAGCAGCAGTGACAAGCTGATGAAATACCCCCCACAGAGCCCTTCCCTGTATAACCATGGCCTGGGGCCTCAGACTCTCTCTGCAGCCTCCAGCTCCATATGGGGTCACTGCTGGGTCATTGCTCTTCTCTCATATCCTGGGGATCATATCCAAGGCTTCATACATCCCAGGCACATGTCCCACCGTGGAGCTACAGTCCTAGTCCTTTTGATTCATTTTTCTTCGTTTGATTTGACAGGGTCTCACTAAGGTATCTAAGATGACCTTGAATTTGCTGTGTTCCAGCTCCATCCTCCTAAACATCTAGGGCTATAGCCTTTCACCAGCAGCCCAGGCAACTCGCCGTCTGGCACAGAACTTCATTCAAGCTATTCCCTCAGACTGGAACACCCCTTCTCAGGCTATTCACCCACTGCCATCTCCCTTCGACCACCCCCAGGAAGCTGGCTGATCCTCGCTCAGGCTCAGAGTTCAGGTTTGCTGCCCCTCGCTCAGAACACCTGCAGCAGCGCTTTCACCAGGCTCTCCCAACACTGTGCTGCCCCAGTGGGTCAGGACGATGGTGAGGAGAGGTCAGAGTGCAGGGAGAAGAAGAGAGAGGCACAAAGCCTCAGTCTGACCAGCGCATATGACAGTCAGCAAGCCAGAGGAAGGTCGCAGCAGCCAGGGTGGGTCTATTCCCACCTGGAATAACCTTTAACGGTAGCATCCAAGGTGCTGGGCCTTGATCGGATGCCTCTTCCCTCACAGCAGCCTCTAACTCCTTCCTTGAAGCATGAGCTGACTCCTGAGGAACAAGGGCTTTGGGAATGCAGGGAGCCAGATACCTGCAGGCCTCTGTCAGGGAATGAGGCTCAGGGATATGGGCAAGACGTGTGTGAAGGGCACATTCCAGAACACCCAAGCCAAGGTGTCCATGGCACCTGCCTCCACAGAGGTCCAGAACTTCATTATCAAGACAGTCAAACGCTCCCTCCTCCCCACTGCCCCCTTGCAATGTCAGGAGGGACGAGGTCTCTCCTGAGAGCCATTCTTCTTGGTGGTTCGATAAGTCCCATATTTCACACCCCGAGTGACTGCTTTTCAGTGGTGGGTGAAGTGGTTTTATTTTTATCTAGCACACAGGCATATAAATATGTACGAGGCGCACAGAAGCACTTTAGGGTCTCTGGAAGGATGCACTGTGTGAGACAGAGAACAGCGTGACAAGTTCACACAGGGCGCAGGCTGCACGGGATCAAAGATGCCTGCCACCTCCCCAGCCCATCTCCTAGAGGGATACTTTCTGCCCTTACACCTGAGCCAACTTTTCCAGAACAACCCTTAAAAAATAAAACAAGTTTTTAAAGATCTGGCTTTCCACCTTAACATTGCCACCCAGCAGTCATGCGACCTTGGGACAGGTCCTTCCCCTGTGTCTAGCTTGGAATGGAAAGCTATACCCTGAGATTAACTCTGCCTCCCTATAAACTTCCCAGTTTTTTCTCCTAAAGAACAAATTTGATGAAGAATTTGCAGTAGGCTCTGAGAATTCTAATATCACAAGTGTAAGAGGCTTATCACGAATCCTCCCCAGCCACGCTTCGTGATGGCGCAGGTCAGCTGCGGTAATGCCAGCGATGGATGCTCAGGGTGTTCCTGCCTCAGCACCCATGGGGAGAGGAGTGGAGGAAGGGGAGCCACCGCAGACCTCCTGTGACAGGGCCTGGCGCTTTCCATACATTACTGAACTTGAGCATGGCTGTGACACTGAGTGGGAGACACGTTTCCTGCTTATGGAGGACGTCGGAGGTCGGAGAAATAAAAGAAGCTAATGATCTGGAGAGCCCAGGCTTGAATGAGGGGCACTTCAATGCTTTCCAATAGGTGGCCACATGTGGCTGCTCTCTCCTGGAAGGCGACATCATACCAGGCAAAGTCTAGCCACCATGGTCCACCAGGGTGCTGATGGAAGAGACAGGTTGGGGAAATGAGGGAATGGGAGACATCTGCTCTCTTTCCAGGGCTGCCTCTCATCAAGCTTGGGTCAAAGCAGACTTTCATCCACCAGCGTGTGTGTGTGTGTGTGTGTGTGTGTGTGTGTGTGTGTGAGAGAGAGAGAGAGAGAGAGAGAGAGA
>NC_022016.1:44634091-44643802 GCF_000317375.1 Microtus ochrogaster | reverse complement strand
AGACAGACAGACAGACAGTCTAGGGTGTGGGGGCATGTGTCTGGGGTAAGACAGATAAGAGAACAATTATAGATCAAAAGATACTGAGTTCCAGCCCCACATTTTGGTCTTTCTCTCCCCTGATCTCTGTATCTTCTGTCTTTTTATTTTAAGTTTTTTTTGTTTTTTTTTTTTTTAAAACAGGGTCTCACTTTGTAGCCCTGGATACCCTTAAGGAGAACCCTAGGTAGACGGGAGAAGGCAGAGACAGAGTCCAAGAGGCTAGAGCAGTGGATTTTATCAAGAGCCTCTGAATCCGCAGAGCCTGGGGGCTGATGGGAGAAGCATCATGGCTCTCAGTAAAGAGTTCAGTGTGGCTGTCAGTCGGTGACTGCTGGTGTGGTCAAGTCATGAGGAAAGAGGCTGGAAGGAGAAGTAGAATCAGAAACCTACCTTCCCTCCTTGACTCTTTCCATTTCATTTCCAGTTTATTCCTAACTTCGGGGATTTAAAAAAAAAAAAAAGCAGCCCAAGCAGGCCATGCTATGTTACCAGGTGGTGTGGGGAGAGGAGGTACATCTACGCTGATGAAAGGAGGGAGAAGAAGCAGAATCTGGTGGCTTCAGGTGAGATACGGAGACCAAGCTAGACCCTGGGGCCACACCCACCTGCCCAGGTGTTTGCACCACTGCTCTGTCTGGTGAGATGCTGGACCTCACAGTGAACCACCATCCTCAGCATTTTAAAGAGCTCAGCTTGGAAGGTTCCACGGAGTCCCATCACGGTTCAGTCAATCTCACAGAACACACATCAAACACCTCCACCTCTGCCTTTCTTTCTCCCCCCACTGCTGCCCCTCTCTCAGCCAGAGCCCTCCTCTCTGTTCTAGGCTCCTCGTGTGAGTAGTGAAGCATGGAATTCATCTTCACATGACTGGCTTATTTCTCTTAGCGCAACGTCCTTTTGGTTCTCCCAGGTAATAATACATATTGCCACCCCTTCCATTTTTTATGTGTGTATGCAGAGCTGTATGCACACATGTGCACATGCATGTGAAATCCTGAGGTCAGTTTCTGGTGTCCTTTTCCATCGCTCTCCACCTACCTTCTTGAGAGATGGTCTCACTGAACATGAGGCTCACTGATCTGGTTAGATTGGCTGGCCAGCAAATCCCGGATACCCTCCCATTTCTGTCTCCCCAGCTTGGGGAATTACAGATGTGTGCTGTGCCAAGATTTTTACATGGGTGCTGGGGATTGAGCCCAGTTCCTTATCCTTACACAGCAAGCATTTTACTGACTGATGTGCCCCCACCAGAACTTCCTCCCCTTTGGAGGTTGAGTAATACTCCTTGCATGCAGACAGTGCCTTTTACTTGTCCATTATCCATTCCCCTACCTTTGACCTATCCTGTGCCACACCACTATGAATACAGGTGGACAAATGTCTTCTAGATTGAGCTTCCAATTCTTCTTGTTAGGTGCCTGGGAATGGGTTTCTTTAAGGATGGAGACTGTCCTTACAGGACTCAACAAGCACCCAGCTGCCTCTGAAGGTGGTGAGTCTGGTCAGACAGGTTGGGGCAGGATAGCTCTAGTGCAAAATGACACTCATATCTCAAATGTCTCACTGTGGGAAGAGTGGGCATCTTCTCTAGGGAGAGGAACAATGTCCTCCCAGAAACCACACAGAGCAACCCGAAAGGGCAGACCAAGCTCTGGGAGAAAGGGGCCGGTCCTAATTAATGGGTAAGGACTGTGGGAGATGAAACTTCTATAGGAAGAGACAGATGGTTGGCTGTTTTCATCTCTTTTCACTTCTGTCATCAGTACCTGACACACAATTGCCTGGAAGAAGGAAGCAGTTTGGCCTCAGTTTACAGAATATCAGTACTACCTCATGAAGAAGGTTTGTTGGCTGGCAGCTCTGCCCGTGGTGAGAAAGGTTAGCTCTGTCCAAGGTGGTAATTGATAGCTCTGTCCATGGTGGTATGAGGTGGTTCTATCCAAGGTGGGGTAGAAACTGGGCTGCTCTGTCCACAGTAATGTCTGGGCTCTATCCATGTTGGCATGTTGGCATGGCGGTTGGGCAGCTCTGTCCATAGTGACGTCTGGATGACTCTGTCCATGGTAGTGTGCATGGTAGGGTGTAGACTCTGTGGCTCTGTCCATTGTGGTGTCTGGATGTCTCTGTCTATGGTGGTGTCTGGAAGCTCTGTTCAGTACAGCAGAGCTTGCGTGCGGTAGATTAGGAAGCAGAAAGAACATCCTGGAAGCCAGGCTGATCTCGAACCCTCAAAGGACTGGCCCTGTGACCTACTTCAGCAAGCCAGTTCCACAAACCCCCAAACAGCACCACCAGCTGTGGGCTAAGGCTGCAAACACACAAGCCTGCAGGGGGACATTTCAGACCCACAGCTTCCCAAAACATTGACGAAATGAGTTGGGGGTGGTTTGAACATTCTAGATAAGAGATGCTGGCTAGGCTCTTTCTTGCTGGCATGATGGGAGCACCAAGGATGAATATTCATTGAGATTTCAGTGGAGGATCAAGGACAAGAGCAGTCAACAAGCCACAGATACCACCAGGCACAGCCCCTCATCTGGATATGTCTCTCTGGAACCCTAAGCACCCCTGTTCTCCTGTAAAAGGACCATCAGAGATTTTCTGGTGGTCCTAGCAGGTGAGCATGGCTCCTCTATCCTTGACTGGAGAATGGTCTTCCTCGATGGAGGAAGCTCACCTTTCCCCACTGACGACGCAAATTCAGCACATGTGGAGAGGTTGATGGAGGAAGGGGACATCCACTTGGGCCGCCAGAAGAGCAGATCAAGCCAACCCTGGCAATCAACAGGGTGATAGATGTCACAGTCATATTGCTCTCACCTCTGAAGATACGGACTTGATGGAAGTAGCTCGTTGACCAATAGGGACAGAGGCATACATTATAGGATAGTTAAGAGAGGGGCTCATCTATTTCCATTAAATCTAAAAGAACTCTTAAGTTGCTCCACCTGCTCCACCTACCTAGGTCAGAGTCTCTCTTCTGCTGGTTAGACAGAGTTGTACCTTCTAACCTGGTTCAGACTCCAAATTGTACCAGGGCAAGTAGCAAAGCAGAGGTGTAAACCCCATCCTGACTCAGAATTCTAGGCTTTTCCCATCTCTACAACAGAGGCAGCAGGGGGGGACTTTCTAGAAAAAATAAGACTCACAAAGTCTGAACAGTTGCATTGTGAATGAGGAACCAGGAGTGACAGAAGCCACCAAAGGATGAGCTCCAAGCTGTGCTTTCATGGATTTATCTGGCAGCCATGCACCGAGAAGGCTGGAGAAGGTGAGTTTGTGGGCACACCAAGCAGTTGAAGCTGCTGCTATCCTCTGGTAGGGGGAACTACTTTGTCCCAAAGTCTTCTGGTCCTGGAGTCACAGCTGAGATCACCAGTACTCCCTTGGCCTATGGAGCTGGGTGTCTGCTGGCAGGAAAAGCACAATATCCAAGTCAACATCTAGGCCGAGAAGCTTGCTGGTTGCAGCCTGTCTCAGGCAGTAAATGAAGACGATGTGAACCATGACGAAAGGGGTGTGGTGCAACCAAGAGGGCTTCTTGAAGGAGGTGGCAATTAGGCTGCATAAGGCTATGAAGGCAACCGTGGCTTAATGTCAAATAATGCTCTCCATCTTTTCACGGATGGATTCTAGGCAAAGTCTGCCACTAAGTCATACCTCTATTCTTTACCATGGATTCTAGGCAGACTCTCTACAGACAGGCATTGTCTCTAACCCTGACAGGCATTTTCCTACTGCCTTTATGACTGCAGGGTAAAGTAAGGAAGAAGGAGAGTTGGGTAGAGGCTCCCTGGCTGGAGACCATGGCTGGGGCCAGAGAAAAGGGACAACTTGCCTGGGTGAATACATCCACAGAAACAGCCAAGAGGGCATCAATAAAGATATGTGGGCTCAGACTCCAGCAAGGAGGGATTGCTTAAAGAAATGGCTTCTGTCTGTAAGGCAAATGGCAGCAGAGATAAAACATGGTGAGGTTGCACTCCAGTTGAAAATCTTGTTTCCACACTTTTTACTGGGGGAGCTTGCCTTGTAGGCAGACAGGAGCTGTGACAAATCAGGCTGGATAGGAAGAAAAGACACAGCCATGAACTGTAGATCCTGCTTGGATCCCAGAAAAGGACAGAGAGGACAGGAGACCGCTCATTCTGCAGGGAGGAATCCTCAATGCTATACTGAAGAGTATTGAGTGTCTCTTTGATGCTAGCCATTTTTCTAGGGGTAGAAACACAAAGCCCGGTTCTCTGAGTCCTTTCTCCCAGGCAGCTCTCATCCACTGTGGAAGGCAGCTTCCAATGTGGCTTCCACTGGGCAGCCTCCAGGTGCTCACACCTGGCCCTCCCCTTGAGCCTGAGTTGCCCCTAGAGATTTTTCTTAGATAACAGCACACAAAGTGATGGGTGCCAGTTCGGAGACGATATGACCACAGGTGACAGTGGTCTTTCTGCTCTCCATCCCTGGCCCTTGCTTGCTCTGATAAAGACAGAAGCCAAGCTTCCAGCAGCCCTGTGGAGCGGCCCTGCAGGCAGAATGGAGCTGAAGTTCATGAGTACTGGAGGCCTCAGTTCAGCAGCTCTGGATTCCTGGACGTTGGGCTGGCTGTGATGCCCTCATCCTATAGTCAGACTACCCTGATACCATCCTACCACCCCTGCCCTCTCACCCTTCTGCCCCCCCCATCCACCGCCTACTCACCGGGCTGTCAATCAGATTGATGTGGGAGTGATTTCTTTCTAATCTGTTGCTTTCATTGGTTAATTAATAAAGAAACTGCCTAGGCCCATTTGATAGGCCAACCTTTAGGTGGGTGGAGTAAACAGAACAGAATGCTGGGAGAAAGAAGCTGAGTCAGGCATGATTCTCCCACTCCAGACAGATGTAGGTTAAGATCTTCCCTGGTAAGACACCTCATGGTGTTACACAGAATATTAGAAATGGGTTAGATCAATATGTAAGAGCTAGCCAATAAGAGGCTGGAACTAATGGGCCAGGCAGTGTTTAAAAGAATACAGTTTCCGTGTAATTATTTCGGGGCAAAAGCTAGCCTTGTGGGCGGTCGGGTGCCAGGAACGTAGCCCGCCGTTCCTATTACTACATCAGATCTCCATGCCAGAGCTGCTATGACCGGGCAGGGCAAGATGAAGAGATGCTGGAACCTTCTCTGCCTGCCTGACCTCTGGGGTCTAGTCCAAGGGAGGAGAAGCCTGAAGCCAGTGTCTGAGTCTTGGCCCTACTCAGAACCTCAGCCGTACTCTGGCCCCTTGGAAATTACAGCTTTTCCTCCCCAATTCCGCCTATCTCATCCCAACTTCTCTCACCACAACACACTCTCAGTATTAATTAGCTACACTATATCATGATGAGGCCATGATTCCTCGTTAGCCAGGACAGCATTTACCCTCCACTCCCCCCAGACCCCCTCCCCTCCCCTCTCATGGCTGATCAGCATCTACCTGAAAAATCAACTCAGGAGCAAGGACTCTGGAATCAAGGTTAATAAAGGATAAGACAGGGGAGCCTGGGACCCAGAGTCCTCTTCAGGGGTGTGGATTAGGGAGTGCTGAGACACAGACGAGAGGGAATGAAAGGCTATAGAGTTAGATGATTTTTACCCTCCTCATGCAAAACTCTGGGTCCCTAAGCAAAGGTAGGATGTATTATCTAATACAGGAGCTGACCAAGAGGAACCAGTTGGAGTTTTTACAGTGGAGGGTGGTAAGCAGGCTGGCACCAGCATTTATTGAGCACTTACTGTGTGCTTGCCATCATTCTGGTGCTTAACATTTCATCCCTAAAAGGCATTGTCACTGACTACATTTTACCGAGAAGGAAACAGGCTTCAGAAAGGGCCAGCCAATGGGCTGGCATCGCAGAACTCAAAAGAGATGAAGTAGGGAAGCAAAGTCAAATACGGCCGTGAACTTCAGAGTTTTAGCATTATCCCAGCATCCCAGAACCCCTCTGTGATTGGGGCAGTTCACACTGTGATGCCTGGGTGACAGCAGCTCAGACAGGAGCAAAGGCATCTGGGAGGAAGCACCCCCGAACGAGGTCCTGATAAATGGGCCTGCCTTTACTGGAGAGCTCATGGATTGACTGGGTGGTTGATCCTTTCCTTCATCCATCCCTAGTACAAGCGCCGGACCCCAGAGGAGATGCTGGAAACACTCTAAATGAAGCCAGACCCAGTGCCCAGTGTAGATGGAAAGGCTGATGTTGAGCGAATAATCACACAGCCAGCTGATCTGTCAGCCCCAGGGCACATGCAGAAGTCACACCGCACTGCACTCTACGGTAGGACTCCTAAGCAAAGATAGCATATACACCCTCTCGTTGCCTTACCTGGGACCTAGCCCAGTCCACCTCAGCATGGGGGCTGTGAGACTGTCTGTGAGCCTGAGGGCGGGAGCTGGGTCTCACCTGTGATGATGTATCTGTCCCTCTCAGGGGCTTGGCAGGACACTTGGTTTTCCTCACTCCAAGGTCTTCTTTGCCACCTGTAAGGACAAAATGAAAACAAGACCTTGGGGACCCGTCCTGGCTTTTTCTTCTGTCTTCCACGGCATCTATCTTGTCCTCAACTTCTCTTGATGCAGAGATTTTTATCTCCACACACTGGAGGGTCTCCTCCCTCTGCCTTCTCACAGAGGCCAAGCCTTTGCATGCCCGAAGGCACAGATCTGGGTACAGCAGTATCTGCTAGTGCCCTGGAGAGTCAGGGTTCAGCAGACCCCAAGAACACTGGGACCATGACAGATAAATTGTTGTACCTCTCTGACAATTTCTAATCTCACATGCCCTTCCCCTTTGGAAACAGGCTCTCATGCAGCTCAGGCTGACCTTGGATTTGCCCTGTAGCCCAGGCTAGTCTTGAACTCTTGATCCCTGCCAAGTACTGGGATACCAGGCAAGCATCCACTTTCCAGGCTTATGCAGTGTTAAGGGGTCAGTCCCAGGGCTTTTGGTATAGTAGATGAACGCTTTACCAGTGGAGCTGTGGCTTTAACCCTGTTCTTTAAGTCACTCGGATGTAGTACCTCCATTGCAATTGGACATGTTCCTGCTTGTGGTGATGGGGACACAGTTGTTGCCAGGTCCCAGCTCACCATGGTCTGGGCACCTGCTCCCGGGGCTGCCCGGTTGATCTGCTTCCCGAGTTCCATCTACCTCTTCCTAGGCTTTCTACCCTTCCTGATGGAGAACCTAGTGTAAACATTAAAAGGGTGGACCATAATCTCCCATGACCCAGTGAGGCCAAGGGGAATGACAAGAGAAGTCAGGTGCTTGCTTTTAAAATAGTCCCCATTGCTACTGAGAACTCAAGAACAATGGCAATGGGTTTCTGATCCTACTGCATGCACTGGCTTTGTGGGAGCCTAGGCAGTTTGGATGTTCAACTTGCTAGACCTGGATGGAGGTGGGGGTTCCTTGGACTTCCCACAGGACAGGGAACCCTGATTGCTTTTCGGGCTGAGGAGGGGGGGACTTAACTGGGGGAGGGGGAGCGAAATGGGAGGCGGTGGCGGGGAAGAGACAGAAGTCTTTAATAAATAAATAAATTAAAAAAAATAGTCCCCATTGATCCCTGTCACCTGATTTTGCACAGTCCCCTCCCATTGAGGAGGCAACTCATGCTGGCTTCTCAGGGATGAGATTGGGGGGTGGTGGGTGATATCATTTCCATGATCAGGCTATAAGAGATTCCTGATGTTCTCCAGCACTGTCCCTTACTAGCCTTATAACTCTACCTGCCATGTTGGCAGCAACCTTGTAGCAATGCCATTGTGGCCAGCAAGTGAAAGAGGCCCTGAAATCATCTCACAAGGAACAGGGATTGACTCTCATCCAGCACTGCTAGAGTGAGCCAAAAGGTCTGTCCCCAGATGAACCTTTAGATAACTATAGCTGGGGGCAGACTCAGGGCCAGAGGACCTGGTTTCCTGACCCATATAAACTATTCAATATGAGCAAGTATAAACTTTCACCTTCTTACTTTGGGGGTACTTGTTACACAGCAACAGCTGACTCATATAGAAAATGAATAGGATGGAGAGCTACAGGTAAAGTGCTCTGGGAACCCCCTGTATAGTACATTCAGAGGGAAGAAAAACCTCTATCCAGGTGACTCATGGTCAAACCCAAGCCTTCTGGCTTCCTGTCAGGGCTTTTCCTGTTGGAGTCCGTTTGTAACATGATAGAGGCCTTTGCAGGAACTTTTAAACACAGGTAAGGAAGCATTCACCTCTCCCACCATGTTCATTAACTGTCCTGTTTCTATGATAAGATACTCTAAATAAAAAACACAAGAAAGAAAGAATTGATTTCAGCCCACACTTTCAGGGGCTTATCAGGCATGGTGGCAGGAACAGAAGGCGGCTGGTTACATTGTATTGACAGTCAGGAAGCAGAGAGAGACAGATGCTGGCTTCAGCTTGCTTTCCCCCTTTTTTTTTTATCTAATTTAGGACCTCAGCCCATGGGACGGTGTCTCCCATATTCACGTGGCCCCACCTCAGCTAACCTAAACAGTCGCTCGAGGATACCTCTACGGTGATTATGGATCCTATCGAGTTGACAATGCTAGCATCTCCCTCACTGAGAGCACGTTTTAAAATGCTCTGGTTCCCGCTTGTCTTTATCCTGGTAGACAAACCTGTTGTGGAGCTGGAACCAGTTAGCCAGTATAGAGATCAAATGGCAGTAGTTTTATTTCATGGTGAGTGTGTGTGTGTGTGTGTGTGTGTGTGTGTGTATAAACACTCAGGCACCAAAGGTCACGGTTTGGGGGCCATGAACAAATTAGACAAGCTCATGTTCCCACAGATTTTTATTTTGATATCAAGCTCAGACTCTTTGTGATCAACTTACAACCCTCCCTCACCTTCCCCCATCCCCGGTTATCAACGGTGACGGCAATACACCAGTCAAATGCTCAGGCCAAGCATTGAAGAGACCCGGTGCCCTGTGGACGGACAGCCTCACACAGTGGTTGGGCCCTGCCACATGCATGCCCATTCTGTGTGGACTTTTCAGTTTGTTGTGCCTAGGCAGATAGATACCTGCTCCTTGGATCAGCAGGGTGGAGCTGGAAGTTGGAGTTTTCAAGGGGCGGATCTCCTGGCTTTGGAATCCCCGAGGACCACTGACTTGATTTTGCTGTTATCATTAGAACATGCTGGGGGTGGCTAGGTTAGTTTTGCTTTTAGCCTGTCCCGGAATGTTTGCCGACTCAGGAGCTCTGCATTTAGGAACCATCGTGCATAGCTGGCTGAAGCTCACATGTGCTGTGGCTCGGGAGGAAATGCTTTGGCATCATCAGGATTTCTGCTCTGTAGACATCAAGTGGGCACACCTGGGACTCTCATGTTCCAACCCCGTCCAGAGAGGCTGAGGGGGAGGACTCCAGCCGAACCTCCTACCTGGGGCCTCACCTGTGCCTCCAGATGTCCAGATGCATCCTTTCTGTGCATCCTCTGAGAGTGCTCACCCCTCCAGTGCCATCTCCCACCTGACTCCATGAACCTCCTTGGTTGCTGAATCTACCCCCTTGCATATGCAAAGCTGTCACCAATTATCTCCGAATGTGACTGTGTTTGGCAACAAGGACTCTGGAGAGGTGTAAAGTTGAAATGAGCTCCTTAAAGTGAGCCTCACCCAAGACAGCTA